>NW_024351543.1:13993360-14083565 GCF_902729225.1 Pteropus medius
AGGGGCTTGGCAGAGACTTGGCTCCAGCTGCAAATCAACTTCAGACCCCAGAGGAACTTGAAAGAACTACCAGTGCCCACAATGTCTCTTCAGTGCAGCCTGTGTTTACTCAGGACCCAGCCCACAACCTCCACAGCCCCGAAGGCAGTCTACATGTAAATGCTACATTGTGCACTGATTTTTCGGTTATGTGGCTTCGGGCTGGTAGCAGATGATCTGTGAGACTGCTTTGGATCCATCAGGTTTGAAATTCTACATTGGCTGGTATATATTGCTTTCGAGGCTCATTTATTTCTCTTTCCACTCATTGAAGCCTGATTAAATGAATACTGTGTGTGCTAGGCACTATAGTAGCTACTAGAGATAGAAAAACATAAAAAGACATGGCTGCTGCCCTAAAAAGAAGACGCTAAGAGACCATGCGACCCCTTGGCAAGGTCCTTATTTTACTGAGAGCATTCCCATGATTCTTGACAAGTTCTCTCCTTGGGGTCCTTTGATGAGTTAACCCAACAGATCAGGGTGTATGATTAATTCATCAAACGTAGGCTGAGAATCTTCCTATGAACCAGGCACTTCTCAAAGCACCAGAGGTAAAAACAGAAAAGGCATGATCTCTGTCCTCAAGGACATTCAGATTAGTGGGAGAAACAGATCTGTAGAATAATTGTTCCATTAAAGAGACAACTGTTCATGGTATAGTTGGAAGCACAAAGGAGTCATCATCAGTGGAAAGATGAGACTAAGTCACAAAAAAAACTTCACAGAGGAGATGATGCTAGTACTGAGTCAAGAAAGATGAGCTGGTGTTCAACCAGGTAGACTGTGGGAAATAGAGTGTCCACAATACCATGGAAAGTACCTCACTCATTCATTCATCAGACATTTATTAAGTTCCTATTATGTGCCAAGCACTGGAATAGGGGCTGTAGTGGACACTGGTGATATAGAGATGGTAAGACTCTGCCCATACCCCCCTATTTATGGATAGATATATATAAATATATAATTACAATACAGTGACCTAAGCTGTACAGTCACATGGTGTTCGAGAGGTTACATACGGTTTCTTTCTCATACCCGGACATTGAATGTCAACATCAGATTTGGCTTTTTTAGAATTAAACCCTAATTTAATGGGAAGAAATGCATATAGGGTATCTAAAAGGCAACATGGTGTGAAGGTCAGAGTAGAGACTTTAGAATTATATAGAGTGGGGTTCAAATCCCACTTTTGCCATATTAGCTATATGACTTTGGGCAATTTGCATAACTTACATTTAAAAGAGCTCTATTTTCTCATCTGCAGACTGACTATATAGTTGTTGTGGGGATTAGAGATAGAATATAGATTAAAGTGGTTGGTTATCATAGGTGATCAATAAAAGGTAATTACTTCTTAGTGCACATATAACATTGTGAAGTAAATTTCCAATACCAAAGTAATATGTTAAGTTTATTTAGGACAATCACTATTCATTACTTCACTGTTAAAAAAAAAAAAAGAAAGAAACTGTCATCAATAATAAACCTTCTGACTCTGTTTGCCCAAGAGAAATCTGGACATAACAAGATATACATGAGGCCAGCGAGGCTAACTAAACTTAAAAATCTTTATTGATCATACCAAGAGATCCTACTTAATGATCCAGGCCATTAGAGTCCCTGGTCAGATTTTAGAAAACCAACTTTATGTACAACGGAGAGAACAAGTTGGACATTATACACTGGTCTATGGATTATCTAGGGAGTTGAACATAGCAGACATCATTTTAAATGCATGAACTCTAGTCACCCCAATAATTTTTAAATAAATAAATAAATAGAAAAAAGAGGGAAAAAATGCATGAGCTCTGAAATATCCTTACTAAGGCAAAATTTTTTGAATGCCAATAATGGGTCTCTCAGGTAGAGTTTAAGCTTTCTCTCTTTGTCATTTACAAGTTTCATTGCCATGGAATGTTTATGAGTGGTGTGTTCGTGTGTAATAATGAAAAGCAAGGGAAGGAGGGGAACTGAATAGGGGTGAATCTGGGGATGGGAGAGAGTTGAGAAGGGAGGAGAGAAGGGAGGAGAGAACAAAAGAAAATGGCTACAGAAAATAGCAGAGGCCGAAAGGACTGTTAAGAATATGGATGCCTAATGCAGATGTCCTCCCTTATTCTCAGGGGATATGTTCCAAGACCTCAAACTACAGATAGTACTGAACCCTATACATATACTATGTTTTGTCCTATACACACATACCTTTTCATTTAAAGGAAGCATTTTATGGCTTCTCTTTGGCATATCTGAATTGCCAACATCTCTACTCTTGTGCTTTGGAGCCACTATCGGGTGAAATAAGCGTTACTCGAACACAAGCACTGTGATACTGCGACAGTCAATCTGATAACTGAGGTAGCTACGAAGTGACTAACAGATGGAAAGTGAATATAGCATGAACATTCTGGACAGAGGGATGATTCGCGTCCAGGTCAGGATGGAGCAGAATGGTGCAAGATTTTGTCATGCTGCTCAGAATGGCATACGATTTAAAACTTAAGAATTGTTTATTTTCAGAATTTTCTATCGAATATTTTTGGAACACAGTTGGTAACTGACCAGGGGTAACTGAACCGTGGACCTGGAAACCTTGGATGAGGGAAGTGGGAATTACCGTGCTCAGCTCAGTTTTAAGTTGTTTGCAGTTATGCAAAAAAAAAATTTCACCACTTTTCTAAAACCTTTGATAAAAGACTGTTTAATCAATAAAAGCCTGAAGTGAATGGAGTTTTGGTTAAAAAATTTTTTTAAAAGGTACTCCAACAGGAATTCCACATTTGAGTGGATACCAGGGTGGAAATAAAGGGAGAGTCATTTTCTGAAGAATCAGAAATGGGGCCAGGAATTTGAAATCCCAGAAATTTTCAGAAACCTTAAGGTGGGCTTTGAAGAGTGTCATAACTTTGCTGATCAGAGATACAAAAGACTGAAAGTGAAATTGAGAAATTTATTACTCACAGTTTCCTGGGGGAATTTCATAGCATGCTTCTGGGGGCCATGTGGGGAGATGAAGGCAGGGTGCAGGCAAAGAGAATTCCTGGGTGTTATTTTTTATCCCCCATTTTCTATTTGTCATTCTGCTATATTTTCTGGGAGATTTTCTCAATTTTATCTTCAAACTCATCTACTGACATTTTTTTGTTTCTGATCTCTTTTAATTTCCAAGAAATCTTTTTTCATTACTCTGAATATTCCTTTTTTTTTTTAATACAGCATCCTATTCTATATTTTTGAATGCTCTATCTTCTCTTCATGATGACAAGTAAGGTGATTATGTTGAAGTTTTCTTGCCCCTGCATTATCTCTGTCTCTTTTAGGTTGTCCTTATTCCCATTTCTTTAGATAGGTCTCTATCTAACGTACTATAGGTTTTCTTCAGATATATGCATTGTCTATGCTTCAACTTAATGAGGTCATCAAGGGATGTGTGTTGTGACAACATCTACACACAAGGAGCCATCTGCGTCATGATATTTCTCCATTTTCTATTTAGATGGTTATATAACTTACATGATATATCCAGGTAACCATGCTACAGATTTGTTCACCATGAGCAATCCTAGACAACCAGGAACATCCTTCTAAAAGCAGATTCTCTTGCTAGCAAATACCATTGGTTTGTTTGCTAGAAGGTCTGTCATTAACATATTTAAAAAGGGATTTGACTGGGTCATCTTCTTTCTTTCCTGGTTGTGTCTCCTAAGTAATAAAGAGAATAAATTTATTCTTGACCTATTGCTTAGCCCCTTTCTTGCTGGGACTCTCAGTCAATCACAGCAAGAACTCTGTGGGGTTGGCATTATTATCCCCATTTAACAAACAAGGATATGAGGCTCAGCACTTAAATTGTTTCTCCAAGGTCATGATATCTGGTAAAATCAGGCTTCAAATGGGTAAACTAACTTCAAATTCTCCTCCATTGTGCTCCCATGATAAGGCCCCTTAGCCAAACAACCCTTCTTATCACGGAGACCAGGCACAGTTTCTGGTTTTTTTCCTGAGTAGCAGGCTTTAGTTCTCCATCAGCCTGAGGAATTATTCAAACAAGACAATCACGTCCTCCCATGGAACCAGAAGTCACCTGACCTTCTTGTTACTACAAAGCCTGTATCCCATAGTCCCTAATTGTCCCCTCTGTTCCCAAGTACAACCCCTATGTGGCCTTGAATGGCATGCAGTGTTCTTCTCCACCTAGGCTGTAAGTATATGTAACTATTAAACTGCTGTCAATTTCATCTGTCTAGTGTTGGGTGTTATGTGTTCAGCCATCTTCATAACCTTAGAGAGAAAAAAATAAGAAAATTATGGGATGATTCCAGCAGACCCAGCATGTTAAAAGTAGGAAATCCAAAATAAAGAGATTTGAGGCAGAGAGGGGACATCATCAAATAAATAATGCAAGTTGGGGAGTGGGGAGATAAGATTGATGTTATTTGAGGGTACAAACTTGCAACGAGTAGTAAATAAACCACAGTGATCTAATGCACAATATAAAGAATATAGACAACAATATTGTACTAAAATTAGGTAATGTACTAAATATAGCTATGAAGGCAATTATATTACAATACATAAATGCATCAAAGTAATACATTGTACCCCTTAAATTTATACAATGTTATATGCCGAATATGTTCAATTAAATATAAATTAAATAAATAATCCAAGAAAATTTCCCAGGACTACAGAATAAATACCACAGCTTGTTTGAAATTATGAATTGTATGAACATTGCAATTTATTCAAAAATTCAAGAAATATCCAGAGGTTTCTTAATTTAGTGTGGATATTATTTTAATCACCAAAATTTGTATTGTACGATCACCAGAAAAAAAAAATTTATAATAGCCTTTAAAAAATGTCAAATGTTTCTCCTTTGACAAAATACGCTTTCAAAGATTTATGTTGATTTCATGTATAGATGGAAAAATTAGACCCCCTGTTACCAATGTGGGAAAAGCTTGTTTATATTGGATCCCTTTTTTTCAGAGATCACAGTTATTTGCCCTCATTGGAACAGACCCTTATTCTAGATGTAATTTGGCCTTCCTCGCCTTCCTTGCTCCTATTAACACGACTATAGTGAACTCACAGAATGCCTCATCTGTTGCCATGGAATCATGCATTACATCATCTATAACCAAGAAACTGATTTGCAGCAAAAACAATAAGGCAAGGGACTCATGCGCATATGTTTTACTATATGTCCCGTTACCGAGAAGTAGGTGACTTGATCGAAAAATGAAGTCACAGGGTACTAGCAGGGGACAACATCCTGAGAGGTTAGGGCACTCACGCATGATACAGTATGTGCCATAAACCAACAGTCAATATATGGTATCATTTCTCTTATAGACAGAATACATTGTCTAAGAACCAAAGAGTGGAAATGAGAATGACTTCCTTTTCCTTACATGTAATAACTCACCTGCCAAAGTTTTGCATACCATCCCCACAACCTTTGGATTGGTGAATTGGGAAGTTTGGGTGGGCAAGGGAGAAATACTTCCACCAGTAAACACACAGACATGTGCCAGTAAATTGGAAGCTAAGATTGCTCTCCAACAAAGAAGAAGGTCACTCTACTGGCTGGATTGATCCTAATTATCAAAGCGAGCATGGGTGACTATGTCTAGATCACAAGAAACTCCCATGCCCAATAACAACAGTCAGTGAGAAACTGTGGCAAAGTAATAAAGACAGATGCTTAGTAGGGATGAATGTTTGGGTCCCTCCCACCAGTTAAAAAAAAAAATCATGCAGGCCAAGGGGTTCAGAGAGTGAAAGAGAACACTGTAATGATTATCATATAAGGCCTCATGACCAGTTACAGAGGTGGGGACTGTAGCATCTGTGTCACGATAATTGTTTACTTCTCTTTCTCTTTATATGAAATAGCACTCATGTGAAAATAACCACTGAAGTGGTTAATATTATAGTTTAGCTCCAAGTGAGAATTTGATTGAATTGGCATATTCCCGGATCATATAGAAACTCATAGGACTTTGTGTTTCCCTTGTTTCGTTTTGAATTATTTTCATTCAAATAAAAGAAAAGAATAGATGGACCAATTGCCTCTCCAGTTCCACTCTCCACCCTTCTCTGCCTAACTCTGTACCCTGGGTGGATGACCTCTAAGGTCTATGGCACCTGTGCTCCTTTGCCCTCCAGCTGTCAAATGGTTCAGCCAATGGGAGGCATCAGAAGGAATTTGCAGAGTAGAAGGAGAGGGTGTTTTGAGTGGTTCTTCCCCATTCCCTCCCTGACAGACCATTGGCAGTGATTTGGTTTTCCCTTCCTATGGCTACTACTCCCTTCGGGTGGCCTCTTTGCTAGCCACAGTTCTTGCTGGGTTTGAGTAACACCTCAACCTCCCCTTACACCTTCAGGCTTCAAGGTGGTAACTTCCTGCTATTAATAATCCCAAGAGCTTTAGCATCCCTTATTGGTTCTCTCAACCCTGTCAACATCTCTGAATGTGATCTTTTAATTAAACTCTCTTCTATTAAAACTATTTCTTCTTTGGGCAAGGACTGAATTTATTATTTTTGAAATATTTGTTATTAAGGTATAAATAACATTCAACAAAATGCACAGATTTTAAGCGTACAGTTTAGTGAGATTTGACAAATGTATAGATTCATGTGGCCATCACGCTCATCAAGATACAGAACATTCCCATGAAGTCAGAAGTTCCTTCGTGTTCCTATTCCCTTCAAAAAGGCAACCACTGTATCAATTGTTTTCACCACAAATTACTTTCGTCCCTTCTTGAGCTTCATGTCAGTAGAATCAGACAATGTGAACTCTTCTGCATGAAGCCCTTTCACTCAGCATAATGTTTTGAGCTTCATCCACATTATTCAGTGTATCAGTAGTTCATTCCTTTTATTGTAGAATAGGATTCTATTGTGTAAATAAGACAGTTTGTTTTTTTATTCATCTGTTGATGACATTTGAGTTGCTTCCAGTTTTTAATTATTGCAAATAAAGCTGCTATGAAATTTGTGTACAAATCTTTTAGTAGACATAAATTTTCATTTTGGATAGAAACATAAGGAGTAGAATTCTGTGTGATAGGGGAGTTTTATGTTTAACTTCATATGAAAGAGCCAAACAGTATTCTAAAGCAGTTGTACCAATTAAACCTTTAGATAATGCCATCTCCCAGAATAAGGACAGGCCAAGACAGATCTGAATAAAGACAGACTTTAAAATGTCATTAGGGTCAGGAAGTAAATCCAATTAACTTCTACAAACATTAGTAAGCACAGCTCTTGAGTGAGTCAGTTAGTAGTAGCTCCTGCAGCTGCCTTGTGGCACCCCCTCTCCATTCTCAGCAATAATCAGGCTTTAAAAGGTCCCCTCCAACCCAGACATGTGAAATCTCACTCCTTAGGTTACCAGCTAGCTGCTAGAAGAAAAGTAGCTAAGCAAATTCATTTACATTTATGTGTGAATGATTGTCAGGCCTCATTACATTTAACATCCTAGAGTGTTTGTATTTTAAAAGCAAAGTTTTATTTCACAAATGAATTAATCACTAGCAATAGCTTTGCAGTTGACATTTAGGGAGGATTAAGGAGAGGAGATAGCTTTTCAGCATACTTCAAAAATTCTGTGAGCTGAAAAATGACACGTATAGTAAATCAAATGTGGGTTCAAATCTCAGTTCTTACCTTAATAAGTAAGCAGATAATCTTTCAATGTCTGTGTCCTAGTACATAGTCATGGGGGTAATCATCTGTTCCTTTTAGCAACAATCACTTGTTCAATCTTAATTAAGAATCTGTCGTATGTAAGTGTGAGCATTTTTAGGACAGACTGTAGCGTCATTCAGGATCTAGAACAGGCATGCTGTGGGCGCTCAATAGATACTTGTTGATCAATCAATACATGAAAATGAAAGGGATTTGTAAACTGCAGAGTGTCACCCGTGTCCGTTATAACAGCACTCATCTTTATTACTCTACGGATGAAGAATGCCAATCTCCCTTCACCAAACGGTGCTGATGCTGGGAGACAGGACGTGGATGAGTGGAAGAAGGAATCAATCCTGGCAGGGACCCCTGCAGCAGAATTCAGTGGGACACTTATTTAGATTGTAGATTCCCACCCCAGACGGAAAGAATCCGAATCTCAGGCCCTCTCCAGGTCAAGCAACCCTGATTTGGGAGGAGTGATAAAGGTGACGAGCCCACCAGCGCTCCTAGTGTTTTTAAAGAGCTGTTACCGCGTACCTGGAGAAGTTATGAAGGAAGCGTCCCGAAGATGATCCTATCTAAGTGACTTTCGAACTACGACTTTAGGGAAGAGGAGTCGCTATTCGTGCGTTTCACTCCTTGGAGTGAAGCTGGCAAGTTCTATTCTTTTTCTATAGGAAGACGCCAGTTGGACAGTCAAGAGACAGAGGCTAGGGTTAAGTATCCGATTTTTAATGGTCCTCGCGGAGGGGTTCGGCCTTTGAGACCGCGTCGCCCTTCGGTCGAGGGTCCCCTAGGCCGGCGGGGTTTCCCTGCAGCAGGCTCTCTGCTCCCCTTGCCTCGCGGCGCCCTCACCCTCGGTCCCGGCCGAGCCCTGGGAGCTCGCTGTCCGGCTCAGCCTCTTTTGGCACCGAGGCCTCCAGGTGCCCAGCACGAAGGCGGAGCCGGGTTACAGCCGCCTCCCCGGCGCCACGGACAAGACCCCCGGGAGTTCGGGCCCCCAGCGCTGCGGCTCCGGCGTCCCCAGCCTCCGGGGCTGTCCGCGCTCCTCCCTCTCGGCGCGCCGGGCGCGAAGCCTGCAACCCGCGAGCAGAGCGCAGCGAGCAGAGCGCAGCGTGCACAGTCGAGTGGCGCACGCTGGGCAATGGCCCAAGCAGCCCCGATCGCAGCCAGAGCCCTCACTCGAGCCCGCCAGCCTGTTGACGCCGGGACCATGGCTGCCGAGGGACCCGGCCCCCGCGCCCGGCTCTGGGCGGCGGCGCTGCTCCTGCTGGGTCTGCCGCGCCTCTCCGTGCGGGCGGATGGTGAGTGTCCGCGGAGTGACCGGGAGGCGGCGGGGCCCGGGGCGGCGCGTGGGGAAGGCGAAGCTCTCTGGGGGTACTGACTCATTCGGACGAGTCCAGAAAACCGCAAGCTTGGGAAGCAACGAGGCGAGCAGCGGTCCTGCGACCCTGCGTCCCTCTCCCGGCACACCGAGCCTCAGCTGGCCCAAACGCCTCCACCCGCCCCCGGGCCCCTGAACTCTGCCTTCGCGCGCCAGAGAAAACCTGAGCGCGGGTCCTGTAGTCTCGTGGTTAGTTTTCCAAAGATCTCCAAGAAAGGTCTTCAAAATGAAATCGCGTCTGGAGTGCTTTAGAACCAACTCTGCAAAGAGATAATCTTCCACGTCTTTTAAATGTGCTCCTGGAAGGCAAGGCCTGTGTTTAGAAGACGCTGTCGATATTTTTGGCTTGGTCCAGGGAAATCTGAAAGATGAGTGGGATTCAACTGGGCAGAGGGGAGAGGAGAGCGTCCTGGGTAGAGAGTGTAATGGCGAGTGCAAAGGCCCTGTGCTGTGAGTGGCAGGGAAGATGGGATAAATGATAGTGGCTTTAGCTGAGAGTTTAAGGTGAGGATGTCGTTCGAAATGAGGCTAGAGAAATAGATCAGGACCAGATTATTGAAAGTTCTGAAATTTCACCCACCTTTTTTGTTTGTTTGTTTGTTTGTTTGTTTGAACCTGAATTCAGCTTTGAGTACTTCCCTTAAATTAGCAGGATCAGGACTTTATATCAGTTCAGTTTCAAAAAGCTAATTCAGCTGTATTTTGATTTTGGAACAAAACCCTGTTGATTTGGTGCAGGAGGATCTGAAAGAAAAGCCAGCAGGTCTCACATCCATGAGGGATTTCTAGTAAATCCAAGCTTGAGACAGATTAGTTTGATGAAGGAGAAAAACCCTCGGCTGATTTAGGATGCTTTTATATTTTAAAATGTCATTGTTATTTAGCAAACAATATTTGGATGAAACTAGAAAACTCAACGAAAAGAAGCATGGTGGTTAGGGAAAGGGGAAAACAAAGAAAACCTCCAGATATTATCTTAGAATTTTTGGTGTTCTTTGTTCTAAGTGCCAGCTTGAAGAATTCTTTGCTCCTAATTAAGAATGAATGTCTTATTTCTCCATATCCTCAGAGAGAGGGTTAGAAAACATTTGTAACTTCAAAGGCTCCTAGTGAACACTGTCAATTTATAAATTGAGATATAATTTATGTAAAACTTATCATGTTAAAAGGTACATTCAGTATTTTTCAGTATATTCATTATGTTGTGCAACCATCACTGCTATCTAATTTCTAAAAATTACTATCCCCCAAAAAGAAATCTCATACCTATTAGAGTCAATCAACTGTTAATTCTTGTAGTATTTTTTGCCTGACATTTAGTCATGAAAATTAAGTCGATTTTAAAGAATGCAAGTAGAATAAATTGGAGCCAGTATTAACTTTTGAACAATATATAGTATTGTACCAATTTTAATTCTTTTTAAAGAAATATCTCTACAATGCATGAGGCTTTAGAGTTTCACCCCATTATAACGGCTTAAGTGCAATGCCAGATGCATATAGATCAATATTTTGTGCCTATCAGGTTGGATGTGGGTCATAGAAAATTGAAGGCAGAAATATCATTGGACAAGGAGAAAGTAATGACAGCATTAAAGGATGTTTTCTTGTTACCGCTTGCCAGAAATGCCTCCGTTTGTCACTTCTTTCTTTCCTTCTCCCCTCTTCCCCAATGGAGAATTATAGGTACAGTTGCTTTCAAGAAACTCCATTTGCTGAGCTCCAACTTTTATAATAGAGCCATTGAAGAATTATAACCTATATTATGAAAGGATTCTTTTCTTTACTAAATATATGCTTAACTACCACCACTTTCCACATTTAGTTACATTCTACAGTGATGGAAGGAAGAAGAAATGTTCAGCTAAACCATGATGCATTACAGACATTTGAAAAGAGAAAACTGGAGTTATTAAAAACTCCATGGACTTATTAAAGCATGGACTTATTGAAGATAAATCAATGAGATAGATTCAAATGAAAAACATTTAGTTTACATTTGACTAATTTGAGATGCATCTCATACATAAAAGAGACCTGCCACTGTACTTCTAAAATACTTTTGAAACTGAAAAATCTTCACATTAACTAAATTTGCATTAACTGTTTGAGTTATGATTACAGGAAAAGATTCATTAATTCAATGGGTAATTTATTGAATATCTACTATATGCTATATACTGTCTTTGCTATTGAGAATAGATGGTGAGGACAAACAGGTCCTTGCCATCAGGGGGCTTAAAATCTAATGGGAGAGAGAGACATTAAGCAATTAATTATATGAATGAAATGTGAAATTGTGATTTTGATATTTGATAAAATTAAAGGACAGAGGTACTATGAGAGCATATGCTAGGAGAGTTTGACTTGGTATAGGAGAATCTGAAAGCTGAATAAGGATTAACTAGGCAAAGCGGAGAAAGAAAGAGGGTCTGAGTAGAGATAGAGTGTGCAAAGAAACTGTGAGTGGCAGAGACAATCGGACATGTGATAAACAGGGCGGCTGGAGCGAAAGGTCCAAGGTGGAAGTGGTTCAAGATGATACCAGGAAAATTGGTATGAGTGCAATGATCTCGGACCTCATAGGCCCAGTTTTGTTTCAATCCAAAAAAGGAAAGGAACCTTTGAATGGTTTCCAGAAGTAAAGTGACTGATCAGATTTGCATTTTGAAAAGATCCCCTGATTGTGATGTAGGGAGAATGGACGGGACCAGAGCAAGATTGGATATAGAAAGACCATGTAGGATGCTATTTTAGTTGTCCAAGTGAGAGAGGCTGGGATTGGAAAGGAGGATGGGTGAATGGAAAGGGTCTGGACTGAAGAAAAAAGCATGTCATTTGTGTAAGGATGCTCTTTGAAACCGTGTGCGTGGGTGGAATTCTATGGAAGGGTTTTATAGTGAGAAGAGATCATTTAGAGCTGAGCCTGGAGTGAGAGAAATAGATTTAGGATTACTGAGTCTATATTCATGAAATATATTGGCCTGTAATTTTCATTTCTTATAATATTTTTGTCAGATATTGGCATCAGGGTTATAATGGTTCCTAAAATAATTTTGAAAGTTGTTCCTTCTGTTCTCTGAAAAGGTGTTTGTAAGATGAGCTCTATTTTAATCTCTCTCTCTTTTTTTTTTTTTTTAGTGTTTGGTAATGAGGTCACATGTGTTTGGAGTTTTTCTTATAGGAAGATTTTAAATAATGAATTTAACTTATTTAGTAAAGAAAAGATTATTCAGATTTTCTTATTCATTGTGTATCAGTTTTACTAAATTTGGTTTTATAAGCAACTTGTTCATTTCATTTAAATTGTCAGATATACTGGCATTAATCATATAATAATCTCTTACTTTTTTTTCAGTGTCCATAGAATCTGTAGTGATGTCCCTGTTCATTCTTGATATTGCTAATTTGTGTATTCTTTCTTTTAATCTTGGTCAATCTTGCTAGGGGTTTATCAATTTTATCATTTTTTAGAAAGAAGCAACTTTTGGCTTTATTTTCCCTATTGTACATCTGCTTTCCTTTTTTTTTTTTGTTTTCTGCTCTGTATTATTTCTTTCTACTTCTTTAGAAGCTTTAATTTTATGTTCTTTTTTCTATGTTTTTGAGATAGAAAGTTAGATCATTGATTACAACCATTCTTCTTTTGTAATATGAGCATTTGAGACTTTAACTTTCCCTTAATACTACTTCAGTTTCTTTACAAGGTTTTGTCACTAGAGTAAAAATGTTGTATTTCAAGTGTGGTTTCTTCTCTGAACCCATCATTCGTTTAGAAGTATATTTTGTAATTTCCATGCCCAAGGGAGAATTTCCTAATTATTACTCTGCTATTAAAAGGCAATATAACACAGCAGTTAGGATCACTGACCTGGAACCAAACTGCCTGGTTTTGTATACCAGCTGTGTGATCTCGGACAGCTCATTAATACTAAATTTTAACTATAAAATTGAGATGATAATGACACCTACATCATAGAATTGTTATAAGGAATAATTTAATGACTATTTATAAAGCAATTTGAACAATACTCAGCCCATAGTAAATACTATACAGGGTTTTGATAAAAAAAAAACAAGTGATTTTAGATTGTATTGTGGTTAAAAAACATGCTTTGTACGATTTGGGTCTTTTGAAGATTTTTTATATTTGGCATATAGCTCAGTATTTGATCAATTTTACAAATATTCTGTGTGTGCCTAAAAAGAATGTGTATTCTGTAGTTTGCAGTACTGTGCATTGGTCCTTACGTCAAGAGTGTTAATTTTGTGGCTTAAAATCCTCTACATCCTTTTCATTTTTTTTCTGTTTTATCAATTATTGAGAATAGTAGTTAAAATTTTCATAAGCATTTCAGATTTTTCTATTTCTCCTAGTAGTTTTGTTAATATTGCCTTTTTATAGTCTAGAGTTATTTATTTAGTAGTGTTTAAAATTCTTTTATATTACTCATGAAATAGCTATCATCATACGAGAACCTGTTCTTCTCTAGCAATACCTTTTTAAATAACAGCTTTATTGAAAAATAATTCATATACCACAATTCACTCATTTAAATTGTATGGTTCACTGGTTTTTGGTATATTCACAGAGTTACGAATCACTACACACAATTTTAGAACACTTTTATTACCCCCAAATAAATCTTGTATCCATTAACATTTACTCCCTGTTTCTCTCCAATTCCCCAATCCCTAGGCAACCACATACCTGTTTTTAGTCTCTACAGATTTGCCTGTTCTGGACATTTCATGTAAATGGAATCATAGAGTGTATGGGCTCTAGTGACTGGCTTCTTTCACTTAGCATACTGTTTTCAAGGTTCATCCATTTGTAGCATGTATTGATACTTCATTTTATTGTCAAATAATATTCCATTGTATGGATATACCATCTTTATTGGTCCACTCATCAGTTGATGGCCCTTGGTTTGATTCTACGTTTTGGCAATTATAAATACAATTTTACAATTATAAATTTAATTTATTATTTATTACAAATAATGCTGCTATGAAAATTCATATAGAAGTTTTTTTGGTTACACAGTTATCCAATAATGATTTATGAAGAAGTTCATTTTCACATTGTTAATTGAGATACCACCTTTGTCCTACACTATATGTTCATACATTTTTGTGTCTTATTTTAGACATTAAATTATATTCCACTGGTTTATTTTTTTCTATTTGTGTGCCAGCACTATACTGTGTTTAATTACAGAGGCTGTAAAGAATGTTTTAATGACTGGTCAGGCGAGTTCTCCCTCATCATTTTTCTTATTCATATAGAAGTTTTTATATAAACATGTGTTTTCAGTTGTATGTTTTCGGTATACAGGAGAGTGACTGCTGGTTCATGTGTTTAACTATTTGAGAAACTGTCAGATGGTTTTCCAAAGCAGCTTCACCGTTTCACATTTCCACCAGCAATGTTTGAGGGTGCCAGTTTCTTCACATCCTCACCATCACTTATTACCTGTCTTTTTGATAATAGCCATCCTGGTGGGTATGAGTATCTCATTGTGGTTTTGATTTGCGTTTCTCTGATGGCTAGTGATATTCAACATCTGTTCATGTGCTTATTGGCCATTTGTATACTTTCTTTGAAGAAATGTCTATTCAGATCCTTCGCCCATTTTTTATACCATTTTAACCATTTTTAAGTATACGATTCTGTGGCATTAAGAACATTCACGTTGTTGTGCAACCATCACTGGCATTCATCTCTGGAACTTTTTCATCTCCAACTGAAACTGTCCCCTTTAAACAAACCTCTCTTTTTTCCCTTTCCCACTGTAACCACCATGCTCTTTCCTGTCTCCATGAATTTGACTACTCTAGGTATCTCCTGTAAATGGAATCGTACATTGATTACTGACTGGTTTCACTTTATATAATGTCTTCAAGGTTTATCCATGTTGTAGCATGTATCAAAATTTCCTTCCTTTTAGAGGCTAATTAATATTCCATTATAGGCATAAACCTTATTTTCTTAATTTATTCATCTGTCCATGGACACTTCGGTTGCTTTCCTCTACATCAATTGTGAATAATGTTTTATGAACAAGTACAAATATTATTCAAATCTCTGCTTTTACCTCCTTGGGCATCTACCTAGAAGTGGAATTGTTGGATTATATGGTAACTCTATGTTTAATTTTTTGCACTACACTGTTTTCCACAGTGGCTGCACCGTTTGCATTCCCACCAGCAATGCATAAGGATTTTAATTTCTCTACATCTTTGCTAACATTCGTTATTTTCTAGTTTTAATTGCCATCTTAATGGTCCTGAAGTGCTATTTCATTGTGGTTTTGATTTGCGTTTTTGTAATGATTAGTGATGTTGAGCATCTTTTTATGTTCTATTGGCCATTTGCATATCTTCTTTGGAGAAATATCTTTTCAAGTTGTCTATTTTTTAATCAGATTGCTTGTTTGTTTTTTCTTTTGGTTTTGTTGAGTTGAAGTTCTTTACCTATTCTATATAGAAGTTTCACATATGTATTTGCAAAATATTTTCCCATTTTGAGGGTTGTCTTTTTACTTTCTTGATTTAGTCCTTCAAAGCAAAAAGTTTTTAATTTTGATGACGTCCAATTATTTCTTTGATTGCTTGTGCTTTTGGTGTTATATCTTTGATTGCTTGTGCTTTTGGTGTTATATCTAAGAAACCATTGTATAATCCAAGATCACAAAGATTTTCTCCTATGTTTTCTTCTAAGAGTTATAGTTTTAGCTCTTATATTTAGGTCTTTGATTCACTTTCAGTTAATTTTTATGGATAGCGTGAGGCAGGAGTTCAACTTTGTTTTTTTGCATGCAGCTATCCAGTTGTCCCTGTACCATTTCTTGAAGACTCTTCTTTCCCCCATTGAATGGTCTTGACCTCCTTGTTGAAAATCAATTGACTGTAAATGTGAAAATTTGTTTCTAGAATCTCAATTATATATGTGTGTGTGTGTGTATATATATATATATATCTGTTTTAATGCCAGTTCCACATTGTCTTGATTACTATAACTTGGTAGTAAGTTTTGAAATCAAGAAGTGTGAGACCTGCAACTTATTTTGGCTATTCTGGGACCCTTGAATTTCCATATGACTTTTAAGAACAACAAAAACTGCTGGGATTTTGATGGAAATTGTGCTGAATCTGTAGATCTATTTGGGGAGCATTGCCATCTTAACAATATTAAGTTTTCTTTATATTCTTGAATATGAAGTGTCTTTCTATTTATTTAGGTCTTTAATTTCCTTTGATTATGTTTTGTAGCTTTCAGAGTATAATTTTACACTTGTTAAATTTAATTTAAGTATTTTATTCTTTTTGGTGCTATTATAATGGAATTGTACTTTCATTTTTGGATTATCCATTGCTAGTGTAGAGAAATGCAATTGACTTTTGTATATTGATCTTATATACTGTAACCTGTCTTAACTAGTTATAGTAGTTTTTTAGTGGATTCCTCAGGATGCAAGATTATGTCATTTACAAATGGAGATGGTTTTACTTCTTCTTTCCAGTCTGGGTGCCTTTTATTTCATTTTCTTGCCTAATTGCCTGGCTAAAATCACTCATAGAATGTTGAATAGAAGTGGCAAAGCAATCATCCTTGTTGACTAAGATCTTAGGGGAAAACACTCAGTCTTTCACCATAAAGTATGACGTTAACTATGAGATTTTGTTGATGTTTTTTATCAGGGTTGAAGAAATTCCTCTTTGTTCCTAGTTTGTTGAAGTTTTTTTTTTATCATGAAAGGATGTTGAATTTCATCAAGTACTTTTTTCTACATCTATTGAGATGATCATGTAGTTTTTGTATTTTATTCTATTGATACGGGAATTAATTGATTTGGGAATGTTAAACCAACCTTGTATTCCTGTGATATATCCCACTTGGTCATGGTGTATAATTCCTTTTTTATGTTGCTGGATTTGGTTTACTAGTATTTCATTGAGGGTTTTTGTGTCTATTTTCCAAAGAGACGTTGGCTTGTAGTTTTCTTTTCTTGTAATGCCTTTTATCTGGTTTTGGTTCAGGGCAATCAGGGCCTCATAGAATAAGTTGGGAGGTGTTGTTACCTTCTGTCTTACTTTTTAGATGAGTTTGTGGAGAATTGGTATTCATTCCTCTTTATATGTTTGGTAGAATTCAGCAATGAAACCATCTGAACCTGTATTTTTCTTTGTGGATAATTTTTAAATTATTAATTCAATCACTTTACTTATTAAAAGTCTATTCGGATTTTCCTATTTCTTCTTGAGTAGTTTGTCTTTCTAGGAATTTTTTATTTAATCCGAGTTATCTAATTTGTTGGAATACAGTTGTTTATAGTAGTGCTTTATAACACTTTGTATTTCTGTAATATCAGAGTAATGTCTGATTTCAGTAATTTGACTCATTTATTTATTTATTGACTTATTTATTTATGGCTTCGTCATTTTAGCTAACTGTCTGTTGATTTTGTTGCTCTTTCCAAAGACCAACTTTTGGTTTTATTGATTTTTTTCCTATTTCATTAATTTCTGCTCTAATCTTTATTATTCCTCTTCATTTCTGTTTGCTTTGAGTTTAGTTTGCTCTTCTTTTCCAATGTTTTAAAGTGGAAAGATGGGATTTTTATTTGAGATCTTTTTCTTATTTTAATGTAGGAATTTACAGTTATAAATTTCCCTCTAAGCAGTGCATTAGCTGCATCCCATAAGATTTGATATGTTTTGTTTTCATTCATCTCAAAGTATTTTCTAATTTCACTTGTGATTTCTCCTTTGACTCATCAGTTATTTAGGAGTGCATTGATTTATTTTACCTCTTTATGAATTTCCCAATTTATTTTTGTTATTAATTTCTAATTCCATTCCACTGTAATTAGAGAACATAATTTGACCAATTTTAGTCCTTTTAAATTTATTGAGGCTTATTTTATGACCTAACATATGGTCTATCCTGAAGAGTGGTCCACGTGCACTTGAGAAGGATGTGTATTTTGCTGTTACTGGGTGCCATTTCATATAATCAGTATTCATTTATATTTAACCATGTATTGATTTTCCCTTTACATTCCATCTTGCCGCTCAAATAATTTTCTCTGCTGAAATACTTCTTTTAGTACTTTCTAGAAAGAAACTCAGTTGGTGAGAAATTCTAGAATTCTAAATTTGCAGCTATTTTCTGATAATAACTATATTCTTGCTTCCATTACTACTGTTTTAAAAGTCAACTATCAGGCTAGCTGTTGCTACTTTGAAATTATTCTATCCCTTCTCTCTGTCTGCTTTGACAATGTTCTCTGCCTCTACCGTTCGGTAGCATCACTAGCATATGTCTCCTTATAGATTTTTTTTTCTACTTTGGAATTTGTTATTGGACATATTCAATATGTATTTGGAGTATTTATCAGCTATTTAGAAGTCTCAGGTATTTGTCATCAGATATCGCTTCCACCTCATTTTTTTCTCCTCTCTGAGAATTCTGATTAAATTACATGTTAATCCTTACTCTTACTTTCATGTCTCTTTATTATTTTAATATTTTCCATCTTTTTTGTCTCTTTATTACATTTAGGATGATTTCTTTTTCAAGAATAATTTCTTTGTTCAATTGTGTTTGATATGCAGCCAAAAGCATTCTTTGCATTTTCAATCGATCACTGCATTTTTTTATTTCTAGAAGACCTATTTGATTCTTTTTCAAATCAGCTAAGCCATATTTTACACTTTCCTGTTCTTTTCAAATATTTTCAAACTTGTCTTTTATTTCTTTAAATATAGTAATCATCATTGTTTTATAACCTATGCCTGTTAATACCAGTATTCAAACTTATTTTTAGGTCAATTTCTGCTACATGTTGTATCTGTTGCTTTTCACCCATGGTATCTTGTTTCCTTATCCAGTTAGCTGCATTATATAGCTTTTCACTGATTTCATTGACTTTGAAAAAATATTTGTATGGGGTTTTTCTGATGCACAGGAGAATTTCTTTTTTCCTTTTCTCCAAAGAGGATTTGCATTTGTTCCTACCAGGTGTGTGGATATATGTTATTCTCAGGCCATGCTAAGCTGAATCCATTTTTGTTAAGACTGCAGTTCCCAATGAGGATTAGCACTTGGGGTCCTAGCACCAAGGCAACTCTTCCAACAGTGTCTTGTGAATGAAGAAAGCGGGTATTTATTCTTATTCACTCTTATCCCGAGAGTTTAACCCTTCAGAGTCACAGCTTCATGTATTCATGTGTGTGCGTGCATGCATGCGTGTGTGTGTGAGAGAGATGGTGGTGGAGTGGGAGGGGAGGTCTATCAGATTCCCTACTTCATGCGAGCCCCAGGCTTCACTTTCATCCCCTTTGCTCAGGGGCTTGGCCATCAAAACCTCAGATTAATTTCACAACATTTTTTTTTCCAGGTAGGTACATACCATTAATAAAAAAGCATCCTGGGTGCGTGCTTGCTTCTCCAGACAGGGCCAACCAAGTGTAGTGATTCAGGTTATGTACTGTACATTTCCACCAAGTCTAAGGGAGCACAGATATATTTATTGTGAAAAAATATATTATAACTTTTGCGTTAAAGCTAGGGAGATTATTATATTTATTATAGTGATTTTATAGTAGATGACAGTTAAGTATCTTATTTTAATAAAATCAATATAGTATGATAATTTTGCTGACAGATGGAAATGAAATATCTCATTCTTACTGGGTTTTTTCTCCCCTGCCTTTACCTTGAACTCAGCAGGGCCACCCAAGGCATTGCGTCATCCAGTAGGCTCTTAGGGATCACAGTGATCCCTCTTGAGCTGTGGTTCTCTTGCCTAAAGCTCTCTTTTGCAGTCAGTCTCAGCATCTACCTCTATCTGAATTCATGGTCTTATTCCACCCAACTGTCAACCGCGTTTTGACGCTGCTACATGCCTACATATTGATGGAAGCCAGGGTGCCCCAGACATGGCCACTGCTGTCTGGTCCAGTTGGAAAGAAATGAAGTGAACTTTTTGTGGGAAGGGCCTGATAATGTCTTGAAACAGTGGGACAGAAAAGAGAAGCAACCTGTTATATATGTGATTACCCAAGCACTGGGACAGGCGAAGGAAGGTGGAGCCGAGCCCTGAATCAGTGACTTGGACACCAAGTGACCCAACTCAGAAGAACTTAGGACATTGAGCTTTTATATAAAACACTTTTTAAAAAAGAATTTTTTTGATGTTTTAATAAAACTTTATTTACAGAATCAGGCAGCAAACTGGATTTGGTCTTCAGGCTACAGTTTGCCAACCCCTAATTTATTTAGTTTATGATTTGACCATCAGCAACTTTTTAAATTTTTATTTTTCAATTAGAATTAACATTCAGTATCATTTTATATTAGTTTCAGGTATACAGCAGAGTGGTTAGACATTTATATAATTTACGAAAGGATCCCCCCAATTAGTCTAGCACCCGTCTGACATCATACATAGTTATTACAATATTATTGACTGTATTCCTATGCAGTACTTTACATCCCCGTGACTATTTTGTAACTATCAATTTGTACTCCTTGATCTCTTCACTTTTTTCACACAGCCCCTCAACCGCCCCCCATCTGGCAATCATGTTTGTTCTTTTTAATTATGAGTCTGTTTTCATTTTGTTTGTTCATTTATTTTGTTCACATATAAGTGAAATCATATGGTATTTGTCTTTCTCTGTCTGACTTATTTCACTTAGCATAATACCCTCTAAGTCCATCCATGTTGTTGCAAATGGTAGGATTTCATTTAAAAAGAATTTTTGAAGGGCTTATCCAGATAAACATGCTGGAGCAGATGGTTAATTCTGGTTGTTTTTTTGTTTTGTTTTGTTTTTTTAAAGAAGATGAGAGAGAAAAAAAAAAAGGATTAAAATACCGGTACGATTGTCATCACCTGGTCCCAGGGATGAGTGCCATAGGGTAGTTGCTGCACTTGGGTCTTCAGGGCAAGTTGGAAACTACAGTTCTGGCAGGTGTCTGCCAGCGAGTAAGTTTGCTGAGATTAAATCCCCGTGGATCTTGGAGTCAGCCTGTGTTCATGCTTGTCCCCACACAGGGAAGCTCTTTGTGCTGGAGTCTCGGAATGGCTCTCAGGGCCTGGAACTGGAGGCAGCTCGGCTTTCCTGCAAGAGCAGGGGCGCTCACTTGGTGTCTGCAGAGGAGCTGCGGAGAGTGGTCCAGGATTGTGCCTTCGCTGTGTGCACCACGGGCTGGCTGGCGGACGGCTCGCTGGGGTAAGTCTGGCGAGCTGGGAGAGGCTGTACTTCCAGCTGATCCGGCTGCCCCACCAGGGCTTATATGGGGACTCGATAATTGTTCGATTGAGGTGCCAGGTTAGGCTAAATGCAGTGGGCAGTGGCTTCCAGTGCATTCTTGGTTAGAGTTCTCATATAAAAACATTTTTCTAGAGTTCTGTCACACCCCCCCACCTTACTTTGTTGTTTTGAATTTCCTTTTTAAGTTACAAAAATAATACATGCTTGTTAAATTTTCAAATAATCCGTATCTGTGTAAAATACAAAGTGAGTTTCTCTCTTCTTCCTTACCCCAGACGTAATGACTCTTAACTATTTGGTATATATTCATGATCTGTTTTTCCCTGTTGATGTGCATCTGCATATATATGAATAGGAATACAGTATTGAGGTTTTAAAATATGGTCACAAATTTTTTCACATTGCTCCCATCGAATCAGGCACTCTGAATCAGGCACAGGATAGTATTGCCTCAACTGATAGAATATAGCAGGAGCAATACTGTGTGACTTCTGAGGTTAGGTCAGAGAAATCCATGCCTGGATTTCTGGTGACACTCACTTTTGGGATGCCATGTAAGAAGTTTTGACTATCCTGAGATAGCCATGCTGTTAGGAAGCCCAGCCTACATGGAAATGCCCCATGTCATTGCTCTCACCAATAGACCCAACCGATGTCCCAGCCGATAGCCAGCATTATCTGCCTGAAATGTAAGGGAAGATGCCTCCAGGTGAGTGAGTCTCAGCTATTGAGTTGCAATAGCCTATGAGTCTCCCCAGCTGAGGCCTTACACTTTATAGAGCAGAGACAAGCCATTTCTCTTGTGCCCTGTCTGAGTTCCTGACCCATGGAATCCTTGTGGAGAAGAAAATCTTGTGGCCGGCTAGGAAAAAAACTTTCCATTAGTGCTGCTAACTGCTTCTTTAGTCATACTCAGAGAAGGCAAGAGCCATTCTGCTTTCTCCTTCATGCCACAGGAATGTGAAAGAGTAAAATGGGCTCCAAGAACACTTTGGTTGATAATAACCTTGAAGATGTCTGGCTGGCAGATGGCCATAGAAAACACACACAACCATGCTGACTCATGTCTCCACGTGTGCCACATGTGAAGCAGCAATTGAATAAATAGGACAACTGAGGCTACATCCAGATCTTTTCAGCGCATCTGGAACTGTGACCCTCTCTGCCTTATATTTTTATATCCAGGTTCCTCAATAGACAAAATATGCCCTGCGCATGCATGTTTCCATTATGTAGTCAAGTATAAATATTTTTCATAACTCTGTTACCATCATTGCATCAGATAACCAGGGTATTCAGAGATTCTGAAGAGCCAGCTTAGAGCCAGGCTTCGGTCTCCCAGGCATTACAAATCAGGACTGAGTCACTGGAAAGGCCATTCTGTCTGGGTTTGCTGTAAAGTGTTAAGACATCTTAGTGGATCTCTGCATTGCTAAGATGGTATTTCTTTATAAAGAGAACATATTTACTTGATATGTTTACTACACGACACATTAAAAACAGGTTTTCCTTTTTAATGTTACCAGAACCAAGCATCTGACCATTATTATGTGCATTTCACCATGGGTCTTTCCATCACACCCATCCCCTCTCCCTTACCAAACAAGTTATTAAATGCATAGTGCATTTTGCAATTGATGGCATAGTAGATTTTTAGTAGATATGCTCTATAGCTCTATGAATTTATTTTGAGTATATACATAAATCTATAGGAAGACGGAGATCTAGAGCAGTGAATACAGACTTTGGGGCCACTTGTTTCCTGGGACCCTTTTCACATTCCATAAATGGTGGCAGAAAAGCTGGTTGGCAATTTAGATAGCCTCGTAGGACCAGGAAGACTTTTCTATAGGCAGGCATCTGGGGAGTCCTTTTGCTTTGGGTTGGGATGTTGTAGGGATGTACCCCAGGATTAAAAGTAAGCGGCAGGCCTTCAGAGAAGCTGAAGAATCGCTTCGAATCCTCCAAAGCCATGAATTTGGATTGAGATTATACTGGAGTTTCAGTGCTCCAGATAGCTAGCAGAATTGATTTTAAAAATCATCTCTGGAAGAAGACAGCATTATCCTAGGCAATTGGTTTCCACAATTAATTTTAGCAAATATAGGATTTGTCACACAATATAAAATAGCCAGTCATGTGAGGAGTCAAGGCAACAAGAATAAAAATAACCAATAGAAACTCTAGGTATTAGCATTGATAGATGCAGACCTTAAATCTTTAAACTGTTCAAAGATGCAAAAGGCAAGGAGGATTTTGGCAGAAGATGGAAAACTATAAAAATAACAAAATGGAAACCCTAGAAATGTAAAATACAATAACTGAACTTAAGAACTTAATGGGTATATCTAACAGCTGATTAAAAAAAGCCAAAGAGAATATTTGTGAACTGGAAGATATTTCAGAAGAAGAAATTCAGGATAAAGAACAGAAGAAAAAAAGATGAAAAATGTAGAAGGGTAAAAGGCGAAGAAGATGCATGCAATTGGAATTCTAAAAGAAGAGAAGGAAGATGGAGCAAAAGCAACGTGAGACTTATCCACAACTTAAAAAAAATATCCGGGCACAGACTCAAGAAGCCCTACGAAACCCAAGTAAAACAAATAAAAAGAAATTCACAGTTTGGCACATCATGGTAAAACTTATGAGAGTCTAATATGAAGAAAAAAATATTTAAAGTAATAAGAGAAAGAAAGAGTAAAAATAAACTAACAAAAACCAAAGACAATTCAATGATACCTTCAAACTGCTGAAAGAAAATTACTGCCTGGAATTCTGTACTATACCCAGTGAAAATATCTCCCAAGAATAAAAGTAAAATAAAGACATTTTAGACAGACAAAGGGTGAGAAAATTCATTATATCAGACCAGCACTAAAAGAAACACTAAAGGGTGCTCTTCAGGCAGGAGGAAAATAATTGTAAGTGGAAGGCCAGAGCTGTAAACAAGAATGAAAGGGTAAATGGGGTTGGGGGCGGGGAGTAAATTGAAATTATATAATTACAAAAAGCAGCAAATACTAAACACTAAAAAAATAGTATATAAGTCAGGAAGTATTTTAAATATGTTAATACATAGTATTTTAAGGATTTTAAGTTGTGTCATTGGGAGGAGGGTAAAAGTAGTATTAAATTTTAAGAAGTCTGGAAAGCATCTTATAACTCCTAGGGTAACTGCTAAAACAATAGTAAAAGGGAAGATAAAGCCCCAGGTTTCGGTTCTGCCTTTGTCAGCAGCCCTGGGATTTTGGTTAGTGATTTCATGTTCCTGCTCTCCATTTCTTTGCTTGCTGAATGACCACATTAGTCTAGTGGGCTTCCTTCCATGTGATTATGAGTATGTGTGATTTTATTCCACTGCTAAATAAAAATGATTTTTACATTTCAGGAAAAAAAAAGATATAATCCTTCCAAACCAATACAAAGGAGAAAGAGTCTGCCCCCCGCCAAATTAAAACAATCAAAATCAGGGGAAAAAAGAGGAAGAACGGAAGAAAGAATGTGCAGAACTAATAGAAAGATGGCAGATTGAAATTCAAAGAGATCGGTGATTAAATTAAGTGGATGTGATGCTCCAATTAGGAAAAAAAGATGGATTTTTAAAAATTCTACTATTTGCTGTTTAGAAAAAATATTCCTAAATAAAGCATGGGACAAAAATAAATTATAATGGAAATTAGCATATAAGTAGAACTGAATTATATTAAAAACATAACATACTTAACATATGGGATACTTCTACAGCTATACCTAGAGGGAAATGTTAAGCATTAAAATGCTTGTGTTAGAAGAGGACAAAGGCTTAAGGTTAATGAGTTAATGATCCATATTAAGAAATATAAACAAGAACAGCAAAACAAACCCCCTCATAAAGAAGAGAACCCATAAAGAGAAAAAAATAATAATAGTAAACAGATATGCTAGAATGTATTCAGAGGAACAATGTATTCCTCTGAAACTTGAATTGATACATATGACCTCAACTCCAGCATCCCTATGTGTTCCTGAATTTAGACTTTTGTTTGGGGAAAGTGTTCTCATACTGAGGCTTTCCACCAAAGCTTGTGAATCGGAAAAATGTCTGCTGATTCTAAGCTGACAAAAGAAAAGAATGTTCTTTTCCATGTTTAATTAGTTCTCCTAATCCAGTGTCTTCTTTATCTGTTTCAGGACAACCGTGTGTGGCAAGGGGAGTGGTGAGCAGCAGATCACGAGAGCTGTTGACGTGAAAATTGAGAGCAACCCAGCTCCTGGTGGCACATACAATGCCCTTTGTATTAAGGATGAAGGTCAGTGCCAGAGCCTTTAGAAAGTTTCTGGAGGGTCCGCTTGTGGGAGTTGCTCTCTTAGGTTGCATTCTCTAGAAGCAGATTCACTGAAATATGGTATATCAGGAAATCCGTCCAAAGAAGAGCCAATAGGCAGTGGGGGAGTAGACAAGGAAAGGAAGTGGACCAAGCAATGGTAAAATACTAAGTAAAGGCCACAGTGGTGGTGAGGTGGGGGATAACTTTGACTTCATTCTGCAGGGCATCTCTAGAGACAGTGTAGGTCACCATAGTTTTCCAGATCAGGACTGAGAGAATAAGAGTATTTATACCACTACGCCTGTCAGTCATTGGTTAAGGGCTGCTTCAGGGAGCTGTAAATTCCCAGGCTTTTCCGGATTTTGATGTGCACGGGCAAAGGCTTCCAGTAGCCTGAGTGCCACACTCCAACCAAGAGGCACAGGGGTCTATAGTGACAAAGGTATCTAGGCAATACGGGCATCCCCTGATAGCATCTGCTATGGTTGCTGATACGGCATGCCTTTCTGTCTCTCTTCACGGTGAAAGAAAAAAAAAATCCTTTTTCCCCCAAAAGGAAACTGCTCCTGGGTTGAAGGGGGGTGAAGGAATTCAGCTTCCTTCTGGGAAATCAGCTGAGTGATGAGGAGAAAACCGTAGCAGAGACTCCAAGGCAGCATTTCATATACACTGAAATAAGTACACCTTCGTTATCAGAAACACAAGCTTTTGAAAGGGAATGTTCATGCAGATGGAGAGAAAGCCAGCTGCTTACTCATCAGTCATAGACATCAGCACAAGTACTGCTTGGCTGTACACTGGTCTCATCTGGGAAGTTTTAAGAAATACTGATGCCTGGGTACCAGCCCTGGATATTCTGATACAAATGTTCAGAACATCGGGAGGATTTTTTAAAAGCTCTCCAGCGATTTTAACATGTAGCCTAGTTTGAGAGCCATCTCTCTCATACAGAGTTTCCCAAATCTCTCTGATGATAAAAATTACCAGATGAACTTGTTAGAAATATGAACCCTCAACTGCATCCCAGAAGCACCAAATCCTTATCTCCAGGGAAGGGGTCAGAGGAGTTAATAAGTCAAAAAGCCATAGTGGACCCTAAGGCCTTGGCTGGTACTTGTTAGATGTTTGTTAGTGATAGGTCTCTCTGCTGCTGTGGGGTCTCCCTCCAGGAAGAGTTCTTCATTTGCTTGGTCTATAGAAGAGTCTGTGAGAGCCTCCTGATACCATCTGTCCAATCAAGTGAATGAAGGATGTAGCCTTGCTCTGCAGAGTCCTAGGGAGAATATCTATGTTTTAAAAACGAACAAACAAACAAACAAACAAACGTACAATTAAAATAATCCTTTGACTCCCAAACAATAGGCAAAGGTTCAGATCCCTGAAGGAGAAAAACAGCATGACCTTTTTTCTTCAGTGATCTCAAATGAATATACAGAGCTTCTGAGTCTTAGCTCTTTTCCCTGATAAGTAAGAGGTATCAATTAACTTTTGCTATTTAACATATCACTCCAAAAGGCAGTGGCTTTAAACAACCATTTATTTAGTTTGCTATTTTTTTGGACCAGCAATTTATTCTTCTGTTGGCCTCGGCTGGGCTCACTGGCGGGTCTACAGTCAGCAGCTAGTTTAGGTGGCCTTGCTTCTGGGAGTTGGCTGGCTGTTGGCTAGGATGATGGGGATGACTGAGCCACATGTTTCTCATCATCCAACAGGATAACCTGGGCTTCCCACCTCACTGGCTTTCAAACAGATTGTGTGCATGCAAGTGTGTGCCCTTTTTGCCCACAATTGTGCTGCATGAAGCCAGAGGTTGGAAACAACCTTTTACATCCTATAGGGCACCAGAGTCAAAGCCGTGATAGTGACTCCAAAATTGAGTTAGTGTCAAACCGATATAATGTGCCTCCTAATGTTTTGCACTCAGAGGAACACAACTTCAGTTCAGTAGTAGTCCTGCCAAAAATGCATAACTTGAATCTGATCATGAGAAAATATTAGCTAAATTCAAATTGAAAAACATCCTACAGAATGACTGGCCTACACACTTTAAAAAATGGCAAGGATAAGACACATAAAGAAGGGCTAAGCAACTGTTCTACATTAAAATAGACTAAAAAGACTTGACAACGAAATGAATTTGTGATCCCGGAATATATTCTGGACCAGGAGAAAATAATTATAACTGATGAAATCTGAATATGGATTGTGAATTTTTTGTGATTTTAGTAATTGTACTACAGTTCTGTAAGAGAATATCCTTGTTCTTGGAAATACATATCAAGATTTTTAGGGACAAACAGACATCATATCTACAACTTACTCTCAAATGGTTAAGAAAAGAATGACAGTATCGATACACATAAATATGCATTTATATATGTACACATATGTATGTATGTATATGATGTATGTTTGTCTCTATATCTATCTATCTACAAGAATGATAAAACAAATGAGGCAAAATGAAAACACATTGGTAAATCTGGATAAAGGGGTTTATGGGAGTTCCTTATTACAATATTTCTGTAACTTTGAAATTATATAAAAATAAAAATTTCTAAAAAGGTCTACATATTCCTCCAAAAACAACAGCAGGAAAAAAAAAACCCCAACCCCCCCAAAAAAACCCTTGAGTCATGGGGAGCCAACATGTGAAGCAGATTCAGGATGCCTGTCAACATATGTGAAGATTGATGCCGTTTTAGTAGAGCAAGCACTGTGTGTGGTTCATTAGAGTAAAAGTGCTCAAAAGCTCTGATCCCAGAGCAATTTGTCTGAGCCTGGCCTCCTGTCACCTCCAACTCAGTGGGAGGGGCTATGTGGAGGAGACTAGAATCTTGGTCCTACAGGGCCTGAACCATGAGGAAGCCTCAGATGGGCATGCAGGGGACTCAGGAGTGCATGCTGAGGGCTGCTCTCTCTTGGGCTTTCTAGAAAAGCAGGATGGGTTCCCAAGGTCGTTCAGAGGGAACTCAGTCTCTATTCCTCTGCCATCCATCCTTTAGAAAGAGCATTTAAACTGCTCTCACACAGTCCTCACCCTGCTCAGTGAGCTGCTGCTTTTCCTCAGTGGAGTTAACAGTCAACAGGGAAGTCTGTGTGCTGAAGGAAGGTGTAGTGCCTTCACGGGAGATGAGAACAGGCAGTTCCTTGGGGTTCCTGCCGGAGTGTAGATGAGGTCTGGTTCATCATATGCCCTGGTGCAGTTTCATCTCCAAAGGTTGCCATATGCTTCACATTAGCTCTGTGCTGCTGCTTTTCTTTGGCAAGACAGGAACAATGAAATGTGCTAACTCCCCAAACGGCAGACAAGTGCCTTATAAAGAGCCCAGAAGGAAAACGGAGCCTGTGGGATGTTCAGACAGCTTCCTCCTGTGTTTTCTTTTTTTGAAATAAAGTGCATCATGAATGTAGACTTTTCTTGTTTTCCTTCCAGTATTTTTGTTTCACGAAGAGCGAATTTCCAGTCCTGTGGTGATCTCACTTAAACTAATAAGTAAAGTTATTTTTAACCAACTGGATGCTGATGAAATAAGCTGCCTCCACTTGGATTTTCTGCCTTTGCTTCTCTTGGCAGCTTGTCTAGGGTCGACGGCGTGGGGTCTGGAGTGTACCCACAAGGCTTCACTCCGGGTGCGCTTCTGTTTCCCCACTGCTAAGCCAAGGCTGGCCGGGCTGCTCTTCCCCACCAGCCCACCTCACCTTCTAAGCACTGAATTCCATTTTCCCTGCATACTTTACAATTGCCTATACTTTCCTTGAAAACAGAAATGGAATCATTTCTGTCCTTTATGTCATCAAAAGGAGAGCTGGATGCTCCTCTTGAGAGCCATCAGGAATTTTGGAAAGTAGCCAATTCCCAGGTCTTCCTGGAGGAGGCCCCATTCCTCAGGATCAGCTTTGGGGAAATTCTCCAGCAGCAATTAGGAGACTGGAACCAATTGCAATGCTTTGAACACCTGATAGGACTTATTTAGTTCAGGATCTCCCAAGGGAGTGTGGAAAATTCTGAGCTCAATGCCACTGACCAGGCATTGACCATTTATTTACTTGTCCAGGGTAATGCAGAGTTCAGAGCTCAGACTTGTGGTTGCTTCAGATGGAAGGATGGATGGATGGATGGATGGATGGATGGATAGATGGATGGATGGACGGACATAGAGATATCACTCCCATTGTCAGGGAGTTGATAGTATATAAGGTTAAGGAAGAGATGAATGCATTTCCATGACACAAAGGAGGAAGCTAATTAGCAAGACTCCTTGTAGCAGTGGCAGTTGAAGCAGAATTTGAGGATTTTGTTCCTGGAAATAATGGTTAGGGAAGGGAGGAGAGGACATTGCAGACAGACAGAACAGGTGGAGCAAGGGCTAGAAATCTAAGATCGCAGTGGTTTGGGGAGACTAGCCATGGGCAAACCGTGGTGCTAGTACTTCGGGAGAGCGAGTTGGGTCTAGAACATCGCTGGAGGCTTGAGTAGACCTGCTGGGCAGGTCTGAAGTGGCTGCAGACAATTTCCACCACAATAAGCAATTTTCCCCTCCCCTGCCACCCACACACCCAGGACTGCATAGCACTAGGTCTTGCTTCCCAGGACTGAGGTCTTCCGTTCTAAAATCCCATGCTAGATCAGTCTTAATGCATAGTCAGTTGCAGGAGCACCGAATGTCTGAGCAGCCCAAGAAATGGTGCCAGTGGGTCCATGTTCTGATGGTTCTGGTGAACCATTTTGTTTTGCCCTTGTTCCTCCTCAATTCCTGTTCCGCCATCGTGCATTTGGCTATGTTTGGTTTGAGAGAAATGGACCCTCAATTACCATCATCACTTGAAGAATGATTCAAAAGACCATCAGTCTCCAACTAACTTGGGAAATGGAACTCGTGTTCATTTATATCCCTAATTAAGGTCCAGGCATGTAGCGGGCAGGGGGCAAAGCATAACATTTAATTCTGGTAACAACCGTATGAGATAGGTGTCTTTAGCTTCAGTCTACATTTTTTTAATATATTTTCTAATTATAAACATGAACATGTGGTCATTGTAGTAGAAAGTATAAAGAAAATTAAAATCACTCATAATCAGTCAAGATATAAAACATTTCCTTCACCCCAGAAGGTTCCCTGGAGCCATTAGTTTGAGAACTAATGATAAAATTGAGTATAATGGGGAGGACAATGCTGGTTCTGTCCTGGGTAGAGCAGGGTGTCGGGGGAGCTGGGCAGGTGGGCACAAGAGACAACTTCTTAACATAGCTTAAGTATACTGAAAAGAAGGAGGAAAGATGAAGCATTTGTGTCGGAATTTCTACATCCTTGGTTTGTGTAATAATAGCGAGGGTTTGCGGGCTCTTTAGAATTTCAAAAGCCATGATAGAAGTCTTAAAATTTCTCATAATAAAAGCATTAACTTTCATATGCGTTCTAAACTATGGAAGCTGGTTATCAGAAGCTCTGATTGGCAAGCAAATGCATCCTTTTAATTTGAAAATATGAGTCGGTTTATTAGTACTATTTGTTTGATAGGCAAGATCTCTTATATAATCTCTTTCCTTAGAAAGGAAAATAATAGAAATTGCTCTTTATGTTGAAACTGTTGAAACCCAGCTCTAAAGTCTAAGAACTCCACAAACCATAACCCTTACCTGTGGGAAAACTGAGAAGTAGCCGTAAAGACTGCCCAAATGTAAGTTTCTTTAAGGAAGAGAATAGAGTCCAAGTATATAGCCAGCTGTTTTCCATAGCTCCCTCTTAAGGTTCAAGATGGGAAGGTTAGTAAAAGGAACTAATTCAAGTCGCATCTGGATATGGGTGGTGTTTTCAGCAAACACTTGTGTTAATGCATGGATTGTTGTCCTGTAGCTTCTGAAATCACACCATCTAAGAAGCAATATGTTTCCTGTCTTGTATATTTGTGGGAAATCTAGAAATACATGATGTGTGGGCCCAGACTTTCAGGAGCGTTATTGCGGTTTTCCTGAGCCAGAACCTAGCCCATGCCATCCTGGAAGTTACATCTGAGGGAGAAGATCCCATGAGTCTGGTAGGTTGTGAATTTGGCCTGAAGTTCCTCTTTATTCTCAAAACAGTTATCCTGCTCCTGGATTTTCCTTCCAAAGAGTCAGTGTTGAATCTCACAGATAGAGCTGTGTGAGACGGAAAGTATTTACCAGTTTTTTAAGAGTGAGTGTTTGGTGAAGAGCCTCTAGTTTCCCAAAACTAGAAATCAATAAGAGGGGAAAAGACTGGGACATCCAGCGTGAGTCATAGGCAGCTGAGGGTGGTGGAGAGAGAGACAGAGCTCTTTGCCCCTGAGATACCAGCTGGAATTCGGCCCAGCCTTACTTGAAGCTGATGATGACTTTGGTCCGTTCTTCTCAGGATGGCCTGCTCAGACCAAGTGAACCTAAGGGTGATGCCTCTCTGCTCAGTGGGGTGCCCCTGGATTTGTGGCAACTTTCAGATGGCTGCCTGTCCCTACTTGCCACAAAAGTGAAATTAACAGCTGATCTCCTGGGCTACAGTCAAGGCAGTTTTGGTTAAAATGCAACATTCTATGCTGACTTCTAAAGTACAGCCACACCCTTTTCATTCAAAAATCTCTTCCGTGAAAGAACATGCACAGCATCGACTTTCTTTGAGAAAGTGCTACCAAAAACTACAAGCTGTAAAGCCAATCGAAGTGGCTTAAAGCACAAGTCATATTTTCTATTTTCATCTTTTCTTACCATATCTTCTTTAAAGCAATATGCGTCTTAGATAATTTGACTGCAGAAGGACTAAAGGCTTTCTTTTCTAACGTAAAAAAATTAGGAGAGGAAATTTGAATTTAAAATTATTTCCTTATTTTGAAAAAAAGTCTCACTGTATCATTTTGACACAGCAATTCCATTTCTAGTTTATCCTAACAAAATAACGTATGTACAAAAATGCACACGTGAGCTGTTCATTGTAGCACTATTTATAATAGTAAAAACTTGGAACCGACATAAATGTCAATGTAATGATTAAATAATGTGTGCTATAATGTAGCCTTTCAAAAGACTGAGGTACTTTATAGCACTAATGTGGAAAGAGCTATAAAACATCAGAGAAAAAAAAAGACTTCTAGTTTCTGTTCCAGCATATAAGGAAAGAAATTAAATCAGTAATTAATAACCTTTCAAAACAGAAATCACCAGGCCCACATGAGTTCACTGGTAAATTCTACCAAATATTTAAGAAAGAAATTATACCAATTTTCTGCAAACTCTTCCAGAAGTTAGAAGCAAAGGGAATACTCCCTAACTCATTCTTTGAGGCCAGCATTACCTTGATACCAAAATGAGAGAAAGACATTACAAGAAAACTACAGACCAATATCTAATGAACATAGGTGCAAAAAGCCTCAACGAAAAATTAGCAATTTGAATCTAACAATATATAAAAAAAATTATAGACTGTAACCAAGCGGGATGCAAGGCTGGTTCAATATTCAAAAATCAATTAATGTAACCCATCGCATCAACAAGCTAAAGAAGAAAAAAGCACATGTTCATATCAATAGATGCAGAAAAAGCATTTGACAAAACCAACACGCATTTATATAAAAACTCTCGGCCAACCAGGAATAGAATTGAATTTCTTCAGCTTGATAAAGAACATCTACAAAAACCTTCAGCTAACATCATCCTTAATCGTGGGAAATTTTAGGCTTATCCACTAAGATATTTTTTATATTTTAAATGGGCTTGTTTCTATCTGTAACTACCTGAGGACACGGTGGCAGGGGGGTGTAGGGGGCAGGGAGGAGGAGGCTTCAGACCACAGCAAGAATGCCCACTGCTCACCTTGGGGCTGGGAGTGTGACCTGGTTGGCCCAGGTCCTGTAACCATTAACCTCTTTCCTCAACTAATATCAATGAAAGTGTCATTCCACATGGATCTGGCCCATGGACCGCTGAGCCCAAGGGTCTCACCTGCACTGAACCAAGGAAGCTTTCGCCAGTGTGGAAAGAGGAAGGCTTGGGCCCTCCCCACCTCACCTGGGCTTCCTCACTGGCCGAAGCCTTCGGTGGGCTTAGTGGCTGCCTCAGGGATCAGCCACAGATTCTTTGTAAATAATTTATAAGTTTTAATACAAACCAGTCTCTTTTCATTTCTAAGAGGCTCATTTCCAATAAAAATATATATACCAGTGTCGACAAAAGAATGTCCATACCCATAGAAAAGTTTTATAAGATTTTATTTGAGTCAAATTTTTGAGAATGTGTCCAGAAGCAGAATCTCAACGGATTGAGAAAATGCTCTGGAGAATGGCAGTTTTGCAGCTTATTTTATACATTAGAGTCAAAGGAGATGGAGAGAGGGTTACATGAAATTCATAGGTGGTAGATTAAAGGAGCGGGAGAAAGTAAACTGGAGAAATCTCTGGATTGGATAAAAAGCAAAATGGAGAAACATTTCTTTTACAGTGATGGGTACGAGGTAGTTAATCAACATTCGCAGCACATAGACATGGTATGTGGAGAACGTGAGGGGTTCTGTGGTCTCGTGCTCTGGTGCCCACAGTTGTGCCTTCGAGGAGTCTAGAAAAGAAAATTACTCTGCCATTCCCAAGGTGTGTTATCCTAGATGCATAAAAACGGTGGACAGAGCTCACCTAAGGTACAGACTGACCTCTGCTAAGGAAGCTACCGGCCTGGGACGTGACTACCCGCTATGACCTGCCCAGTTAGGAATTTATGATCAGACTGTCCTGATGGGTACTTTTGGTCACTGAGCTCGTCAGGCCTGCCATGTGGTCCCCGCTGAGCTTGTGAAGTTTAGTTTATGGCCCCTTTTTCATTCACACCAGCAGAAAACTTCTCACAGGAGAACCAGGGCAGGGAGTGAAAAGGGGGCCTGGGCCGTGTGCCCCAAGACTGTCTCTGCGGCCAGCTTGAGGGCAGGCACAGGAAGAGGTTCCAGGGCCAGGTGGGGGCTCTTGTCCATCTTCAGATCCAAGTGTGAACTGTGGGTAAGATGTCAATGTTGGTTCATCAGTTGTCAAAATGTACCCCTCTGGTGCCGGATGTGGATCATAGAGGAGTTTGTGCAAGTTTGAGAGGAGGAGTATAGGCACTATCTGTACTTTCTGTTCAATTATGCTGTGAACCTAAATTTGCCCTAAAAATAGTTTTTTAAATAAAAGCTGATACTCAGTAATACATACGATATAATCCCATTTGTGTTGAAAACCACACACCATATACACACAAACTGTATCAGTATCTGTTTCTCTACCTGTGTATGTGTGTTTGTGTATGTCTATATCTGTGACTGTATTTATTTGTATATACCAGACTGGTCATATGTGAGGTTGGAGGAGGGGAGAGACACCTCCAATCGACTCTACAGTATGTAACATTTTAGCTTTTGACAACAAGTACCTGTTTGCTTATGTAAATAAGGCAGAAAAGGGCCCTTGCTTCTGGGTAAATGTCTCTGGGTCCTCCTTTCAAGGAGACATTAAAGGATAACATTGCCTGGCAATTTTTAAATACATTGTATTGTAACATCACATTTATTCATTCAACAGATAGTTCTTGAGTGCTTCCTTTATGCCAGGCCTTCTGCCAGGCCCTGGAGAAGCCAGGGTGAAGGAGAAACAGCCCCTGTGATCCCAGTTCAGGTTGCAGGTGGCACCCACCGCTGGGGAGAGTTGTTTTTTAAGTTTGTTTTCTCCCAGGCTGCAAAAGTTCTGCACAGTTTGAGAAAGCTGATTGTGGTTCCTTCTCCTCAGAGAAGCCGTGCGGAGACCCGCCTTCGTTCCCACACACCATCCTGCAGGGACGCACCGGCTTGGAGATGGGGGACGAGCTGCTGTACGTGTGTGCCCCGGGCCATGTCACAGGCCACCGCGAAAGTGCCTTCACCTTGCTGTGTAACAGCTGTGGGGAGTGGTACGGCCTGGTGCAGGCCTGCGGGAAAGGTAAGCTACCCCCCTGCCCTGTGAGCTAGGCCACCTCCACCTGCCCTCACGCTGTGAGCAGAGCGGCTCCATGTGTGCTGGTGACAGACACACATAACGGGCTCACCTCCACCAAGGTCCCTTTGCAAAGAGGCTTTTAGGCCTTTCCCCTGAGTTCTAGACCTGGGTGTTCCTGCAGCACTTCAGATGCAGTGGATCCCCACTGAGCTCTTCATCTCCTGAGACTGGGGGAGGGCGGGTGAAGGGTGAACGAAGCCATCTCCTCTCCCATAAGGAAAGAGTTGACCTTAGGTTATTTCCCTGGAAACCAGATTGGCGTGGAATGCCAGCTGTGATATCAAACAACAGTGCTTCTGGTAAACTGGGCCGGGAGGACTATCATAAACACCTACGACATAAGGGAGGCATCCCAGCTTTGGGCTTCCCTGATTGTGGTGATTCTTCTGACCAGGCATGACTTTGTGGAGACCCTGAGTACTATGCTATGGGCTGTGACAGGAGCTATTGGCTCTTGTGAGGCTTGGGGCTTGTAAACTAAGGTGGGTCCAGCCACACACGCGAGTCCTATTCCCTGGCACCTGAACAATCGCAGGGGTGTCAGGAGTGGACAGTGAGGCAAGAGAGAATAACTCCAGGACAGCTGTGTAGACAGCTGTGTGGACAAGAATTGCCTGCCACTGCCCTGCTGCCTTGCTCCACTCCCTGGCCTGTAGCCTGTGGCGGTCATATGAGTCTGAAAATTGATTTGAGACTAAAAGGATTCCTGGGGGACACTGAGCCAGTAGGAATCCACAGATGTTCCCACTCCCCATCATCGTGTGCCTGGGGGTCCCAGGCTCCTGCAGCTGCGCATTCACACATCCCACCCAGCCCCTTGGGAATTTTCCCAGTAGCAGAAATTACCACCTCCTGCCACAGCCAGGTCTGGCCTGCACACTCCCAACTCCTACACCACGGATCTCGTGCCAGACCCAGAACTGTTCCCTGGGCTCACAGGACTTCTCTCACCCCAAGACTTCTTCAGGGACCCCTTTTCTGACCCCCAGCCCTATGATGTCTGAGTACCAAGGAGAGGCTGGCTTTGTAGAAGAGAAAGACTCTAGCACCGTGACCGTACTGTATTTATAAGTTTGTCCCTAGAATGTCCTGCACATCCCATGGGGGAACCGTAACTAGACTAGCACACTGTCCTGTCTGCAGGATTCATGCACGTTGTTGCCTGAGCTGAGGTTTGTTGTCTTCACTGCTATCTACAATCCACAGTGTGAATACGCCACCATTTCTCCAGTCTGCTGGTAGACAGTTGGCTTGTTTTCATGTTGTGGCTGTCACAAACTGCACTGCCATGATTTCTCGTCCACATCATGTGGTTCACATGCGAACACATTTCTGCTGGTTCCTGGGAGTGGAATTGCTGCCCACAGGGTAGGTGTGTCTTCAGCTTCAGTAGAAGCTGCCTGACAGTTTTCTGAAGTATTTTAACCAGTTTACTCTCCCGCCAGCTGTGTACGGGAGTTTTGGTTGTCCAGCATCCTTCGGCATCTTGAGATTTTACCTTCGTGCCCATCTGGTGACTCATCTCTGGTGATTTATAATGTTCATTTCGCTGGTCGAGCACTTACCACATATTAACCGAGCATTAGCCATTTCCTCACTACAGTGTCTGTCCAAGTTTTTTTGCCCATTTTTCTAATCAATTTGAATTGATTATTTACATAACCTAGAATTTCTTTTTCACATAAAGCTTTCTTGACTGATATGTTGCAAATCTTCTCTCCCATTCTATTGCTTGCCCTCTTGGGGTATCTTTTAATGAATAATTTTTCAAATTATTGTCTATTTTCCTACCTCTCAAATTTTCTGTGGACCATTAAAAATTTTTTAGTAGTCATTGGCCAAGTGATATTTTAGTAAAATGCAATAAAAATGAATTAATATAAGACTAAAGATATTCCAAAGATAGTAAGCACATTTTTTTTTCATTAAACAGACATAACACTCGCCAATCAGATTGTTACAGAAGCTTCTTCAAAACTTCCTCTCTATGTATCTATTTGCCTTGTTGCACAGTAATAACAAAAGGTTACAGACTGGGACAGGTTCTAAAAGCACGGTTTGAGCAGTCTCCTGACACTTTCCTCATCTTTCCTCTGTTGCTGCTGATCTGTGGCAGGCAGGAGCTCCTTGCCAGGTCTGGGGAAGTCAAGCATCAGGCCTGAGCTTCCTGTTTGTTGAATGTGTCACCTTGAAGCAGACCCATACTCACCCTGAGATTGTTAATGAGCTGGCTTTATTTCCGTGAGGCACTGAAGCTGCACCATCGCACGAGCCATACCCACCAACCAGCCAGATGGGTTGTTTACTGGCCCCAGTAGACTGAGAACTAAATGCAGGTTTTGTGTGTCTGAAATGGTGTTTATTTTCTCACTGCAAAGCAGGGTCGTTAGAGCTTTAGGCTGCCGGGTAGGAATTTTGGTTTCTACGTTTGGCTGAGTGTACTGACTGTTGCAGTTTTCATTACTCTGTAGGTTTAACAATTAAAGTCTCTGTGTTATTAAAAGAAGTTATGTGTGTGTATTAAAAAGAATATCATGACCAGATAATTCACATCATTTTTGCATTAATTTTCTAATGAACATCAACTTTTTTGATTAGAGAACTGTTTCAGATTGGATAACAGTCATCTCGGGAGAGCGGGTCAAACGTGGGTTTTGGAGTTGGATCCACCTGGGTTTGGACAACGACATTCTTTGTGCTAGCGGATTGGCGATTCATTCATTCATTCACTCGCTCCACGTCCCTTTGTTTGACAGCACTCTAAGTTGCTGTGTATACAAAGCTGAGCAAAACTGCCCTGGTCCTAAACGGAACTCTATCTAGTAAACCAGCTGCCTCAAAGAAGACAGGAAAGCAGGACCTGATGAGGTAGAAGGAAAAGCTGGGAGACGAGGTGTCACAGAAGGTGAAATTTTAAAGGAAGTTTGTATTTCTAGATGGACGAAGTGCTCAATGAGCTCAAAGGCTGCGGAGATCCAGTAAAAGAAAGCTAAAAATTGTGCTTTGACTTCACAGTATAAGAAGGTTCTGGAGGCCTTGCATTTTCAGTGTGTGTGTTGGGAGCGGGATGCACCTGGGCCACACTGCAATGAGTACAGGAACAAGTTAGAGCAGGGGTCCCCAACTCCCGGTACCAGTCATGGCCTGTTATGAACTGGGCTGCATAGCAGGAGGTGAGCAGCAGGCAAGCTAGTGAAGCTTCATCTGTATTTGTGGCCACTCCCCAGCGCTGGCATCACTGCCTCAGCTCTACCTCAGATCATCAGGCATTAGATTCTCATAGGAGCACTGGTCCCTGGCTCCAAAAAGGTTGGGGACCCAAAAAGGTTGGGGACCGCTGAGTTGGAGTGAGGTGCAGACAGTTCATCCTTGAATTTCTGCCGTTTGTGACGAGAACTAGAATAGAGCCGGAAGAGGATCAGGGGGCCAAAGAGGTGGTGGGGATTCTTTTGCTTTGTTTGCTCGATTGCTTTTTAAGATGGGAGGGACAAGCTTATTTAAATGACAAAGGAAAGACTTAGAAGGGAAAACTGAACAATTTTCTTGACTTTCCTTAGCCTTAATTTGCTTACATAAAAATCGGAAACTATTTATCACGTAGAGTTACCTGCAAGTGCATCACTTAGAACGGGACCCGTGATATGGTCTGGGCTCAATGAATGTTCGTCCTCTCCCTTTCACTCTCATGATGATCAAGGAGTATTTAGACCTCTCACTTAAGAGATCTGAAGGGATTTGTGCACGATGCTGGCTCCTGGCTTCCTTGTGTGCTGTTGACTCCAGCTCCTAATTCAACAAATGATTAAAAGCAGTCTGTGACTTCAACTGTCATGTGAGTAAGAAGTTAGTCTTTGCTGGCAGGTGTCTCAGATACTGGAGACCAGCTGCTGGTCCTTCCAGAAAGGCGGGGCCCATGTGGCTTTAGGACTTGATGGGGTCCCCATGGGCAAGCAGCTGGTAAATTTCTAATGCGTGCCTCCCAGGCATTCTATACGAGTCCCCCCAGCTGCCTCACTTCTTCGGGGAGCACTTGTCCCCTCCATACTGGGCCTGGCCACTGATGCTCCCCGCACAGTGTGTGGCTGCCAAGGACTTCTCCCTGCCCCACCCAAAACATTTTTTTACATTTCCTTGTGAGCTGCAGGAGCCCACTCCAGGCCCTCTGGCAGAACCTGCCCATATATGATGCTCCAGAAGCTCCTCCGCTGAGGTGGCAGTAGGTCCCTGGCTCTATACCCTTCACAACCTCTTCAGGCCAAGAGCCTCAAGCCTCAGGCATCTTGAAGATCAAGACTTAAAATAACTTGGTGCTCAGATGAGTTTGGTCTCAGAGATCGGGGGCTCAGGGCTACCATGAAGTCTATTTCATTCAAATTTGTCATTGTTGGGGCAGTTGCATACTGGCTGGATGACTTGGGCCGAATTCCCTAAAAGCAGAGCCTGTCCTGATATATAGGGTTTATTGAGGGAGAAAGGGGTTAGGGAAGCGGGATGGGTGAGGGGAAGGAGTTTAAGGTGTGGCCCCAGCTGGATTCACATAGGGAGCTGTAGAGCATGAGTCGTGCCTCAGGGCTGGTCCTACTTGGAAGCCAGGGGACCAGCCTTGAGTTCCTCCATATCAGTCTGTCACTGTTTACAGGATGCTGGGCACAGAGGGCATATGGCATGGACCCTCCTGGGTGAGGCTCCTATTCTGCCAAGGGCAATTCTCTAGAAAAGGGAGTAGCCATGAACTTTCAGCTGCCAACACTCCCAGGAGCCCGGGGGTGGGCACACTGGCCTGGGAAGGGGGACCTGGGTGGGACGCCAGCAGCATCCACTGCAGTAGAGAACTGAGATGCTCCATCAATTCAGTGGTGCATTGGTTTTTTTAAAAAAAAATCTACTGGTAAGGTGGGAACTGCCTGAATGAACTTGCTGAAGTTTAAAATCTGTATCGATGAGCAGGAATGAACCCACAGGGGCATGCGTGCCCAGGCGAGCGAGTGAGTGGTTGGTGCAGGAGGAACCCCAGCCCCACACAGCCCAGTGGTATGTTCACCACAGCGTTGAGGCCCAGCCTCAAGTAGTGGTGGTGGCGAGGTCTCTCACTTAAGCACAGGGACTTTATTTAACTTTGACCGTTAACCTAAGTGGGCGAGGACTTATTTAACTGACGTTTTCTCCCCTCTGCGTGTTGGTTTTTCTCTAGTTTCAGTTCCTAGAGTCTGAGTCTGATTCTGGCCATTTCGTTTTCCATCCTCCTGTCCAAATCCACACATCTTCTCGGTTTCCATTCCCAGGTGGGCAGCACGAAACGTCCGTCCTCTCTCTCTAACGTTCCTAATATCTAAGTATAATTAGTTGTTGCCTGAATTAAAGGAAAATCCTGACACTTTGCTCCTTAAGCGTGTATGCAGCAGACTTCCATGCTGTCTATGTTTGGTTTTCTTCGGACTTCTTAGTATGTGCCAAGTCTCATATCCATCTTCAAGGCCATGGTTTCCCTGGCCTTGTACCCTAAGAATAGTCTCTGACCTCCCAGCGCTCCAATCGGCCACCCCTGGCCACATAACCCCAGTGTCGCTGCCCACTCGAGTCCCACTTGTCACCTTCATAAGGAGCCCTCATGATTCCCTTGGCATCCTGACTGCTCCCCTGCCCACTGTTCTGGCCTCGCGCTGCCTTCAACACCACTGCCGTCTCCTGACTTCAGCACTCCGTGGTCCCCTGACCTCTGCCCCAGGTTGCCAGCGAGGCTCCTTATCCCGTCTTTGTGGTTGGGATGGGTGAGAACAGCTGCTGGCACAAGTAGCCTTAGAGAGACAGTCCAAGACGTGAGAGACTCATGGACTCTTCCTCTGTGATTTGCCCTAATTCCTCCTTTAAAACTTGCCCTGACAAAGGGTATTTGCCACATATTAAGATGGGCTCAGAAGGGCCTTTTCCGCCCCAAGCGCCATATGGGTTCTGTTTGTACTTTCTGGTCTGTAGTATCAAAATAGTGAGTGACACCAAGCTTGACCTCGCTCTACCCCGCCACCTCTGAGTCCAACAACAAAGTGACAGCCTTTGTTTTTCCTTTCCCCGGTCTGTCCCAACTGTGGAAACAAGACACATTCCCCAGTTAGGCGCCGAGAAAAGAGCTGATGTGAACCACACCCATCTTGCTCCACGCCATCTCTATCCTGGGAACTTTTTTGTTGCTGTTATTCTGTTTTTTTTTAACAACTCTGTTGAGGTTTAATTTGCATACAATAAACTGTACCCACTTAAAATATAAAAGTCCCTGAGCTATATCACAGGTGTATACAGCCATGAAACCACATGCACAGCCAAAACGTAAAACATTTCCACCCTCCTCGAGTCTCCTCATGCCCCTTTCCACGGAAGAGTTTCACACGCTTTATCTCATTTAATCTTCACAAGTCTGAGAGTAGAAATGCTTTGTTCCAGTTTACAGATGGGAAAACTGAGATACAGAAAGGTTCGGTGACTTGCCGGCATCACACGGCCAGAAAGAAGCAGAGCCAAGGTATAAAACCAGGCATGTCTCATTCCAATGTCTGTATCATGTCTCTGTGCTCCTTCCAGGGGCCTCTAAACCTCACGAAGAGCAAAGCATCGGGGCAGTGCCAGGCTCGCTTTGCAAACTAGTCGTTTCCTCAGCAAGTTTCTTTGCTCTTTTCTCTCGTTTCTGAAGCCTTGTTTTCTTAAATTAACTTCAGTTTCTGTTTTTCTTCATCTTTGGACTTAGCTCTATTCGTAGAATAAAACATGAGACTGAAACTGAATTTAGATTTTCCTTGTCAATATTGCCATATTTGTTCAGAGGTTCATTGAACCGGTGGTTATTTCTGGCTTGTCTGGTTGTCTTTTTCAAAATTACTATTTTTAAAGGCTGTGTAGCCAAGACCAGACAAAAAAAGAGGGCATGTGTGGGCTTCCAGAAATGTAACAACAAGAAAAAAAGGTGGACAGTGGCGAGCACTAAGAGACGCCAGGACTTTGGGCCCCAGCCTGTAGACTCCAGCCCTGACCTGTCACACCCTGATAAACGCAGGCAGGACACAAGCAAGCCTTCTCCTTTACTCCTGAGTCCTGTCTATCCGTGGTCTTCTGTTTTCTTAAAGTAACAGTAAAATATTAACACAGAGGGAATGACCTGATTTTTGCCAAGAGAACCCATGAAGTTTACATTTCCTGGACTTGCTGGTCTAAATCAGAAGGCCCCAGGTTATGTTAGCACAGGTTTCTGGGAGGGCGTAGGGGAGGGGAGATGGCTGAAAGGATGGCTGGATGATTAGGGAAAGTGTGGACCCAAGAAGGCAGAGGGAAGGTGAGAGAAATAGCAAAGAGCTGGGCTTCTCCATCTGGTGGGCAGAATTTGATTTTTGGTTGAAATTCAGTGAATAACAAACTAACATTGTCACTCACAAGGAGGAAAACAGGCTTGGGACACTTTCATGACTAGACTATTTGTAAACAGTTGATGTCCTTGTCTTCATCGGAGGTTTTGGGAAAACTGTGACATAGTGAGAACCTGTTTCTGAGCCAGAACCTTGACCTGCGAACCTGGGGAGACAGGAAGAGCTTGGCTTAAGGCCCTGTACTGCTGTCCAGAGATGCTCTAAGTCAGGGAGTTCTGGAGGCAGAACCTCCAGATATCACACACACACGCACAGCTCAGACTGACCGTAAGAGGCCAGGTCAAGGCAGGCCTGCCCATAGCCAGTGGGCTGAACTTTCTCATATCCTCAGCTCCAAATTTATACATTAGGCCAATGTTTCCTGCATGAGAAGGTCTGGGGGCAGAAACCTTGGCTCATGTCTTGCCCATAGTCCAGGAACATTTTTTTTTCTTTTTTCTTTTATTATTATTTTTTAATTTTAATAAGTGTCAAGTATACAGTACATTGGTTAGACATCTATATAGTTCATAAAACGATCCCCCCAAATGCTCCCTCCCTCCCCTGACCCTCCACCTAGCCAACGTATTAATGCTAACTGCATTCCCTATGCCATGTTCCCTATCCCCGTGTCCATCCATTAGCTACTAATTCCAGTAACCTTTTGACTCCATGACATTTAAGCTCATGGGGTGGGTTACATGGGAGAAGGAATTTAGCAGACATTAATTATGTTCAGTACTGGAACTAAGGGAGCCTTTACTATTCTTTGTTGCTTTACTATTTTCGTCATGAAGCAAACGATGCCCTGACTGGTGGACTGAATCGAGCTTTATCAAAACGGGCCTCCGCCACTCACATATTCACCTCTTCACTCATTCATTTAACACACAATTATGAGGTGTCATCTATGTGCCAAGCACCATGCTGCATGCTGGGAATACAGCGGCAGAGAGGACTTGTCCTTGTTCCCAGTTTCCGGCCTGGGAGGAGCTGGGCAGGTTGTCTAGTGAGAACAGGGTGAATGCCTAGTGCAGGGTCACTGCCGACATGGCTGAATACTGCTCCCATAGTTCCAGTGAGTGTGGACTCATGTGTATGGCTTATTTTGCCAAACATTATGCCTATGGGACCTATTCATGTTGTTCCACGAAGCTGTAGTTTGTTCTTTTTCTTTGTTGTGGAGTATTCTGTTTTACTATGGATGACATTTTTGTCGTTTCAAGTTTGGTGCTATTTTAAGAACATTCTTGTACAGATCTTTTGGTGCCCATGTTGCACCCATCCTTCTTATGTATACGCCTAGGAGTCCAACTGCTCAGTCACAGGGTGTGTATATGTTTAACTTTAATAGAAAACGCCTACTCAGTTTTCAAAATGGTTGTACAATTTACACTCCCACCAGAAGTTTATGAAGTTCCAGGAGCCCACGTCCTCACCAACCACTGGTATTGTCAGTCTTCTTAATTTTTAGCATTCAGATGTATGGGTTGCAATATCAGTTAATTTGAATTGCCCCTGTTGTTAACGGTTTTGAGCACCTTATTGTATGTTTATTGGCTACTTGAAAATCTCATTTGTGAAATGCTTATTAACCCTCTTCCCATTTTGTACTGGATTGTCCATTTATTTTGTATTGATTTGTAAGAGTTCTTTATATTATTCTAGATACCAGAACTTTTGAGGTTTTATATATATATGTTACAAATATCTTCTGCTAGATAAGTTGCCTTTTTATTTTCTTCATGGTATATTGATTAACAGAATTTTAATGTAGTCTAATTTATTAATCCATTCCTTTTTTTAAAAAAATTGTAGTAAAAATCACATGACAAAATTTACCATCTTAAACATTTCTAAGTGTACAGTTCATATTCCCATTGCTGTGAAACAGAACTCTAGAACATTTTCATCTTGCAAAACTGAAACTCTGTACCCATTAAACAACAGCTCCCCTCGCTCCTTTACCCCAGCCTTTGGTGACCATCATTCTACTTTCTATTTCTGTGAATTTGACTACTCTAGGTACCTCATATAAGTGGAATTATACAGTATTTTCTTTTTGTTTCTGGCTTATTTCACTTAGCATAATCCTCAAGGTTCATCCATGTTGTAGTATGCGACAGTAATCCTTTCCTTTTTAAATGAGTTTTCACATATTTTTAAAGTCAGGTTAAGGAAGTTTCCTTATATTCCTAATTCTTAAGAGTTTTTATCCTTTTGACTTTTGTCAGATGCTTTTCTAAAACTCCTTTTTTATGAATAAACCAATCATAAATTCTCAGAAAAACCTAATTTGATGTGATATATTATCCTTTTAATATATCGCTTAATTACTCAGCTTACCAATATTAATATATTGCCAGTTTCAGTTTGTCAACATTTATTTATGATTTTTACATCTACATTTAGTGAGGTTGGTCTGCAATATTACATTCTCATGTCCTTGCCAGGTTTTGGTACCAAGGTTACACCGGATGTATAAAATAAGTTGGGAAGTACTTCCTCTTTTTATGTTCTCCAGAAGATTTTGTGTAAAATTAAAATTTCCTCCTAAATATTTGATAGAATTCATTGACAGAGCCACTTGTACCTAGAGTTTTCTATGTATAATAAGATTCAATTTTATTAAGAGTCAATGGTGTATAAAATTTTCTATTTTTTCTTGTGGCACTTTTGGTCGGTTATATTTTTCTAGGAATTTGTTTATTTCATCAGAATTTTTAATTTTGGGAAACAGACTTATCACAGAATCCTGTTATCGTCTTTTCTAATGTCTGAAAGCTCCGTAGTGATGTCTGTTTTTATTCTTGATGTTTTCATTTGTGTTTTCTCTAAATGTTTCTTAATTAGTCTTTCTAGGGACTCACCAGTGTTTTTTCAAAGAATCAACTTTTGGCTATGTTGAACCTCTGTCGTATGCTTTTTTATTTTATTAATTTCTGCTTTTTTAAAAAATCCACTTCCTATACTTTCTTTTGTGTTTATCTTACTCTTCCTCTCCCAGCTTCCTGAGATCGATGTGATTTTCAGCCTTTCTTCTTTTCTAACCTAGGTTTGTAAAGCTATAACTTCCCATGAGCATAGCTTCCGACAAGTTTTCATATGTCATATTTTCGTTATCATTCAGTTAGAATGTTTTTTAATTTCCACTGTAATTTCTCCTTTGACCTGTGAGTTATTTAGAAATGTTTCATGTAATCATATATTTGGGAATTTCCTAGTAATTTTTTGTCTAAGTTACTTTTACTAGAGAACATAAGTATGATTCAGTTCTTTAAAATTTATTGACATTTCTTTTATGGTCAGTTTTTGTGAAAGTATTCTATGTGCATTTGAAAAAGAATGTTTATTCTACAGTTGTTGGATGTGGTCCATATATGTCAAGTAGGTCAAATTTATTAATTAAGCATGTGTTTCAGATATATATTCTTACCTTTTGTCTACTTATTCTAATTGTTAATAGTAGAGAGGTGTAAAACATTTCTTTATGATCATGGATATATCTGTTTCTCCTTTTAGTTCATATATTTTAGATTTGTATATTTTGAAGCTATGTTAAGTACATATAGATTTAGAATTTAATGTCTTCCTGGTAAATTATAATACTTAACTTTATGAAATACCCCTCTTTATCTCTAATAATGTTTTTTGCCCTAAAGTCTTCTTTGCTAGTTAGTCTTTAAATGACATATATATATTTTTCATTCTTTTACTTTCAACTTCTCCATAGACATTTATTTAAAGTATATCTCTTATAAGCATCGTATAACTAGAGCATCAATCTATTTTACATTTAATCATCAATAGATTTGAGTTTAAAATTACTGTCATTTTACTTGTTTTCTCTCTGTCCCATATGTTCTTTGTTCTTTATTCTCTGCTTTCCTGTGTCCTTTTGGAATGATTAAGCATTTTTAAAATTATTACGTTTACCTCCTCTATTACATTCTAATACAGTCTTTTACTCTCAGTGGTTACTCTAGAAATCTTAACAAGTACCCTTGACTTACCAAAGTCTAATATAAATTAATGCTTTTTACCATTTCCTGGACAATTTAAATACCTTAAATATTTTGACTAAATATTTTGACTCCATTTACCTCCTCCCAATTTCTCTGTTGTTGTCAAGTGTTTTGAATAATTGTGTGTGTGTGTGTGTGTGTGTGTGTGTGTGTACTTGTTGTATGTAGTCAATACTCACTTAGACTTGCCCTCCTCCCTTTTACTTACCTGTTTCATTGTTCTTTTCTCCCTGGATCTCTGAGGTTTCATTGAGGAAATCTTCACAGAGTAAGAATTCTAGGTTAGCAATTCTTTTCTAATGCTTTGAAGGTATCACATTGTCTTCTGGCTTTCATTGTTTCTTTTGTCAGCTCTCAGTTCTATTTTTGCTCTTTTGAAAGTTATACATCTGCTTTGCGTATTGCTTTAAAATTTTTCTGCCTTTGCGTTTTAGCAGTTTTCATTTGGTACACCTACGTGTAATTTTCTATGAATTTATTCTGCTTGATGTTTGCAGTGACTCTTGAATATGTGTCTTCCTGTGTTTTTCTCAGTTTTGTAAATTTCTTGGTCTATTTTGTTCCTTGAAGTTTCTAATTTATTTTTTTAGTTCTGTCCTGATGTTACATTGGTTATCACTTCGATTCACCCTTTTCATAACATTCTGTTATTTTATCACTTCGCCTTTGAGTTTTTCTCTTATTGCATTCACTTTCTTATTAAGTTCTGTAATGTGAAGCAATTGTAAGGAATTCATTCTGTTTCATGAATTATTATTTCTTCTAAGTTAGGTTCTTTGCCTTTTACATGCATCTGCCTTTCATCCAAGAGAGGGAATGGTAGTGGGAAAGGGACAACTCAACTGAAGTGGTGTATGTAGTTTTGCTTTTGTTTGTTTATCTGTCTGTTTTAACATATCTAGGCTCTGCTTTCAATTCAGAAATGTTGTTACATGTTCTGTGTCAAGGTTTACCTCACCTGCATTTTGAGAAGTCCTGGCATTTTTGGAGTCCGTCAAGAAGAATCAGCCCTACTGGCTACTGGGCTGTTTCTCTCCACCCACTTTGCTTCTCTCGGGATTTATTGACTCCCCAGTACAATTTTTGAAGGGTGAGGATGGGTTAGGAGCTGAACCATACTGCCCTTCTTCTCTCTGCTCCAGAATCTTCTGTTTTCTCTCTTGTTAACTAGTTTTTGAAATTTGTTGCAGTGTATTATGCCCTTCTCCATGCATGATTGTTGTTGGTAATTTTTTTCCTCTGATTTTTAGTATAGTTTTCTCATTTTTAAAAAATTAATATTTAACAAGCCTCGTTATATGTGTATGTGGTGTGTGTGTGAGAGAATTTTTTTTTTTAATTTGTTGTGGGGTTGTCTCATTTTGATAGGTATTAGGGAAAGAAAATGTGATACAGTGCCGACTGGAACACTTAGATATTTTTAAGTGTGGTCTATAAGCTACCTTGACGATAAGGAGATTTTTGCTTCTGCCTTCAATAACCCATGCAAGTGGCGTAGAATGGAAGTGATAGCTAGAAGAAAGTGAGGAGCAAAGGGAGGGGCAGACAGAGGAGCAAGAACAAAGAAACAGGCAGCATTGGAGCTAATAGAAGTGGAAATGGGATGTGGGGAGAAGAGACAGGGAAGAAGCCAGAGCAGAGGTAATAAGGACATGTCAAGGCACCGAATACTCTGAAACACTGGAAGACTTTCAGCATCCCCCACTTACACTTCGTTTTTGCTGTAGGTTATTTGGGTAGAATTCCATTAACCTGTGGGCTATATCAGTCTTGGCATGTGCTTGCGGTTGTAAGACTGTGGTCTGTGAGAAGAGTTGAAGGAGCTCTCCTACTCCCCTGCCCACCTTGATGTGGGCTCCCCGCCAGCTTTCCCTTTGGCAAAACTCTGCAAATGTTTGTTCTTTTAGCATATTTACACCCAACGGTCAATGAGCTACAGTTGGAGACCTGAAAGAAAATGAATGCAGTGTCAGACTTTAACCAGAAATGACAAAAGTTCCATGGAATCAAACAGAACCATTGGTGGGCTCTTGACAGTTTGGTGTCTTGGGGCTGCCGTGAGGCAACAAATACCCACTAGGGAAATTACGGGTCGTGACAGCTTCCATCGCAGATCACGCGTGAGTTAATAGCCTGTGATTTCGAGTGGGTGAACGCTTCTTAAGGAAAAATGGTCTTGAAGAGACCTGCTTCCTGTCTTTCTGCATCATGAAAAGGGACTGTGTTCTAGCTGAGAACACAGTCGTATTCATCCTCAAGAGCAGAACCTCTGGGAGACAACTGGCAAATGTATATTGTTTTGCAAAAATAATAATTTCTTCTGCAATGCCATAGAATACTATGTTTTTGTTTTTTAGTTAAAAAAATGAATAAGACAGATTTGGGGCACAAGTGACCTATCATATGTGTAGAATGCCAAGTTTCTTTGAATTAAGACTAAATTTTGATGGAGAGGAATCACTTTCTTGCCTCATTCTGATGAGTCGACTAGCAATGGCGGGGGTTGGGGGCTTCTTCTAAGGTGCCCTTTTAAATTGATAGGAGTGGGGGCACCAAGGAGAGGCTGGGAAGAGAATAGATGCTCTCATGGGCCAGACTGTGGACTAATTTGCTCACCAGCACGTCCTTCAACGATGGCATCCTTTTCAGAGGGTTTTCGGGGTGTTAAAAGAGATTATGATGATAAGGATTCATTCTTCATAATTTGGAAACAAGCCTGTAGTCCTGTTGTGTGTTGGGGCGCTGTGCTCCTGGAAATAGATCTTAGCTTTGAGCGATAATGAGGCAAGGATGAGGAGATTCTTGGGGTCTGAGCTATTGCAGATTTCTTTTTTCCTCCCACTGCCATTTATTCCTTCCTTCCTTCAAGATTACCTACAGTGGGCTGGGCGCTATTCCACTCTAGGGATAATGTGCCTTGGTCCCTGCAGCTCATTGCTGGTATATCAGTTAGCTTTCTCCCAAAAAAACTTAATGCTATAAAACAAGTCATTCATTTGCTCCAATTCTTTGTGCTAGCAGTTTGGGCTGGGCTCAGCTGGATCCATTCTTCTGGTCTTGACGGGGCTTATGTGGGTGAATGCCATCAGCTCCCACACTGACTGCAGCTGGCTAGTTTAGGATGACCTCAGTTGGGACAGTTTGCTTCTTTTCTGTACAGTCTATCATCCTTCAGCAGGCTGTCTTGGGCTTGTTCACATGGTAGCTGGTGGGTTCTGGCGGGGGGCAGGGAGAAGAGGGAGAGGAAAGCATGCAAGCCTTTCACTGTATTCTGTGGGTCAAAGCCAGAGACAAGGCAGCCCAGATTTGAGAGATGGAAAAACAGACACCACTTCTTGAAGGGAGGAGATACATGATCCCATTACAAAAGGACTTAACTTACCTGAATATAAGACCTGAAACAATAAAATACCTAGAAGAAAACATAGGAACTAAACTCAAGGACCTGGGACTTAAAGAGGATTTTATGAATTTGACCTCAAAGGCAAGGGAAGTAAAAGCTAAAGTAAATGAATGAAACTACATCAAACTAAAAAGCTTCTGCTCAGCAAAAGAAACCATCAACAAGGTAAAAAGACAACCATCCGAATGGGAAAATATATTTGCAAGCAATGCCTCTGATAAGGGCGTAATATCCAAAATATACAAAGAACTCATACAACTCAATAACAACAATAAAAAAACAAACGATTCGATCAAAAAATGGGCAGAGGACCTCAACAGACTTCTCCCTAGAGGACATACAAATGGCCAACAAACATATGAAAAGATGCTCAACATCACTAGCTATTAGGGAAAAGCAAATCAAAACCACAATGAGATACCATCTCACACCTGTTAGAATAGCTATAAGCAACAGCACAAGTAATAACAAATGTTGGAGAGGATGCGGAGAAAAAGGAACCCTCATACACTGCTGGTGGGACTGCAAATTGGTACAGTCACTATGGAAAACAGTATGGAGGTTTGATCTACAATATGATCCAGCAATCCCTCTACTGGGTATTTACCCCAAAGACTTGAAAACTCATATCCGTAAAGATATTTGCACACTGATGTTCATAGCAGCATTATTCGCTGTGGCCGGGACATGGAAGCAACCGAAGTGTCCTATGACAGACAGATGGTTGACTAAAGAAGCTGTGGTACATATATACAATGGAATACTGCTCAGCCATAAGAAGAGATGAAATACTTCAACATGGATGGACCTTGAAATAATCATACTAAGCAAAATAAGCCAGACAGAAAAAGTTGCAAATCACATGATATCACTTATATGTGGGATATAAACCTGAAAGCACCAAATGAACAGGACAAACAGAGACTCATGGACATGGACTATAGAATAGTGGTTACTAAAGAGCCGGGGATGGGGGAGGTGGGGGGAGATAGACGGGGTAAAGGGGGTCAAATATAGGAGGGTAGGGAGAGGGTGAAGTGGATATAGGGGATCAAATATATGGTAGCTGAAGGAAACTGGACTTTAGGTGGTAAACCAGTAGAATATACAGATGTGAAATTATAATATACACCTTAAAATTATATAATTGTATTAACTAATGTTACCCCAATAACCTTAATAAAAAAAATAATAAAAAGGACTTAGAGGAGAGTGGAGAATTGTGGCCATTTTCGCAATCAATTTACCATAACTAGTCAATACATACACATCAAGCAAACAATCTAACCATATATTTTTTAACTTTGTTTTTTGTTTTTGGCTTTGTTTTCAATTATGGTTGACATTCAGTATTATTTTATATTAGATTCAGAGGTACAGCATGGTGGGAAGACCTTTATATAGTTTATGAAGTGATTCTCTGATAAGTCTATACCCTCTGGGCATCATACATAGCTGTTACAATATTATCAACTATATTCCCTATGCTGTGCTTAAATACCCAAATCTATTTTGTAACTACCAATTTGTACTTCTTAATCCCTTCCCCTTTTTCCTCCAGCCCCCCAACTCCCCTCCCAGTGGGCAACCATCTATATCTACGAGTTCGTTTCTGTTTTGTTTGTTCATTTATTTTGTTCTTTAGATTTCAAATATAGTGAGGTCATATGGTATTTGTCTTTCTCTGTCTGACTTATTTCATGTAGCATAATACCCTCTTGGTCCATCCATGTTAGACCTTGACTCTGGAGATTTACTTTGCATGCTTTCCAAGGTGCAGAGCGAAGTGGGGAAAAACTTAGATCTGTTTCTGCCCATAGGCACTTCTGACACCAAATGTGTGTGTATGGGGGCTGGGGCTGCTTTGGGCGGGGGCGGGGATGGTTCACACCAACAACCAGTTCTCCAAGTCTCCAGACAGGAGCTGGGTGTTCTACAATTCAGCTGAATTCTAATATTAACTACTTAGACTTAGTGCCAACCTCATGGGTTAAAAGCTCTGTCCCACAAGACTGCCCCCCACTTCAGACACCAGTCACAAGTCCCAGGATTCCTGGACTACTGACCAGCTGGCTCTAAACTGGGTGTTCTCATGACCTTGCCTCAGGCTCAATGATTTGCTAGAAAGACAGAAATCAGGAAAACATTTTACTTACATTTACTAGTGTATTATAAAGGATACAGGTGAAAAGCCAGGTGAAGAGGTACATAGGGAGAGGTCTAGAAGGATCCTGAGCACAGGCAGGAGCTTCTATCCCTGTAAATTCTGGGTACTTGGATGCCCTACAGGACCAACCTGGAAGTTCTCCCAACCCTGTAGTTTATGGGTTTCTATGGAACTTTCATTACATAGGCATGATTGATCAAATCATGGCCATTGGTAATGAACTCAGTCTCCAGCTCTTCCCCTCCCAGGAGGTTGGGGAGTGGGGCTGAAAGTTCCATCTCTCTTATCAAGATGTGGTTGGTGTCTATGGCCATGCCACCCTGAACAAGACCGATCCCATCTGATCTCGGAAGCTAAGCAGGGTCGGGCCTGGTTAGTACTTGGATGGGAGACCACCTAGGAAGACCAGGTGCTGTAGGCATAAAAAATAAAAAATAAGGGATTGTAAGCTGACAAGGTTCTTGCAATCTGTGAGGTCAACCAAGGGTTGCCTTGCCTAAAAAAATAAATAAATAAAAATAAAAAAGATGGGGTTGGTTTCTCCAGCAATCAACCCCACATCCTAAAGCTACCCGAAGGCCCACCTGAGAGTCACCTTATTAACATAAACTAGGATATGGTCAAAGGAGCTTGTTATGAATAACAGAAGATGTTCCTATCACCCTTGTCACTCAGGAAATTCCAAGAGTTTTAGAAGCTCTATGCCAGGAACCAGGGGCAAAGACTAACTATATATTTCTTATTATATCACAATATCATAGGGAGTCTTTCTGTTGTAATAGATAAGTATGTCTCCCAGTAGGACTCGACTTTTACAGACTACTGAGAATGGAGAAAGCCCAGCCAGCTTCTTGAGCCTTCTTGGCCTGCTGTCCTGAGATTCTGGCCTCCTAACCATGGGGCCTGTGTTCATCCTACTGAGCTGGATTCAGAAACTTCACAGCATAATCTCATGATTCAGACATTTTACAAAGAGCAAATCAGTGTTTTAAAAGATACATTTTTACTTAATTATAACATACATACAAATCATAAGGGAATGATCAATAAATTATCGGAGAATAAACGAGGAATTTTAGCCACCACGAAGGTCAAGAAGTAGAACGTTGCCAGTAACCCCGAAGTCTCGCTTATGCCCAGACTGTCCACGTAGAACCACCATCCTGACTTTCCACATCATAGGTTAGTTTTGCCTGTTTTTGAACTTTATGTAAATAGAATCACACAGAATGTGTTCTTTTGTGCCTGACTTCTTTTGTTCAACACTATGGCTGCGAGATTCCTCTACGTCCTTGTGGGAAGCAGCTGTTGGTTCATTTTCATTGATGTGCAGATTGTCGCTGTATGAATGTACCACAGTGTATGTGTGAGTTCTGCAGCTAGTGGACGTTCGGATCGTTTTCATGTTTGGGTTATTATGAACATTCTTGTGCTTGTCTTTCGTTACCCGCGTGTACGCATTACTGTCGAGTATGTATTTAGTCGTGGAATTGCTGTGTCTTGGAGCATGTGTATGAGCACTTTTAGCAGCGATGCCCAGACAGCTCTTCGTGATGGTCCTTTCGGTTCACGTTTCCACCAGTAGAGCTGCACATCCTTGTTATCAGTAAATATTGTCAGTCGTCTTAACTTTAGCCGTTCTGGTACTATTTAATGATATCTCATTGTGGCTGTAATTAGCATTTCTCTATTACTAGTGACGTTGAGCATTTTTACACATTTAGTGACTAGATTTCTTTTTCGCGATGTGCCAATTCAAGTATCTCACCAAATTTGCTATGGTTTGTCTGCCTATTTATTATAGATTTGTAAGAGTTCTTTACAAATTCTGGATACAAACCCTTTGGAGGTTATATGTGTTGCAAATCTCTCCAACTCTCTGTGACTTGCATTTTAACTCTTCATGACACAATGACAGAAGTTCATAATGTTAATGTAATCCTGTTATCAATTCTTGTGCCAATACCACGATCTTAAAAAAGTACTCCAGTTTTATAGTAAATCGTGAAATCTTATAGTGTACCTCCTCCAGCTTTTTTCTTCTTTTCCAAGATTCCCTTGTCCATTCTAAGCCCTTTGCATTTCCGTAAATTTTAGCATTAGCTTCTCAATGACTCAGATTTTTATTAGGATTGTATTAAATCTAGATAGATCAATTCGAACAGAATTGACAACTTAACAGTTTTGAGCCTTCCATTACAAGAACATGGTATATCCCTTCATTTATTTAGACCTCCTTTAATTTTTCTCAAATATTTTGTACCATTCCATGTAGAAATCGTGCATATCTTTTATTAGATTTATTCCTAGGTGTTTGATTTTTTTTTAAGCTATGACAAATGGCATCCCTATAAATTTTTATTTTGTTTATTGCTTGTATATTGAAATACAATTGATATTTTATACTGGCTGTTGACCTAGCATCCTTGATAACTCCCATGTTAATTATAAATTTTTATATGTAAATGCTTTGGGTTTATCTGTGCTACATAATCATAGCATCTGTGAATGACAGTTTTAGTTCATCTGTTCCAGTCCTTACGCTTTTGTTCCCCTTTCTTGTGTTCTATACACTGGCTCTGTGACCTTGGACCTAATGAGGTTTTCCCCTCTTTCCTTTCAGATGAGGCTGAGGCACATATTGACTATGAAGATAATTTCCCTGATGACAGATCAGTGTCCTTCAGAGAGATCATGGAAGATTCCCGAACAGAGGCAGAGGAGGACAGGGGTCAGGGAGAGGCCTCTGAGGAAACTCCGAAACAGGACCATCTGGTCTCTGTTTCTGCGGGAAGAGAAGACACAGCCCAGGATACCGCCTTCGTGCCAACCACAGGCTTGCCCCACGCTGGGAGCAGTGTCCCCACAGACCTACCAGGATGGATACTAAACCAGAAATACTTGTTCTGGCTTCCTGCTGCGACCTTCCACAAGCTCGAGTTAGAAAAAGAGATGGACGACCACACCAAAAAGCAGTTTCCTGCTGGAGACAACCACAGTGGCATAACAACGGCCCCAGGTGAACCCGAAACCAAGGGGATCTATGGCAGCACTGATGGTCCCTCGGGGCCACATATGGGCAAGAATGACAGCAAGGCGGGGGACCCAATGGTGAGTAGCAGCGATGGGTCCTGGTTAGATGGCTACCCTGTGACCGATGGAGCTTGGAAGAAGATAGAGACAGAAGAGGCAGAAGAGGAGGAAGATGGGGACAGGGGAGATGGGTCAGTAGGGCTGGAGGAATGTGTTCTGTTTACCCCTCATCAGCCTGTTCTTGTGGAAGTTAAGAAGCCCAGGAGCTCCACCCTCACACCAAGTGAGGACACGACCCATACTTCAGTTCTTCCATCTCAAACACTCGATGTAGAAGCTTTGGCTTTCAGACCCAAGAGTGTGTCTGAAACTGAGGGTCCCAGCATGGCGGATGGGGACTTGACCAGGTACCAGTCAACTGTTCCTTGGAGATTTGCCCCAGAGAAGTCTTCCATGGCCACCCTACCCGATGAACCCACAAGCTCTCCCATAGCGACAGTAACAACTACTGTCCCAAAGGTGCCTAACCACGGTCCCTCAACCCTCGTGGCAGCCACCCAGACTCCAGTGGAAGCCACTGCTCCCGAGGTCCAGGATAACTTCCCATACCTGCTGTCCGATGACTTCTTGGGACAGGAAGGCCCTGGTCCAGGTGCAAGTGAGGAGCTTCTCTCAACCTTGGAGCCCTGTGTAGGGGACGAGTGTCCTAGTCTCAGCAGAGGCCCCATCATTGCCACCGTCGTCACCGTCCTGTGCCTGCTGCTGCTCCTGGCAGGTGTAGGGGCAGTGTGGGGCTACCGCAAGTGCCAGCACAAGAGCTCCGTGTACAAGCTGAACGTTGGCCAGCGGCAAGCTCGGCACTATCACCAGCAGATTGAGATGGAGAAGGTCTAGCCATCTTCAGAGTGGGCTCTCCCAAAGCCACTTGGGAGGAAAATAAACAGTGACACAATACATTGGTAAATACTGATAATTCACTAAAGCATGAAACAGGTGGAACAGAGCTCATGTTTTTCCTCAGGTCTTTGCTATATAGGCTGAGAAGTATTTCTGAAGGCACCTGGCAGGAAGGCTTCGGTGGCATCATCGCACATGTCAACATCTCCTCAGCCATCTGCTCTGGAATGAATTGCACTATTCTCAGACCTGTGCTTGGGCCCTAATTCCACCATGAGGTCAAAACTCACCTCTTGCTTCATCATACTATTACCTTCTTTTCCTTTCTTAAGAAATAAAATGACTGATTTCGTGACCTGAAATTTTTGAAATAGGTGTGATCAACGGAGCATTTGAGAGCAGTGATATTTAGGATATAGATATTTAATTGTTGGGAGTGGGATATAGAAGAATAATGGGTTATTTCCTTTTAATGTTGTGATCTCACTGGAGGCAAGTGAACTAAGAACCATGACACAGTCTAGAAGCTTTGAGATTTCTTTTTAATTGTTTATTGATATTGGGGAGAATGTAAGACTAACACTTGTTAGGAGTGGGGAGTGAGGAATGACCAGACACATCCACTTCTGTTCCCTCCATTCTGTGGGACTGCCCATTGTATTTTTAAAAACCAAATTATCTTTGTACCGGTAAGCACCATCTCCTCTCGGAAGCAGTGGCCTAGTTGCCCTCAACTAGTCTGTACCCATGAACGTCTTAGAACTTTTGCCAAAACTAACAGAACTCAGTCCTTGGTTTCCTCTCTCAGGAGTAACCATTTCTCCGAACTCCAGTAAGAGGGAGTGACATGGAAGGAAAAAGATATTTTAAGAGGGCCGAGGACTAGGATAACAGGTACGGGTGCTTACTTGATGGAGACGCACAGGAACTAAAAAGGAATATGAAATGGTGTCCATCGATTCTTTGTGGCAATTGTGAGTTCTGTGGAAATAGCATGAGTCCAGGATGAATTCTTCTGGTCGTTGAGCCACCCATTTCATAGCATCTAGGTCATCTTACGGTGGCTCAGCAAGTCCTGTTTAGGACAGTGATTCTCAAAGTATAGTCCTCAGACCAGAGGTATCAACAGCACCTGGGAGCTTGCTGGAGCTGCACGTTCTCTGGTGCCACCCCAGAGTCACAAAGCAGAAACTCTGGGGTTGGGGCCTAGCTCTCTGTGTTGTGACTAGCCCTCCAGGTGATTCTAACGCACACTCAAGTTTATGATAAAATGAGTTGTTCTTTTTTACAGTTTTATTTTTGTGTACACCTTTACTTAACAATTACTGAATTTCTAAGGCAGGCAACTGAAGAGCCTTTATAAGTAGTTTCTATTGTCTAAAATCAAGGTATGCAGCAAACCCAGTCTGGAACAAAATGGGAAATAACAGCTTTCTAAAGACAGGCTTAGAAATTCTGATCCAGTACCTTATAATATTTTCTTTCTCTGGTAGCAGGGCTGAGGAATACCTGTATTCAGTGGTAAACTTAAAAAAAAAAAAAAACTTTGTAAGATACATTCGCTGTCGAAAATGGGATCACTGCCATTGGTAAGCCTACAGCTGCAAGAGCATGTGTATCATTTAAAATGAGCTGAAAAAGACTGCTCTTAGCCCACAGAGAGCAGCATTAAGTACAACGTATGTTGATCCATGTTCAAATAGATCCTTTTCTGCTTCTGGAAGTTGGTTAATTTTTCTGATTATGTTATATAAAAGTTGGCTTTCCTTGACAGTATCATCTGGTTCACGATTTTCCATCTTGAGCCTTATTCTCCTCCCAGCAGTTGATGCTCTCTCCCGTCTTCCTCAGCCGCTCTGTGATGTTTGAGCTTTGAGCCCTGCTGGAGCTTTAGAGGCCCAGAGATGAGTAACACCTGTGGTTGGTCTTGCATAGAAGCCACTGTGCAACTGAGACAGCGTTGGAAGCTGCTGAAATACTATCTCTAACGGTCTCCTATGTATTGGCACAGAAACAAAACATCATATTTTTATATGAATCACCTTCTTAGAAATCATTTTCAGGAGCAAAAAAGTGATCGAAGGCCATACGTTTATTTTGAGACTGTAAGAGTCTAAGAGTTTTGCTGTGTCGTGAGAGAGATCCTGATCTTTACAAACAAAAAACTGTTGGTGGTGTTTTTACCTAGGGAACAAAAAGAATTCTTGCAACATATTTTCCACCCTGCCACCTCTTTTCAGTGCAAGCTTTGGAAAAATAATAGTCTAAGTAGCTATAAAGACAGTACAGCAAAATCGAAGTCCCCACTATTGAGTAAAATAAAGGCCTGAATGTACCAAATGGGACACCTATGTGTAAGATGAAATCCAGAACCACAAAAATGAAGTGCTTTCTGCATGGAGCCAAAGCAAAACACAAGAGAATAAAAGCCAGAGACTGTATATATTTATAAATTAGATTCTTTTCTAATCTATTACAAGATAACTTTTCTATTTTTAACTACATAAAATAACCTCCGTCTCAACGTTGAGATCATGTTGTCCAGCTATTATGTAATAACCCAAGAACACTGACTTAATACCAAACTCCAAACAGGTAATATTAATACAAATATATTAATAAATTTATTACAAATATGTCAATACATGTAAATGTATTATTTTGTAGACATGAACTGAAAAATAAACCCAACACATAAGTTTTTTAAGTTTTCATTGATTTGGTGTCATCTAAATTAATGTCATAGGATCTAAAAATGTATGTAGAAAGGGAATGATTAAAACACTGTAAACTTAAATTGTATGTAATTATGTGTCTTTTGAGACTAGCAAATGTTTAAGGCTCATGAAAATTGGAGGAGGGGTCTGTTAACACAAAGCTTCTGAGATATTTTCAATAAATAATTATTTCCCCTGAACAGTCGCTTAATGTATTTTATATCTAGGTTACCTCATAATGGCTTTCTAAAAAAGGATTGTCTAGTAATCTTGAAAATGATGTCTTAATACTTGCGGTGTCTGAGACTGCCCCCTCTAAGCCTGACTCTCAGCCATGTTACGCCCTGCAGCAGGATTCCAGGGAAGTCTATGAAGCTTCTGCCCCCTCCACCCTCCCCCGCCTCCCTCACCCAACCAGAGATCACTCATCACATGCACAAGGCTTTGCCTCAGGGGGTCCAGACCCAAGACATCTGTCAACGCACACACTCTTACTCTAGACATTGCCACTCCTCCTCAGTCCAGACTTTTCCACTGTATCCTCGACAATTCCTGGGCTTGACATCAACAAAATCTGTGTCCTCCACCTCTCTTTCAAGTAGCTGATGTTTGAACTCTTCCTGCCGTCAGTCTCTTTTTGTACTGGCTAGTTCCTCTTTCTGTCTACCTACCTCCTCCTGCTCTTTCCCCTTCCTCATCACTTGCCTTTTAGTGATAGGCACGGAGCATGGTGGCTGTGGGCAGTCAGGCCTGACGATGTTTTAGGCCCTCATTTGAAACAGTAAATTTTCCGTCACTTTTCAGACGTTGGCAGCGAGGGACCAACTCATCAGCTCTAACGCCAGCTCTGGGTTCCAAATGTGTTCCCTAATGGGATCCCAGATCTCTGAAAAAAACCTTCCTTGGGAGAGGAAAGAGCGTCTGTGTCCTGAAAGGCCCTCCGTCTACTCACGACCAGCAAGGACCACCCTGCTGTGTGAGATCTGAGAGTCTTTGGGGTAAGGATTCTGCTTTGCCAGATGAATGGCAGAAATCGCAGGGACCTGAGAAAACAGAGCTAATTATAACATCCATCCTAGATCGACTGGGTATGATTAAGACAGCCTCATCCAGTGGATAGAGAAAGAAAACAGTAAAGAATAAGCAAAATAAAACATTTAATGTGATTTTTAAAAAAAAATCTTTGTTGTCAACGATTTTCCAAGTTCTAATTTCCCATGAGAGTGAGATTGTACACACTGCCCTAACTCAAGGAGGGGAGGTGTGGAAAAGACACCAGCAATGTTTATAGTTTGACCTACTGACCACCACCCTAAATGGGCAGTAAGACTCCAAGATTGATCTTGTATCTGCTGGCCAAATTGTTTAATTCCTTCCTACTGTTTTCTTGTAAAACAAGGCACCAGTATCTTACCCTATCAGCTCCAAGAGGATAGTGAGCCAATTTACTCATTCATTCAACAAGCCACCCAAGCCAGTTAGGTGGTGGGGGACAGTGTTGGGTGTTAGGATATGGCCCCTCAGTGCCTGCCCTAGAGAAAGGAGCATCCTCCTATGGGACAAACCACAGCCGCTCTGACTCTTATTTCTGGGGTAGCAGAGGGTAAGTCACGGTGAAGCTGGGCTGTCACGGTGTCTTCTCTCTTGAGGAGATGCTGTGGGGACGTGGTGGGGAACAGCCTTACCCCGGCTGCAGGCACAGGAAGTCCAATGCACAAAACGTTGGCCGAGGCTTATTTAAGGTTCCCTTCCCTTTTTTGCCCCCCCTCACCCCTTGTATATAGTTTAAACTCTCCACACTAGGTCATTCAAGCCTGGAGTCACCAGAAAAAAGAAGTCGCTGTTTGGGGGATGGCAGATGATCAAGAGTTCGGACAGCTGCGATGAAGGATTAGTTGTGGGTTCTTCCCAGTGCCTCGCTGCAAACTGTGTTGCTGTTCCATGTGCAAACACTATTAAGTGAGAATGTTTTCTCTGGCACCAATCCACCTTCTCCCCACAGTTTAAGTATTGAATTTTTAAAAAAAAAAAACGAAAGTAGCGTAGGTTTACAGCTCACATTTAAAACTTAAAAACATTATTTCCATAAATGTTGGCAGAAACCAGCCCCTGTTTATTCCACCAGCAGTCATAATAAACCTTTTCCCACTGACAATCTAACAAATCATTTTCTGTTTGCCACTGAGTTTGGCTCAATAAAATTTTTGTGCTCTTTAAATTCCCTTCGTAAGAACGCCTAAAAGCAACCTTTCCTCAGGCGGCCTTTGTGGTCTCCGTTCCCACTGTTTTTCTCCTGGATCCGAGGTGAGGACAACAGGTTCGTGGCCATAATTAGAAAGTTTCAAGACTCAGAAGGATATTAGTATGCTGAATGTGTTGGTATCTAAGACATTTCAGACAATCGCTTTCAAATCTATTTGTACACACAAACCACCCCTTGGCCATCCACTGTTAAAGTCTGAACACTGACAGGGCCGCAGGGGGTAGCTGATACACCCTACCTAATGGGTGCCCCTACCTGGGTTACCTGAGTGAGAACGAAGCTGGACAGACGACCGCCCCTCCCGCCCCCACGGCAGGTAGCCTCTCTGGACAGGCCGGCATGAGGAAACCAAACAGAGCAACCACTGGGCTCCATACAGGTGGGTCAGAGGGCAGGCAAGGCATCTTAGGCGGGTCTGGAAACTCCTACAAAGCTTACAAATGTGTTTGTTTTTTCAAAAGACAGACCAGACTGATGCTGGACCCATGAGGTCTCAGTCCAGGAATCTTCTAGGCTCTTCCAAGAAACCCACTTGGGGAGGTGCTGGGTTGATGTTGTTGAGTGTAGCCTGAACACTGAGGTTTCATGGTCGGTTTAGAGAAATTGGCTAACTTTTTTTTTTTTTAAGAGTGGTTTGGTTTTTAAAAAAAAAAAAAAGAGTAAGTCGGTTCTACCGCCTTCAATCAAAGCAAATTGCTGACAATTTGATCATACTGTTCCCAGGTTTCTTCCTCGGGGGAACATTGCTAGGATGGGGGTGGAGGTGCTTTTCAATCCTCAGTGAAGAAGAGGCCAAGTTCAAAGAGTGAATGAAGGATGCTCACCCACCACACCACCCCCAGCCACCCGTGTAACAACATCATCTGCAAAAAGCTCAGCCCAGGCTCGGGAAGAGGACCAAATGGAAGCTCTACAGGGCAGAGGGGGAGAGTCGGACCACCCAGCCCAGCCTGGTCCCTGTGCTGGTCTCCTTGCGTTTTCTTGCACAGCTGCGAAGGGCAACTGCTGCCAGGGGCTGTAAGGGAAACTGAACCACCTCCACTGACTCAGGAATCCTGGGGCAGAGCGTCTGCTCACTGTGTCCTCTCTACTTTATAGTCCTGCCCTCTGACCCTCCTCCCCACTGACTTCAAAAGGAAGCTCCTGTGGTGTGGTAGAGGGTGGGTGGGGCTAGGGAAGAAAAGGGAACCCAGCATTCTGTGAGTGGAAGCTGTGCAAGATCTGACTCATGGCTGGGCAGGAGGGTGCCCTGATTTGGAGGCTGCTGGAGACACAAGCATAGCCATCAATAATGCTGATTAACACTGATTCCTTTGGCCACACAGCCCCCCACGAGTGCAGACTCTGTTGGCGTGGGCCAATTCAGCCAAAGCCAGAGTAGCAGGTTTTTGTCTCAATGTGGGTATCCTAGAAGGAGATCTCAACACGAGGATCTTGTGCAGATAAAAGAGGAAGTGCTCTCAGGGGAAAGGAGAGAGGGAAGCAGGATAGTACAGGAGGGATCGGATACACCTGAGTTCCCAGAGTGGCATAGCGAGATGTGGGAGAAAGCAAGCCTGGAAACGCAAAAATATATGAGTTTTCCACCCCTGGTGGATCACCATTACCATAAAGTCCCTAAATTCTATTTCCTTTCATTCCTTTCCATGCCAAATGCTGTGCCAGTCAACTCCTGCCCTTATTTTTCTCTATAGCAATGATCACCCTTGATACTCCACGTAGTTATTCTTGTTTATTTCTTATCTGTTTCTCCTTACAGAATGTAGGCTTCGCAAGGGCAGAGCTTTTTTGCTATTGTTTTGTGCAGTATCTCCAGTTCCAGGTCAATGCCTAGCACATAGTAGGTGCTCAATAAATATTTATCAAAAGACTGAAGCTAGACTCTTCTGCTTTCTTCTGTTTCCAAATCTGAGACAGGAGCTACATATTGTCCTCAAATGGAATCGACCACCTACTGCAAGACTTTGGAGATGCAAAAGTGTTGGGCAAAAGCTATATTTCTGCATGCTACACTGTTAGCCAACTTCTTTTTCAATGGGTGCCTGAAATGATGCCGGTCAGATTATGTGTAGACCATCATGGGATGTGGAGAAGTTTAGCCTTTGTCTTCCATCATCTTTCTTGGATCAGGGCATGGGGATAAAGACTAAAAAATAGAAAAGCAGAAAGGCCACAGTAGATTTTCACAATTATCACCTTTTAGGAGTATTTTTCATATTTAAAAAATAATACTGATTTTCTGTGGTGGCGGGGGAGGGAATGGAAGACTGTCCTTCCATCCAAAATGGTGAGAAAGGCGGGTATGGACATGGAGAAGGCAGATTTGAAGATGGGCAGACAGATGTGAAGATGGGGAGCAGGTATGGTCACAGGGAAGGCAGGCTCACCCCTTGTTACATATAGTGAGAGATGGGGCCTTCCCTTTCACGTCATAGAGTAAAGAGAAGGCTTTGAGGTATCAACAACTTGGGTTACTGGATAAAGGAAGACAAAGAATCTGTGTTTCCTGAACATCGAGGGGAAGTCTCTTTGGCTGCTGTGGACTAGCCAGTCTCCTCCAGCTCCAAGAGGTCATCCACGTATTCCACAACCTCTCCCTGTAAAAGACAACAGGACACCTCTGTTAAATGGGTTGACTGACTTTAAAAGTGCTGGTGAGCAGACACTGCTTCCAAGAGGCCGCTGTCAGCTGCCTGCTTGGGCTGGAACAGCCTTTCTCCCCTGCCCTTGGGCTCAGAGGACCTGACTTCTCCTTGGGGGCGCTTTGCCTTCTTCCCCATGTGAACTTAGAGTTAGGTGCTCTGCAGCCCTCAGAGAAGGCCTGTGTGAGGTAGGCAGGCCAGCCCACCCTCTGAAAAAAGCTTAGTGCCCCATCTTCTGTGCTTCCATCCCCCTTCTATTAGCAGTTATCCCACAGGAACACTTTCTATCTGTTCCCTTTCTGACTTGATCACCAGTCTATGAGCTTTTCAAGGACCAGGACCTGGGTTATTTTTCTTCCCCAGCACCTGGCACACAGAAGGTGTTCAGTAAACCTACTAAAGGTTAAGTGATTGAGTGTATATGTGCATATTCCCGGCGTGACTAAAGCAGTCATCCTACTGGGGTACAGTGGGACCCACTTGCTCACTGTCAGTCTCAGGAGCCCACCCATTCTCTCTTTGTGCAATCAGTCAGAAGCCTCAACCTGAAAAAGCCCAGCATACTTTCTGATTTACTTCTCTGCATTGATTTCTCGTCCGTAACACACCTGGGCCACAAGTGGATGGTGCGTTCTTTTTACTGCAGAGAATGAATGAATCACCAAGAAGCTAAGTCCCCTCCCTGTGAGGGTTGGCACAGGCCAGCCCCACCAATGCTGACTACTCTCTGGTAAAACTGACCCTCCCTCAAAGAGGTCACCATCCCAGCTCAAGAGCCTATTTGCTTTTTAGATATTTTAATGCAGATTCATAAAATCTCTCAGCATTTGAGAATAGTTGAAAAATCTATCCAGTACTTGAGTCAGAACAGGGGTCTTAATATTTTTATCAAATACCTCTACCATGTCATGCCTGAGACTAGAAAGCTTTGGGAAAGAAGAAAAGGGAAAAAAGAAACAAATACAAAATATAAAAAAAGAACAAAACAAAAGTGTTCTTCAGTTGCTTTCTGAATGCCCAAAGGAAAACACAGTATAAAAGAGGAATGATTACATGTATGACCATGACTTCTGTTCCTAGATTCATTGTTTCCTGCCATGTGGCTTCTGTGACATGGGGATGATGGTATTGCTTGCTTTTAGTTCATTAATTAAAGGACCACGTCCTCCTATATGGCATGTTGTGGTGACCGTTGGTGCCTCGCTCAGATCTACTTTTCGGTGTACCCAACTCCCAGCTGTTGGGAGCATAGCTTGCTAATGGCTGATAGCTGCCCATTCTCTGGACAATTGATCTTGGCCGAAAGGAGCAGCCCTGACAAGGAGTTTACACACCAACCCCTCTGGCCTGCAGCAACCAAGGAAAGACTGATAAGGGGGCCACAAAAAGCAGGAAGAGCTTGGTGGTACAAAAATCATGCTCCAGAGCTCCTCTGGGAGAAAGTGAAGTTTGACTCCAGCTGAGACCACGTTATTTGCAAAGCTCTCGCTTGCCTCTCACTTCCTTTCCTCGTGGAGAGCACTCCCTCAATAAATCACTCCAGCAAATTATAATCTATTTATTTTAGACTTTGCCAAAGCAAACAACCGTCAAACCTGAAACTTGAAGCATCTATTTCAGCCTGCTTTTTATAGTTCCTGAAACTATAATGGGCCTCTGCAAAATTTTTAACCAGAATGTAAGCTTTCAGGAGCTCTTGTGCACATTTCAAACCCAGAAAGATAATAAATAATATCACAAATATCAGTAGCTAAATTGTATCGATGCTTTGTTTCAAAGTAGTATTTTGTCTTTTGGAAATTTTAAAGATTAAACTAAAATTTTTATTGTATTGTTTATATTTTATCTAAAATTATGAATAATTGGAAATCTAGGGAAAAAAACAGCTTGTTTTTAGAGAAGTATTAATTCTTTCACAATTCTAAAACCTCAATTAATATGCTAATTACTTCCAGGACCTTCAACAGAGTCCTTTTATCTTGAGAATGCCAAGTCTAAATCCCAGGAATTTTAAAGCCTGGAAAAAGCCTGGTCTTTTCAATGGATGATTACTAACCAGCTGTGTAACTTTGAGCGAGTCACTCTATCTTTCTGAATTTGTTTCCTCATCTGACATGAGAGAGCTTTACTGAATCTTCATGACAAAAACATTCAACAAACTAGTACTAGAAGGGGAACTTCCTCTTCAAAACAAACAAACAAAAAAACAAAAAAACTCGCAAAAAACCCAGAGCTAACAACATACTTAGCGCTGAAAAAGAATGCTTTCCTTCTAAGATTGAGCAATATCTCCAGTGCCAGGTCAGTGCCTAGCACATAGTAGGTGCTCAATAAATATTTATTCAAAGAATGAAGCTAGACTCGTCTGCTTTTTTTCCATTTCTAAATCACTGTACTGGAGGTTTTAGCCAGGCAGGGCAGTTAGTCAATCAATCAATCAATCAATTAGAGACATTTAGATTGAAAAAGAAGTAAAACTACCTTGATTCATAGATAACATGATCTTGTGTACAGAAACTCCTAAGGAATCCACATACACACACAAAAAACCCTATTAGAACTAATAAACAAGTTCAATAAATTTATAGGATTACAATATCAATATATAAAAATCAATTGTATTTCTATACACTAGCAATGGACAATTAAAAAATAAAAATAAAAAAACAATTCCATTTGCAATTATATCAAGAAAAACAAAATTTAAGAAAACATTGGTAAAAGTAACTAAAGAAGACCTAAATAAATGGGAAGACATCTCTGTTCCCAGATCAGAAGAGTTAATATTGTTAGGATATCAATACTAATACTACCTCTAAGGGGATCTTCAGATTCAGCACAATTCCTATTAAAAATCTCAGCTATCTTCTGCAGAAATTGGCAAGCTGATCCTGTAAATTATATGGAAATGCAAAGGACCCAGAATAGCCAAAGCAATCTAGAAAAAGAAGAATGAAGTTGGAAGACTCACACTTCCAATTTCAAAATGTAGTACAAAGCTACAAGTATTCAAGACAGTGTGGTGCTGGCATAAGGACAGAAATCTAGATCAATGGAATAAATGTGAGAGTCCAGAAATAAACCTTCACATTTACAATCATTTGATTTCTTTCAACAGTGCCAAAAGAATTCAATGGGGACAGAAAGATTTTTCAACAAATGGTGCTGGGACAACTTTATATCTTCATAAAAGGAATGAAATTGGACCCTTACCTCGCATCATACATAAAGTTAATTTAAAATAGATGGTATTTCTAAATATAAGTGTTAAAACTCTAAAAATCTTAGAAAAAAATACCAGAGTAAATTTTTATGAGCTTGGATTAGGCAATAGGTTCTTAGATAAGACACCAAAAATGCAAGCAACCAAAGAAAAAATAAAATGGATCTCATCAAAATGCTTTAAGGCTCCATTAAGAAAATATAAAGACAACCTAGATTGTCTGGCAGAGGACTTATAACCAGATATATAAAGAACTCTTACAACTAAACAATAAAAAGACAGCTAACCCAATGAAAAAAAATGGGCAAAGGATTTGAATAGACAAGACATTTCTCCAAAGATATACAAATGGCTAATGAGCATATAAAAAGATGCTCAACATCATTAGTCATTAGGGAAATGCATTTCAAAATCACAGTGAGATACAACTTCACATCCTCTAGAATGGATATAATAAAAAAGAAAAACACTACCAAGTACTGAGAAGACTAGCAAACTCAACTTTCGTACACTGCTGGTGGGAATGCAAAATGGTGTAGCTGCTTTTGAAAGTCATTTGGCAGTTTCTCAATGAGTTAACCATAGAGTTACCATATGACTCAACAACTACTGCTACATATACCTAGGTATATAACCCTGAGCATAAGAGAATTATATACCTAGGTATATAATCCTGGGTATAAGAGAATTGAAAACTTATGTCCAAACAAAAATTTGTACACAAATGTTCATAGCATCATTATTCAAAATAGCCAAAAAGTAGAAATGACCCAAATGTCCATCAACAGAGTAATAGATAAACGAAATGTGGTATATCCACACAGTGGAATATTATTCATCAATAAAAATGAATTTTTACATATAACATGATACATGTTACAACACGGTTGAACCTTGAACACATGCTCAGTTAAAGAAGCCAGTCTCAAAAGATCACATACCATATGATTCCATTTATATAAAATCCCCAGAACAAGCAAATCCATAGAGCCAGAAAGTAGATTAATGGTTGCCAAGGGCTGGGGGCAGAGGTGAAGGAGGGAGGAGCAAAGGGGAAGGAATGAGAAGTGACTAGTAATAGGTTCAGGGTTTCTTTTGGGGTTGATAAAAATGCTCTAAAATTAGATAGTAGTGATTGATGCACAACTTTGTGAATATAATGAAACCTACTGAACTGTATACTTTAAAAGGGGGAACTTTATGGTATGTGAATATTTCAATAAAGCTGCTCTAGAAAAACATAACAAGGGAAACTGCTCATATTACAATGTTAATTATAAAAGCCATGACATGAAATTACAACTGAGTTTATAATGAATATATATTGGAAATATGTAGGAAAAACTGGAAGCATATACACCAAAATATCAATAGTAGCATGTCTCTGGATAATTAGGAACTCAACTCCTCCTCTTTTTCCTAAATTCATCTTTCTCCACTTTCTAAACCATAGCAGCCCACTTTGTAGCTAGCCAGCATCCTTTTCTTTGCAGCATCCTTGTGATCTTATGTCAGGCTCTGCTTCAAGAGAACCCAACCCGAAACACATGGCACGTGTATCACTTCCTAGTTTATAAAGCACTTTCACAGGTAGCACAGTATTTCATTCTCCCAACTCTGTGAGGTCAACGCTATTAGTCCCATTTTATAGATAAATGACTGAGGCCCAGAGAAGTTAAATGAATGCTAGTGATGGGTCTATCCCATACAAATTCATGCACAGAAAAAAAATTCCACGATGATGTCTCATTTAGAGGTGTTTCACCGAAAACTGGGGCAGTGGAAAGAGCAGACAAGGAGGCTCAGGGCTCCTGGATCTGGCCTAGCAACTCACAGAACCTTCCTGTCCCTCAAGCTCCTCACCTATGAAATGAAGGGTCAGACCAGAATGAGTTCACTCTTCCAGCTCCAACGGCTGGCAAGTCCCAGTCTGTCTTAGAAGGCATTTTCCAGTTTATTCCAAACACATCTCTCTAAATGCTACCCCTAATGATGGCTTTTCTGTGCTAGCCTGCCCCAACTTTTCTGTGACTAGCCTGCCCCAAAACGACTGCTCCATAAGCAAAAAGGGCATTAGCTGAGAGTCAAGAATCCCAAGGAATCTCAGAGAATGACTCAGAGCAAGGACCTAATTTACAAAACAAACAAACAAACAAACAGATAATAATCTCATAGAAAAATTGGGATGAGGGTTTCCAAGTGTCTTCTGAATGCTGAGTAATTGAAAATTCACTGTTTTTATAACGTTAAAAAATGATGGTTGGACGGGTCCTGTAATGGATCTCTGGAGCATCGCACCAGTCACTAGCAGGGAATGTGTCACTTCAGCCTGGGTTCCTAGAAAGCCATTCTTGCCCACACCAGTGCTCCGATTTCCATTAGAACACCCACAGAAACTGCATTTCTCCATCCCCTTCTGCTTCTTATTTCAGCGATGACTCGCCTTCCAGAGATTTTAGCAAAGATGTGAGTAACATCTTCTCTAGGCAAGACATGTGCTCAACATGAAAACTTACCTCATCGTCATCCATTATGTTTTCCTTAGCAAAGTCATATAGCTCTTTCTGGAGTGTAGTCACGTTAAAGAACTGAACTGCTTCCTGTTGAGACACAAACAGAAAACAGTTTACATGACCAAACTTTTGATGTTAGAACGGGAAGGAGGGAGGCACAGGGCATGGGGTTTCTTTTGGGGGTGATGAAAATATTTAAAATCAGATAGTGGTAATGGTTGTACAACTCCATGATAATGAAACCATGAATTGTGTTCTTTAAAAGCGTGACTTTTATTGTATTTGAATTATATCTCAATTTTTAAAAAGTGGGCAACTGCCTATAAATGAGAGACTGTGTGTGTGAGAGTGTGTGCGTGTGTATGATTATGTGTACGTGTATAGGCAGGGGAGTGAGGTATGAGGGAAGATGGATGAATGGCAAACCAGGAAAGTACACAGAAATCCCAATGAAAATACAAGTTAAGAACAAAGAGCGTTGAGAGAAGAGCTTTTAAAAGTAATATATAATCCATGAAGTTCCTGACAACAAACGCATAGCTGAGTTTTTCGATTATGAGAATTAAATGTTGGTCCATCCATAAAAGAACCAATCATGGAGCTGTAGGTGTATGGGTGTGACACGGAAAATATTCAAATGAATTGTTACAAAGACACAGCAAGTTGCAAGACAGTATACAAAGTATAATCCTGTTTCTATAAAAACAAACAAATACATGTTGTGTATATGAGTAAATGCATAGCTATAAGTAAAGAGATGGTATGGAATTATGAGGGAATTTCACGTTCCAAGTAAAATATTCCTGTGATGTTTTCGATCTGTAGAATTCTGCCTGATTTAAAAATCAGAATAAAGCAGTGAAATGTTAAAAGACAAAAACTACAGAAAAACAATGAATTTCCTTTCATTTCCGAAATACCCCTTCCTCTCAAGGTGCAAAGCCATCTCAGGAAAGTGAGAACGAAGAGGAAAGGAGCGTGATGCCTGGACTTACAGGTCTGGGCTGGAAATGATCGTCCAACAGACCCCACTTGTCCCTGTGGTACTGGTAATACACCAGGTTCTGCTGCATGACCTTGTCGTCGTGGTCGAAGAGCAGGTAGCTGACCGCACAGGGGGCCGCGTTCTTCAGGTCACTCACTGGGGTCCAAAGGAGAGAGGGACAGGAGATCAGCCAGCACCCGCTGCGGTTCCTCTCGCCAGCCTCCCCTTCCCCCTCCTCCCACCCCTCCCCCTTTTTTTGAAGCACAGCTTCCTAGAAGAAAAGGTCATGAACAAGCCCCTTCTCTGCAGGCCCTTCTTCTGAAAACCCGCCACACACTGGAATCATCCCTGGGTAGGTGGGTCACAGGCTGGGTCTCCAGGGCAATGTGGAGGCCAGATTTGAAACATGCAGATAGATGCCTTTGCAGAAATGGCTACCACATTTCACCTCATGCTCACGTGCCCTGAGCTGCTCTCACATCCCTGGAGCATGAGAAGGCTGGATCCCAAAGCCTCGACTGTCATGGGGCTAATGAGCTAGGGAGGACATGCTCAGCAGATGAGGCCCCTTTTGGGTACCAAAGTGCCTGGATCCCATGTGGATGACACCGCAATCCTCAGACAGGTAGGCCCTGCTATAGTTAAACCAAATCTAGAAACTCCAAAAGGATGGTGGACTCTCTGGGCTGAAAAAGACATGAAGAGTTACCTGGCCTTGTCACTTCCTGGAGGTGAGGGTCTCACCTCCAGCCTCACTCCTTAGAGTTGCCCTACCTACAGCACTACCTTCTGCATAGGGATTTGGCAGGGGTTGGGATTTGTCATAGGGGTTGGGATTTGTCTTAGGGGTGGGGGACAGGATGATGAAGTGACAAGACACAAGCCCTTGGGTATTTATTCTGGCACTTTCCACTTCAATTAAAACCCAAAAACACTACCTTTGCTAAAGCTCTGGTTGGCCAGAATAACAGAAGCGAGGGTATGAGTAAATTTTGCCACCCAGTGGCTATTTCTGGTAATGACAACTTTAAAATCAGGGTGTAAAGGCACTTATTATTCTCAAGGCCTGCAGGGCTGGGAAAGGGTTCACGTATAAATAACAACACCTGCCCTCAAGAAATTTATTTCAGTAGTTAATTTAGAAAGAGTTCAAAACTGGGCAGACTTTCAGGAAGGCAATTTTGAGAAGTAAATTTTACTCGTACTGTATACCTATAACCCCAGAAGCAAAGATTTCCTGGGGAGCAGCAAGCTAAGCTAGAAATTTTGGTTTACCAGTGTTTATAAGTCTCCGCCACAGTTTCTGACACACAGGGAGATTTTCAGAGCATGTGAGGATTTCAGAGGACCAGTGGGCTACCAGAGCCTGGATGTGCCTGGAACACTTTTAAAATCCTAGTGTTCTGGCTTTGTGTTCACATAACCAAGCCCTGCTCAGAGACAAGATGACCCCATGTTTCAAAGTCTACCTCAGGGCTAGCTCAGGTAAGTGCCAATGCAGACTTCATGACAATGAATTAAAACACAAGCTTATGTTTTCATCTCACTGAAAATCTTTAAATTGTGAATCCAAGATTGGAAAAGTGTTGATAAAAGTTGAAGCTGGATGATGGGCAGACTATATAGTTCATTGTAATATCCTTTCTACTTTCATATATGTTTTAAGTTTTCATAATAAATTTCATAATAAGTACATAATTTTTCATCATTCTCATTAAAACAGGCCTCTTCCAAGTGTGAATGAATAAAAGCAAACAGGTAAAACGGGGGTGGGGAGAAGGGGAGGCGATAGAGATGGGAATGGGTGGTTTCCTTCAATGTCTCTCCGTACCTCTCCCAGATGTTTGGTTTGCTACAACAAGCCTGTCCTACAAGCCTTTTTGAAAGAAAGCACTAATCAATCACTTCTATTAAAAAAGAGGGCTCTTGTCTATGGCCATGCCGCCCTGAACAAGCCCGATCCTGTCTGATCTTGGAAGCTAAGCAGAGTTGGGCCTGGTTAGTACTTGGATGGGAGACCACCTGGGAATATTGGGTGCTGTAGGCTTAAAAAAAAAAGAGGGCTCTTCACAAGCAAAAACACTGCCTAGGAGAAAACTATTCCCTCTACACTAGAATACAGTCAATAAATATTTGCTGGGGACCAACCATGAGCTCAGTGCCATCTCATTTGAAAGCATGTCCATAAATTATATAGAACACGACTATTGTCTTCTATGCTAAATAATCCTCTAACGAACAACAGGTGCCAGTGTTATAGTGACAAATAAAACCTCAACCTTGCCATCCATGAAAGTGGACTCTGGGAAAGACACCTGTTTAAAACACACCTCACTTTCCTGTTGATTTTAGACATGTCTTAACTAAGGAATATTTTTCCTCCTTAGATGAGGTTCAGGCTGCCATAAGATCAGTTTCTCCGTGGAGAGAGGCAAGTTACTTTACTCAGGAAGACCTGGTATAACGATCTTGATTAGGAGCAAAATTTTAAAAATTAAAAAATATATGTATATGTATAGAATTTTTTTTTTCTTTTTGTCCTGAAGAGGGCAAGAGATGGGATAAAAAGGTAGGTGGCTGTTGCAGAAAGAGAGAACCCAACAAAGAACAAAATGGCCACAGCAGGGAAGAAGGCTATAGAAGCCAAGGTCACTCTGCATCCCCAAGACCAGCTACTTCTGAGTTGGAAGGGTAGCCCAGGGACTCCAGCCAGATATCTGCCACTGGACCCACGTATTTCATCAGTAGGGCAAAGTACTTCCTGCTGCAACTGACTCTAATAATTCCCCTATGCTTGTCACTGAACTGCCAAGATACATGCTGCTCAAATAGTGGCACTCGGCGGTCAGTCACAGGAAGAGGAAGAAAAGCCAAAAAAGACAGGCTCTGAAGTCTGATCTCTGAACTACTTTCCCGCTCACATTCGTTTCCCTCTGTCCGCTCGAAATGTTCTGACTGACAAACTCCAATTTCAGGCCAAGGGAGGACCAACTGCAATGAAACTCCAATAATCAGAAAAGGAAGGCCGATGATGGGGAGGAAGGGGCATAATGACAAAAAGAACAAACACTATATACAGTTTGCTATGTGCCAGTGTGTGAATACCCTCAGTATTCCATGTCTGTCGACTCATTTAATCTTCGCGACAAATCTTATGAGGTTAGTGCCATTACATCTACTTTAGAGAAGAGGAAACTGAGACACAGAGAAGTGAGCGACAAAGCTGGAATTCGAACCCAGGCAGCCTGGCTCCAAGGTTCAGCAAAGCTCAGCACCAGGGCCGATGATGTGACTTTGATGAATTCTCTCATAGGTAAGCGTTAGAACCTCTATTCTACAGACGGGGAAGCCGAGTCTTACAAGGATTAAGCACCATGCCCAAGATCTCATGGAAGAAGATTACTTACACTTATAATAAGCGAACTGCAAATAGTGATACATGGTTGCCACAAATTTCTCCACTGGATAGCCTCCTATAATTGGGGTGAGGTTCTCTTCGCATTGTATTTTGCATTGCAGAACTTCTACATAATGATCTGAAAGAACGCACACAAATTTTCAGAGCGATGAACTTTCTTTTTTCTAAGATTTTTATTAAAATATAGCTAACATACAATATTGTATTAGTTTCAGGGCATATACCATAGTTATTCAACGTTTATGTACCTAAAGAAGTGATCGCCATAAGTCTATCATTAGATTTCTTAATAATACTTCTGTCCCACCTCTCCAATGACAAAGGCAAAAAGTAAAAATGATAAATAATAGAGATAAAATATTTGCAATACTTATGCTAAAGGATTAAAACTTTTAACATGCAGTTTCTTTAACAAGAAAAAGACAATATAAATATGGCCAAAAGGTTGTTAACAGAGAAGAAATTATAAAAATGGCTAATTAACATTTTGAGAAGATGCTAAACTTCATTTGTAATTAAGAAATACAATCCTATCTAAAATAATTTTAATTGTTAAATTGGCAAAATATTTGAAATTTGATAATACACAGTGTAAGGAAGAGAATGGTGAGACTTACACTCTCATATTCTGTTGGTAGAAGCAAAACGAACAAATTTTTCAAAAAGCAGTCTGGCAAAATTTATCAAAGGTTAAAATATACATTATATCCTCCGACCAGTAGTCTAGTTCAGGGAAATTGTCCTTAGACTTATGCACACATAGCACTGTTTGTAACAGCAAACAAATGGAAATAACCTAAATGCCAGTCAACAGGATGATGATTAATAAATTATGGTACATATTAATAATAGAATCTATATAATCTTTAAAGAGAATGGATGGACCTGCATATATAATAATATATAAAGATATCAAGGACTATATTTCCCAGCCTCCCTTGCAGTGGGTTGGGGCCATATGACTAACTGTGCCAATGAAATGTAAATAGCACTAATATAAAATATTGAACATCGACTCTAATCGAAAAATGAAAATTAAAAAAAAGAAATGTGAATAGTGACAACTAATGAACGTGACTTCCGGGCCTGGTCCCCAAAAATCTCCCACATGATACTTGGTCATCTAGTTCCAGTCAGGACCATGACTGATACAGAAGGAGGCTTTTTTTCCCACAGTCTATATTTTTTGTGTCTTTCACATTTTATACTACGTGCATATATTACCTACCAAAAAGAAAAAGTTTGAAATTAAGTATAATGTACCACACCAGTGAGACACCATTTCATTAGAATTAGGAGGTAAGACTCTGCAGTCAGAAGGCCAGGGTTCAAGTCCCAGCCCTTCCTCTGAGGACAATAATCATAATACTTAACCTCTCTATGCCTCAGCTTTGTCAGCTATAAAATGGGGAGAATGCTAGTATTTTCCTCATAGGGTTGCAAAATTGAGATAAAACACATAGAAAGCATAGAACAGGTTGTGGCATTTAGTTGGAGTTTAATAAATGTTACCTTTTCTAATAACTATTATTTATCTTAGTCAAAACACTATAGCTCCAAGTAAGCACCCTTTTTTGCACCTGTCCCTTTATTCTGAGTGTCAGGTGTACTCTTGACACTTATATGCATAAAGGGAGCTTGGAAGGGGCAACCCTACACTAGCAGAACACTAGTTAAAAGGTGCCGCATGAGGTCCAGGTGTGAGCACCGGCAGCTGCCAACATCACAGAGAGAGAGGCAGCCGGACATTCTGTGCCCACTGATGGGAGAACTCAGCACCTACTAGGAAGTGGTCTTGTCTCCCAACCCTGACCAAACAACCAACCAACCAAACAAACAAACACTGATCAAGCCTCTACATCCAACTATCAATTTATAAGAAATATAGAGGACAGAGGACCATGGGGCTACACTCAGCAAAATCCAGCGTGTGGGAATCTCTACAAGATAAATGACTGTTTCTTCAATAGCAAGAGGGAAAGAATATGGAGGAAGAACCTATAAATTAAAAGAGATTTAAAAGGTAATCGGTTTGCTACAATATGCATAAACCTTGAGGACATTATGCTAAATGAAATAAGCTGTCACAAAAAGATCGATACTATATGATTCTGTTTATATAAGGTACCTAGAGCAGTTAATTTCATAGGGACAGAAAGTAGAATGGTGGTGACCAGGAGTAGGGGTGGGGAGCACAGAAAGTTAGTATACAAATTTTTTTTTTCTGTCATTTGGTTAGTTTTAGTTTGGGAAGATGAAAAGGTTCTGGATATAGATGGTGGTGACGGTTGCATAACCATGTGAATGTACTTAATGCCACTGGACTGTATACTTAAAAATGGTTATAACAGTAACATTTTATGTTATGTGTATTCTACCACAGTAAAAATTTTAAAAGATAACCAAGTACAATGTGTGCACCTTATCTGGAACGTGAGTCAAACGAATTGTACATTAAAGGTACACACATGTTTATGACATTTCTGAGATGATTGGAACATTGATACGTGATGATGAGATCAAGGAATTAATGTTAAAATCTTTTAGGTATAATAGGTGGTTATGTAAAAAAAGAGTTCTTATATTTTAGAGGCATATACTGAAATATTACAAATGAAGTGATGTAACATCTTGGATTTGCTTCAAAATAACATGAGAGAGGAAAAAGTAGGTGGGAATTAGATGAAGCCCAAAGGGCCATGAGTTGACAATTGCCAGCCTGGGTCATGGGTACATGGGGTTCATGATCTGTTTGAAACCTTCCAAAATAACAAGGTTTTGTTAAGAAAAAAAAAAAGGGTACTTTGTTAAGAAAAAAAAAAAAGACACATGAACGAAAAAATGATTAAAAAAAACAAACTCTAGATTCAATAACTTAGAGCTGCCAAACTACGGGATTTCTACAGGCCTTTACCCACTGGAGTGTCCAGTGACATTCTGGGAGGCAGATGGCGCCCAGTCCCCTCTCAGGCTTATTTGGCCAGGGCACCCTTTCTTCAAGGTACAGTTCTAGGATCGGTGTTCCCAAAACCAGTTTGGGAAATCTCTTCTGGGTCATTTCCCAATTTCTGGAGCAAAACTGCCCATTAAAGGTTAAAGAGAAATCCTAGAGACATCTAGGTTTTCTCTGATGGTGTTTTAATTTTTCTTTCTTTCTCATTTTTTCCCATGTTTTCTCAACTTCCTATAATGAGCATTTTTTTTCCAATTTTTTTTTTTTTTTTAGCGACAACTACTTAGAAACTCATAATACTCTTCATTCTACCTTTATGTGTGCTGGAAATTTTTCACCATCAGAGATATTTCGTAACACGAGGCACAAGTTACTCATAGGCCTTTTTAATTTTAATTTTAATTTTTCCAAAAGCCTGTGGCGAATCTGTAATCAAGCCAGGCCGATACGGTAGACTTCCTCCACAAGCCTGTGTTTGTACATAATATTCATTATTTCTCCAAGTCAAAGACCGATCTATGTAGGTGGCAGCCATCCCACCCCAGTTACCCATTCGTATTTAAGCTCCAAAGTTCTTCAGAGGCCACTCGAGTCATCGAGAAGGCATGTAGGTCACACAGGGGCAGCTATACCATTTACCACCCCCACCAACCTGCTACGGAAAGATAGAAATCCTTGAAGTCCTTGATCTCCCTGGAGCCCTCACACGCTGCAAGACACTCATAGAAGGCTTTGAAGAAGTCGGGAAGGGCCAGCTCCATGTCTGTAATGGATGTCCTCCAGTTCTCGCCATTGTACGCCCGCACCGCCCGGATGAACAGGCTCTGGGAAGCAGAGAGAAGTCAGTGAAGCTCCCAGACATGAAGGGAGAAGGGCCTGTCATCCCAAAGGGAATCAGGCCACGATAGAGCTCTAGTCTCACTAATTCTGAAGAAACCACACTGACTCTTAATTAAATGTGAAGCCAGTTAGTGACTTACTTACGTCTAGCTTTTTCTATCCTGTGTACAATGATACACTTATTTTAATTCAAAAAGTAGCAGGCACTTGATAATAAAATCAAATTAAAATCAAGGAAAAAGAGAAAACAATAGTGACATAAATCAGAGCAGTGGCCGCCAGGGGCCAGGGGTTGGGGCAAAGGCTTGACTGCAAAGGGGCATGAGGTGAACATTTTAGAAGAGATGAAAATATTGTACATTGTGATTTTGGTGGTAGTTTAGTTACACGACTGCACGTATTTGTCCAAATTCATGGATTTATTCATTTTAAATTGGCAATTCAATTTTAAATAAATTATACCTCAATAAAATTAATTTTTAAAACCGAATCAAAGAAAAGATATAAGCTTGAGAGCAGGTATCACACCCCTCTTCCCCTAACAGAAAAGGACAGAACAGTAGGGCCATGCATCAGCATGAGTCACTGAGGAGAGTGGCCACATGTCAGACAGGGGCAACTTCATGGAGTTTCTGCTGACCGCTGGTTGAATCAGGTGAGACACTGGTCTCATAAGAGATAAGTAGAGATCTTGGATACACACAAAAACGTGTTAAGTCGGAGGACTCAGATCAGGCCCTGAAATAAGCAAGGGACTCGCCACTTGCAGTTTCCTTTAAGCTGCTCCAGAATGGGGGTATCAGAGGGACACCCCTTGGACCTGGAATTTTCACCAAGCTTAAGGCCTCAGGTAGAGAGAGAGGGTGGATCTTCCTAAGCCTCCTGGGCAGGCAGCATCCACTAGAAACAAGACAAGCAGACAGAGCACTGCAGAGGCCTGGCCTGGAGACGGGGTCAATCAGCAGCCACTCCAGGCAGCTGGCTCTGCAGAAGCAGCAGGATGGCAGGAGCAAGAGGAAGGCCAAGCAGAGAGAGGGAGCCCCGTGGGCACACAGGAGGGCAGCCCACCACACCCAGCAGGACTCCAAAGAGGAAAGAAGGGTCTAGCTACTTGCAGTGCACTGACCACAAACACTCAGCTCTGTTCCCCAAACCCTGTGAAAAAATGACAGTGAAGAAAGTAAGAAGGTATAAATCCTTTTTTTTTTTTTTATGGGAGAATGAGAAAGGAGTAAGCAGCAGACAGGCGATTTCGACAACCTTTGGGAAGAGAGAAAACCAAATTATGAGAGGAAGGCCTGCAGGGAAAATGAGCTACACAGCCCGCTGGCACTTGCAAGCACCAGGGACCATGGACGGCTGGTGCAAGGTACAGAATGAAAGCAGGGCTGAAAGTCTGAACAGGGATGTTGAAGCCCCAGGTTCCCGCCAGCACCTCACTGCTGACCCAGCGGATCACAGCTCTTCAAGCCAGTCTTCCGTTGAGACTGGTGGATTACTCTTGGCACTCTACCCTTAACGGCTGAGGGGTCAGGCAACAGGCACAGCAGCACTGTGGTTGAGGCACGGAGCTGAAAACCAGGGAGCACATGAGGTCTCCAACTCAGCTGTGAGGCCCCATCCCTCTCTCCACGATGGCTTTCGAACACCAGCGGACACCAGCAGGGATGCCCCACCAGCCCTGCAGAAGGCTGGAGAATTCTTCCCTGGAAAACTAAAGGGCCCCCAGAAAAGAGACTTCATACACTATGTTTGAGGTTCAAAAAGCGAGCTTATAGCCTGGTCACACTATGGGAAACCCTGTACTCAGACCTTGGGACCTAATGGCTCCCCATGGAGGCTTCCAACACGTTTCCTGTTTTCAGTCTGGTCCTACCTTTCACTGGTGTCCATGCCCCAAGGCCTGAGCTCGACAGACCCAGACTATACTAAATGCTCAGAGGGGTTAGATTCTTCCTCTTCTTATTGTTCTCATCAATCTCCATCAGAACTCCCCTTTGCAGATGCAGAGATTTAAGTAGCCTCTCAAACAAGTCAGCCTTCCTAGCTCCGTATTCTCTTTCCACCTTAATACACATATATGTTGTGTGTGTGTGTGTGTGTGTGTGTGTGTGTGCATATGTATAAACATAGCTCCTAGTTTCATCAAAAATGGAGACTTAATGTTTCTCTTTCTCGTGTTCTTGGTCATTTGGGGAAGATTTCCAAGATACGTCTTTATTCTACCATCATAAAACTGAACAATCAAATGACCATATTTCTAAAATGTAGCATTTAAAGGAAAGGTGGCTTTAATAGCATCACGGACTGTAAAATCTCATTCTTAAAAGGATCATTTATGCTGAAAAGTCAATCATTTCTATTGTCATAATATTCATTCAATGTCATTAAAAATCACTAGAAGTCCTTCGATGTCTATAGCTGTTCATTGAGATACACTTCTTCAAGAGTTCACATTGTGAATAACCCTTGTATAAAAATCCAAACATACCTCGTATGACTTGGTTTCCAAGTCTTTAATGTAGTCCTCAGCATCAGGCAAGCTCTTGTAATAAGCCATGTTTCTCTTCATCATTTCGTCATCAGGGTGCTTCAGTAGAAAGGTGTGGGCAGCTGCAATGGCTTTCGGAAAATTATTTGCCTAAAGCACAAAAAAGAAAGATGAAAGCTACTTAATGGATGGTGAGCAGTGACTTTTGCAAATCGAGATCTGTTCAGTCCTTCAGTAACTTAGTGTTTCAACATGATGTTTCCAGCTAGGGGTTCAGTGGGTTCAGCCAGGGCCCATTGAGACCTTGTCCAGCCACTCCAGATGAATACTTATTCCCTGAAGGTGACTGGATGGCCTCTGTGTGCCCTTCTCCATCTATTCTCCACCGTGTCCACCGCCTTCCGTGCCCTAGGAGGCTGGCCTCTACGAACCATAGCAACAGACTCTCTTGCCCTCTAGTTTCCGATGGGGTTCATTAATGAGGAACCCCAGCAGGGGCACCAACAGGAGACTGAAGGAAAGAGAGGAAGGTTGGGTTACAGTCTCCTGGCTCCCTCCCTGCATAGTCACCTCGGGCTACTAATTATCCTTTAACTGAAGGTCACAGCTCCTCTCAAAGTCCCCTCTCTAAATAGACTCTCTCTTTGCAGGTTCTCTCCTTTGCCCCTTTGGGCTTATGGATGGTCACACCCCACTGCTACAAGCCTTTGTAAACAACCGCCTTAGTAAATGTTCCTCTGATCACCCAAATGACTATACCACATCTTTTCTGCCAGAATCTTGACAGATTTATTAATATATTCCCAAATTTCTCACAGAAGCTTCTGCTTCACCATTCTCGATGACCCCCCGCCCCACCTCCTCACTTACTCATCCATTCACTCGGCAGACATGGTAGGCATTGTTCTAGAAATGAGTCGGCAACAATGAGCAAAATGGGGGCGGGGGGAATCCCTGCCTTTGTGTACCATACATTAAATTAAGTCCCGCCTATCTTCCAGCAACCTCGTTTAAGACCCTCTCTTTATACGACCTCATGTTCCCTGTCTTCCCTCTTTTCACACCACTCCGTGGGCTCAGCTGATGTGTTGTCTCCCCCTCCAGACCCAGCAATGTCTTCATGTCTGCATTCCTGCCCTTGGGCACACGTCCTGGGGCAAGGCAGGAAATAGTAAGCATCAGTGATTTGGACATGACATTATGACTACATAATATTTTTATAAAATTAATTCATGTTTTCCTCTCTTTTCCCCTTTCTTTTCTCCCCAGTCAGATGGTGGCCAACTGATTCTGAGTTTCACTGCCTCATGGGCGGTAGCTGTCTAGTCAGAGAGCAGAAATTACTCATGTGACAAAAGCCCTGTGCTCTTGAGAGAACTTGGAAAGCATAATGAGAGAAGGAAATTGGGACGGGAGCCGCAGGAAGAAGCTGACTGGCCTGGAAGAAGAGGGAGAAAAGGGAATCCTCCAGGCTAGAAAAAAAGTTCCCTTTGGGGTCTGCAGGAGCAGCAAGGTCTGTGGCCCTGGAGCTGCAGGCGTGTCAGCCCTGTGGGCAGAGCCCAGGAGGGCAAAAGTCCTCAGGGAGGAATGGTGTGTTTGGGGGATGGGGCAGCTCAAGAAGGCAGGCAAACACAGAGATGAACACTTCCCTGTGTGGACACACGATCACCAACCAGAGGGCCCCCCCCCCACATTGATGTTCTGGCTCTGGCCGTCCCCTGGAATCAGGGCACAAGCTGGTGGGGGGCAGGGGCGGCAACTGTACATGTGTACAGACTCCTTCTGCCAATCTGGAGAGATACTCTGAGGCAGGAGTTAGGCAATTAGGTTTGAAGAAAGAAAATAAAGGGATATTTGGTACACTTGGATTTCTGAGAATCAAAAAGTAGCACGTTTCTGTATGGAATTACCCCAGAATTGGAGCCAAGTCACTTGGAGACAATGGTGGTGGCTGCAATAGAGAAGTGGTGGGTGGTGATGAGAGTGGAGACTCCCAGATGTCAATGCAGATGTGTTGGGAATACCAGGTAGTGGCCTGTAGTGGCATTCACTGCCTTTGAAAGAGTTCTACGGAAAACTTTACAGTCCTGGCAGGAAAAAGTCCAGTCTGGCAGCTCGAAGGAAGGGAGTAGGTATGAATACAGCCCTTTTAAAGCATTTGTCAATGAAATTAGATTCTCTGATTCTCAGAAGAGCACTTTAAAAAAGAAGCACAGAGTGGGATTTTTAAGGCCTCTCATTTAGGACCTGAATTTTACAAAATGGAACCCCTTCCTGAAAAGGAAAGGGTGATTATTCCCTTTAATCCAGGCTCTGCCAGCTAGAACATAAAGCCACATCATGGCAGCTAAATCTCTGAGAGACTCTAGGCAGGTTTTGGAGAAGGTGGCTGGGAGCACCTACCCTGCCATGGGTTCCTGAGAAACAGCTACCTGCGTGAGAAGCCCCCAGCTACCTGCCCAAGGAGCCACTTTTAAATTCGTCTTGATGTGGTGGCAGGCCTGAGGTTGAGAGAGAACATAGTCCATGGCCAGGTAAAGGTGGGGTCAGAGTGCCTATGAGGTGGCCAGCTCTGTCTGCTCAGAGTTCAAAGTCACTGAGGATTTCCTAAAGTGCTGGGATTCACTTTTTCCTCAGCCTGTGGGGAAGATGAGCATTTCAAGGAGGTGGCAGCCACAGAGAGAATCCACAGCTAGTGACATGAATCTAAGACAGGGTGATGATATGAAACGTATGGTGGGCTTGAGGGCTACACACCAGGAGCGTGGCCCCTTCTCTATGAGATCACACACTCACAGCTCCTCACCTCTCTCTCTGAACGCACCATCTCCATCCCTGCGTTCAACTCAGGCATCTGTCCTTAATTACGGAAAGAGGACTGCAAATCAGGCCAGCATAGGAACATCTACCCGAATCCTGCCACAGCAGGCAGAGCCATCTATCTCTAGTATCTACCTCCAGCCTTCAGGTGCCAGGTAGAATGTATGTGCTTGTCACCAATTATTTTCTCTCTACCCAGAAACAATCTGAAAATATAAACATCAATCAAGGGAAAAAATAATGAACCATATACTATCACCACCTAAAATTGGTTTTTCAATGATTTTTAATTGAAGCAATGAAGAATCTGATTTTTAAATAAAATTCTTAACTTTTTTCTGTCCTTTAAGAGATCTCAAAATACTAAGATGAATGGTATTTAACTGACTTTTAAGTAAGTAATTATTACAAGACCTATACAGGGTTTCAAAGGGAAGCTATGAATTTCCCAATGTTTGAGGATGCCTCGATGAGGGAGAAAACCCAGGCCTTAGGTTTTGCGTAAAATGTTCTTCTCCTCCTCCCTATGCCACTTGTTTCAAATTCATCTGTATATTAAAGAAATGAGAGATTTTACTATTCTCAAGGTTTAAAAGAAAATGTTTCCCCTTGATTATGTGACTCAAATTTGGTTCTGACTGTGCCAAAAGCTATACAAAAAAAGAGAGAGAATTAAACAAGTCATTTTTTAGCTTAAAAAACAGTGCTTGCATGAGCCAGCCATCATTTTTCAATGTCCTGGAAATTTACTAATCTTATTTCTGGTTCTATTTTAAAATTATTTTTTTTCTTGCCAGGTCAAACACTCACAAAACTAATACTTTATATAAAACTGTACCTAAGCATGGAAATAACCCAGCTTTTCTCCTTTGGGGGGTTTTGTGCTATTTTGTTGCTCATATGAATGCAACATACACGTGGCTGTTTCAGAGGAAATATGAAAAACAGATCTTGCAGCCCAAAGACTAAAAGCCAAGTTTAAAAATAAATAAATAAACAACAACCAACTTCTACCTCCAGAATCTGGCATATGCCATGAACCTCTTTTTGTAGTCATTAAAATAAATGCAATAAGTTCATTTAAAAACCGTTTCAATTAGGTAAAGTAGAAACTGGGCTTTGAGAGGGCTGCGCTGGCAAAACCCGGTGAAGACCCGCCAAGGTAAAGCCTCTGAACAGGGAATTCGGTCCATTCCTAAAACTTGTGGGTCCCCAGAGTAAGGACTCAAAGGATAAAGAACTACAATCTGTGGCTATTTTTAGATTACTTACAGAATCTAAGTAGCCGCAAAAAGGAGGAAGACAGCCTTGTTAAATTCTAGATGAGAGCGCCAACCCTGATGAATCACAGTGCACAAGCTCATTTCCTCCAGACAGGATTGCGTCCTCCCAGCGAGTCTATGCCCTTTCCTAGCCTCAGTTTCCTCCTCTTTAAAAGGGACTAGCCGGCTCCTAGGTCGTCTTCCGCTCTATTATTGAAAATCACCACTCATTTGAGAAAAGGGGACTTTAATGGCGTATACTGAAAAGAGTAGTCTGTCTTCCAATAACAGGGAAAATTTACCAGGCACTTGCTTGGGTGCCAGACACTGCGCTAGATATTCTGTGTACGTATTCCCTGCCTCATGACAACACTTCGAGAAAAGTATTTCATTTCTATTTAAGATGAAGGGGGATGGACAGGATTTGGAGGCGTCCTTTGGCAGGGCTGGGTGGTAGAGAGACGGGTCAAGAAAAGGCTGTGGAACGCGGCCCAGGACGGAGGCGGGGCCCGGGCCTGGGGGCGGGGCCGGGGCGGGGCCCGGCGGACTTGCCTTGAAGTAGGCGAACTGCAGAAACTTGTAGGGCTCCCGGTGCTGGAAATCCGCCAGCACTTCGCGGCTGGGCTGCGACTGGCGGAAGGCTGGCAGGCCCTGCTTGCAGCGCTTTAGGCAGTGCGCTCGGCGCAGCAGGCCTCCGAAGAGGCGCAGCTCTGGGTAGCGGGCGAGGCCGGCGGCGGGATCGGGCTGGGGCGCCGCGCTGCAGTTGCGGTGGCAAAAGGCCTCGCTGTCGCGCAGTAGGCGGTGCAGCCGCAGGCTGATCTCCAGGTAGCCCACGCTCTCCGCCCAGTGCTCGCCGCTGTACTGGTCCAGCGCGTGCCGGTAGGCCGACTCTAGTGGCATCAGCTCGTCCCGCGGGAAGCTACGGAAGCTGTAGCGCTCGTACTGGGCGCGCCCGGAGCGCAGCGCGCAGCCCGCGCACAGCAGCACCAGCAGCGCCGCCGCGGACCCGCGCCCCGGCTCCATTGCGCTGGGCGGAAGGAAGGAAGGAAAGGAGAAAGAAGGAAAAGGAGGAGAAGGGCGGCGGGATGCGGCAGGCCGAATGCCTAGGAGGCGGGGACGCCCGCCTCTGGCCCGCCCCGTCCGGCCGCCCCTCCCCACCCAGCTGGGGGGTCCTGGCGTAGCTGCCGGTGCCGGGCGGGTTCCCTGGGAAGGGCGCGCTGCCTTCTGGTCCCTGCACTAACCTTTGCTGGGGGCTCCACTGTTTATTGGTTTGGGGACAGCTGTCTGCAAGCCAGATGCTACCCTAATGGATCACAGATTAGCGTTAAACTTTTTAATCACTTAGAAGATTTGTGGAAACGCAGATTCCTGGGCTGTACCCCTAGAGTTTCTGATGCTCCAAGTCTGGATTAGGGGTCTGAGGGTTTGCATTTCTAACCGTGCAGCACCTTGGTAAGGCTGATGCTTCGGGACCAAGGCCTAGATTTTGATAGCACTGTTAACCACTTTACCTTTCAGTGAGAGAGAAAAATAAAATAAGGATGTCAGTAAAATAAAAATAAAATAAGGATGGCACTTTGTAAACTATTTAGCTAGCCAAGTTGAAGATGCAGCACCTTACAACCCTGCGATTCCACTCTTCAGAATAGACTCCAGAAACTTGTATGTGTGCATTAAAAGATAGGAGTGGAATGTTATAAGCAGCACTTTTAAAAAAATTCTGTAAACTATTTTGAAGTAACTTACAGAAAAGTTGTAAGGATACTACAAAGAACTCGTTATGCCCTTTCATCAAGATTCACAAATTGCTATCATGCCACATTTCCTTTTTCTATCTATATTATCTGTATGGTTTTTTCTGAATCATTTGAGAGTAGGTTGCATTCATCAGGCCTACTTCCCCCTTAATCTTTCAGTATTATGTCCTAAGAATGAAACTACATACAATGATCAAATTCAACAATGACAGGAGGCTTTAATCTATTTCTATTCCAGTTTTGTCAACTGTATAAATAATGTCTTTTATAGCACTTTTTCCCTGGACTGGATGTAGTCTGAGATCATATATTGCATCTAGTTGTCACCTCTATCTAGTGTCTTTTAGTCTGGACCTATTCAGCTTTTCCTGTAATGTCACTGATGTTTTTAAAGAATACAAGCCAAAACAACATTGAGATATCACTACACACCTAGTAGAATGGCCAGTATCCAAAACACTGACAACATCAAATGCTGGCAAAGATGTGGAGTAAAAGGGAACTCTTATTCATTGCGAGTAGGAATGCAAAATAATACACTTTGGAAGATAGTTTGGCCATTTTTTGCTAAACTAACCATACACATACTATATAATCCAGCAATCACACTTTTTAGTATTTACTGAAATGAGTTGAAAACTTATGTTCACACAAAAACCTACACACAAAATGTTTATAGCTAGTTTTATTCATAATCTCCAAAACTTGAAAGCAACCAAGATGTGCTCCAGTAGGTGAATGGATAAATAAACTGTGATATATTCAGGCAACAGAATATTATTCAGTGCTAAAAAAAAAAAAAAAAAAAAAAAAAAAGTGAGCTATCCAGCCATGAAAAGACATGGAGTCACCTTGAGAAGACATGGAGTCATGTCTTGAATGTATATTACTAAGTGAGAAAAGCCAATCTGAAAAGGCTACATGCTATATGATTCCAACTACATGGCATTCTGGAAAAGGCATATATGGAAAAGGCATATGAAGATAGTAAAATGATCAGTAGTTACCAGGTATGGAGGGGAGGGAGGGATGAATAAACACAGCACAGAGGATTTTTAGGGCAGGAAACTATTCTGTATGATACTATAGCTGTGGATAAATGTTATTATACATCTTTCAAAACCAATAGAATGTACAACACCAAGAATGAACCCTATTGTAAACTATGGACTTCTGGTGATTATGATGTGTCAGTGTAGGTTGATCAGTTGTAACAGATGTACCACTCTGATGTGGGATTCTGATAGTGGGGGAGGCTGTGCATAAGGGTTGGGGTATATGGGAAATCTCTATACCTTCTGCTCAATTTTGCTGCAGATCTAAAGCTGCTCTTTAAAATAGTCTATCGAAAAGAAAAAAAAAGAATACGGAACTGTTATCTTATAAGAGGTCTCTCATGAAACCTTGGAGTTTCTCTGATGTTTCCTCATAATTGATTCAGATTAAGGTCTTATGACTAGAATACCAGAGAAGCAATATGGCATCTTTCTCTGATGTTGTGTGTGAGGGACACGATGTTTACCCCTTCTCGGTGATGTTAATTTTGATTACTTTGTTAAGGTTGTGTCCATTTTCTCCACCTCATTTTTTCCCTTCATAATTAGTAAATGTTTTTGGTGTATAGCAGCACTATTCTTAATAACAGGAAGCAGAAGTAACCTGTCTGTAAACAGAAGAGTGAATTTTTCTTAAGTGAGAGTATGTGCACAAGGAGGAATATTTTACAGAAGGGGAAATGAAAGAATCACAACTACACAGAACAACACAGTTAATCTTTTTAAAAATAGAGAATGAGTCCGTTTGTTTAAAGTTTTAAAATATGCTAAAGTATAGAAGATATTATTTAGGAATGCAAATAATATAGTCTTACCTCATAACAAACACAAAGGGTAAAACTGTAATGAAAAAGGAACCATATGCACAAACTTTGGATAGTGATTCCCTATAAGGTGGAAGGGAGGGCACAGAATTGGGAGAGTCACATGGGCTCCAGGGAAGGGAGTATGAGGATATTCGCTGCTTCGTTTTCTATGCCATACATATATTTTAAAGATATTTTTAAGGTTACTTGTTATTTTTAAACAACTCTTAGGGGAAAAAAATTGCAATCGTGATATGAAGAAAATAAAATAAGTGAATGGGATGGGAGAGGGAAGATTGCATGAGGAGGCGATGTTTGAGCAGAGGCCACAGGGCACATATGGCAGTCTCTCCCCTTTTACCCCAACAAGTTACTCTGCTTTGTCAGTTGGGTTTGTGAGTGGGTAGGTAGGAATATAGGGAACAATAGCTTTCCATTACAATTTAACACACTTTGTAAAAGGAAGTGAAACAAGGCAATGTGTACCATGGCTGACCCCTGCTTATGGGGCTGTTCAGCCTCATCAGAGCTGCATCTGAGCCAGCGTTCTCCAAGTGATTTTAATGACAAATTTTCTTTCATATTGAAAGAATTATTCATTCTTTCAATATGCTATTCAGTATCCACCTTGTACCCAGGTCCCGCCCTTAGCCCTAGAAAAAAAAGATGGATCAAGTACATCCCCTTTACTGTAAGGAATTGTCAGTTGAGCAGAGGAAGTAAGTCATCTATTTTTTTTTTCTCATTTGTTACATAAACCTTTAGTGAACTATTGCATGCCAGGCACTGTATTAGAGAAATGGTATCTACTCTTCCCCAGGGAACTCAAAGTCTGAAGAAGACAAATAAGTAAACCTTCAATTATCCTCTCATTAGAGCTAGAATGGAGAGGTGAACAGAATACTGTGTGGACCCCAAAAAGGGCTGGGTAACTGTCTTAGTTCGTTCAGGTTGTTTTAACCAAAATACCATAGACTGGATGGCTTATACCACGGAAGTTTATTTCTCACAATTCATGAAATCCAAAATCAAGATGTCAACGGATTTGGTGCAAACCAGCTTCCTGCTGTGTCTTCGGTAGAAGGGGCAAGAGAGCTCTCTAATCTCATTAGGCCCTCATGATCTAATCACCCCAAAGACCCCAAAGACCCATCTCCACATACCACCCCACTAGGGATTAGATTTTTATGTATGAATTTGAGAGACACACAAACATTCAGTCTATAGCAGTAATCTAGTCTGAGGGTGAGTCTGCGAAGGTTTCTTGCAAGAGGCCGTGCTTGAACTCCTTTAAAGGGTCTGAGAAGATGAAATAGAGATTGGCTGGAGGCAAAACAGAATAGGAAAGATTTCTAGCAGAGGGAATGACACATGCAGAGGCTCAGCTCGGAAACAAGATGATGGGGCCAAAGGCGAAAAAGCAGTATACGAGACCCCTGAAGTGATTCTAATAAGAAAGATGAGGGCCTGAATGAAGGCGCAGAACATAAAGAGCCATAACACAGAGAAAGATAAATGTCATAAATTAGATATTTTCTTCAGATAGAGCCATCAGTAGTTACTTCATTAAGAAAGAGGCATTAAATCTGGGTTTAAAATGGGAGATGAGTTGTGACCTGTGATCCTAAAAGCAAAATCTAAGAGGACATCCCCCAAAGCCAAGGTTGGAGAAAGCTCAAGAAATGCATACAGGAAATGGTAGGCTGCAGGGCAATTTCATTATGTTGAGCAAATAATTATCTCATCATGGGCTCCCTAGAAAACAGAGTCTGAGGCAAGAAATAAATGCTAATGCTTTATTTGGGAAGTACAACC
>NW_024351543.1:14083587-14131940 GCF_902729225.1 Pteropus medius
GAGAGAGAGAGAGAGAAAGGGGAGAGGGAAAGGGGAGAGAGAAACGAGGCAGGGAAGGTTGAGAAGCAAGACAAACTAATGCATTGCTATGCTGGCTCCTGCTTCATAACAGCCTTGAAAACAAAGCCAGTTTCTTGGCAGGTACACCTCCAAGACCACATGTCTCTGGACAGGCCATACAGGGAAACCACAACTTGAGATAGTTAATCTGAAGGAGGAAGGGAGAGATTGTTTATTTACTGGCTCTTTTCCACCTCTGGTCTTCCACTGTGCTGTTTCCCAACGGGGAGTGAGCTAGCCTGCCCTTCTGGGTTGCACCACCTAGCCTTTTTGGGCAGCCACTTGGGAAGCATGGTGCTTTTTTCCAGTGAGTCCAGAAGTGTCTGGAGGAGCCAGAGACTCCAGGTGGTTGGTTTGGGGTGGCAAGTGTACTGCAGGGGCAGCTGAGGTGGAGCAGGTAGCCTAGAGTTGGGGAGAGAGGTGAGTAGTGATTCTCAGGTGCCACACTGATGTGTCTGATACATGAATCATAGAGATATGATCAAATTACTGCCTGGACTTTTTGACCCATAACTGGCAAACTTAAATCTCTCATGATACCTGCATATCATGTCAAAGAGTGACATGGACCAGATGGAGCTTATTGCCGACTGGGGGGACCTACTCTGCCTAAGAAAAAGTCCCAACACATATCTCCTGTCTACTGTCACCGCATGGAACCATGGGCTGGTGTGGCCAGACCTTTTGATCTTTGAAAAGAAACCGGAAATCTAGATTTTATACATTCCCCCGATTAAATGTGGACAACTCCAGTAATTATATAAAATGTAAGACCTTGGAGGGCCAATGTGGTAATTATCAGAACAAATAGGCCTTCTGGCCATATCCAGTTGTAACCTTCAATTGAGCTAGAAAAGTCCCATGATTCTTGAAAGAAGCAAGCCCAAACTGCAGACGTGGCTATGAAGACAAAGAGAGTGGGCTGAACCTAGGGGCCCAGGTAAGGAAGAAACAACCAACCTAGATCAAACATAAAGCAGGGAAAAATAACCCTACAAAAATGTGGCTGAGAGACCTTGTGGAAGCAGATGCTCTTGACATATATGGTAAGGTGATAGAAAAAAGATAGAAGAGTGTTTAAAACAAAGTCTTCCTTTTTTTCCCCCTAAGGCAGGCCTCACTTGGGGCGTTTTATATTTTTAGAGGTCTCAAAGACATATTTATGTTTTTAGAAACTGAAAGAGACTTTGACAACATGGAGACAAGGACATCCTCACATTTGTGACTGTCATATGGCATGTCATTCCTGATAAATAGCTGCTTTTATTGGAGCTGTGGGGAAATTCTTGGTCAATGATTTCAAAATTTAATCTTTTTTTTCTTTCATAACCGTACCCATCAGTTGGTTATACAACTTAACTCCAGGACAGAGGTCTCAGGATTTTCTGTTGGAAGACTTAAAGACATGTAAAAAAGATAAGGAATTGCTGTGTAGAACTGTCCACATCTGCAGGCTACAGACTTTTCTTTAGTCGTTTAAATAATTTTTTGATATAAGAATTCCTGTATGCCCTTTACCTACTTGATCAATTGGTAACATTTTGCTTTATTTGCTCCATCATTGACTCTCGCATTAAACATATGTAATATATATGTACAATTGTATAATATATAATATGTATATACATGTTACTACCATTTGAGAGTAAGTTGAAGACACAGTATCATCAAAATTTGAAAATTTAATATTAGTACAATATTATTTTATAATCCATAGTCTATATTCAATTTCTGTTAGTTATCCTATAATATTGTTTGTAATTATTATTTTTTTCCTGATCCAAGATCCAATCATGCATCGCAATTAGTGGTCATGTCTTTTTAGCAGAGGCATTGCTTTTTCCTTGCCTTTAACATATATCATTTAATGCGCCTAAAACATATTCCAAATTATAATTATTTTGATAAATTTTTTTAAATACTAGAAATGTAAAGTTATTTAAATTTTTACACTGAAATATAGGTCAGAAATGACATCGGGACTTGAAATTTGTTGAGTAAGAAAGCTTTGTCGGGACCATAAGGGAAAATAGATTGATCAAAGGGGTGGAGATTGAGTCTTAACTTGTGTGCAAAGCCCTGTTAGGAAAGAAAAACAAAGTTTTCATCTGTGTAACTACACCACACACCTCTCTTCCTTTCATTGTTCTTATGCTACTGGTGAGGCCTCTGTGCTTCTCAAACTACCTTTGGTGAAGGATCAGTTTTGTTTCTGTGGTTATAAGTACTCTTTCTCATCTATCAAGGACTGATTCTGTTGTAAAAAATATGATCAAAATAAATTTCTAGAAAAAGAAAATAAAAATAGACACAAAATTCACATCCACCTTTTCATTATTAGAGTCAACAAACTTTTTCAAATTACTACAAGTTTCTAAATATCTACTTCAAACTCCTCTACTTATCTCATACGATTGGTCCTCGGATCACATTTTTAAGTAGCACTGGTCTTTATTAGAGCATGTGCTATATTTAGTTGTCTAAGTGAACATCTTTCTCATTGGAGATGAGTCCCTAACAGGACAACAGCTTTCTTACAGTCATTTCATATCCCCATTAACTTGGAGCAGGAGGTTTTACATCTCAGCACACTATGTATGCACACTTGGACAGGAACTAAAAAATGAAGTATGGACAGAAAGAAGCAGGCCATTTAAAAATAAGTCAGGCTTGAAATTCAGACAATGTGGCTTTAGAGAATCCATCGCTTCCTGGTTCTATGGCAATTGGCAAGTCATTTCACTCCACTGTGCCTCAGTTTTCTCATCTGTGAAATATGGGTGGTAACATATTTCTTGGATGGTGAGACAGAGTGACACACCATTGCTAAATCATTCAGTACTACAATGGCGATTATTATCGCTAGTTCACCTACAAAACAAAGTTTCTAATACTTTAAGTATTAGAAACAAACTACAGTCTATAGTCTTTGGGTAAGCTTTTACTATAAAGGGTCAGATAGAAAATATTTTAGGTTTTGTGGGTCATATGGTCTCTATTTCAGCTACTCACCTGCCACTGTAGTGTCAAAGTGGCCATATGCAATATGTAGAGAATCAGGAGTGGTTCTGTTCTAATATGACTTTATGGGCACTGATATTTTAATCTCATGTTGTTTTCAAATGTCACGCAATATTATTCTCCTTTTGAATTTTTTTCAAGCATTTAAAAATGTAAAAAGTTATTCTTAAGTGAAAGGCCATATGAAAACAGGCAGCAGGCCTGTTTTGGTCAGCTGGCTTTAGTTTGTTTAGCACAAACCCTGTGTAAACACTTTCTGCCTCAATTCAGTTAAAAATGCCTGCTGCATATTATCACCATGACTCTATAGGCTGGGAAAGAAGGTGAGAAAAAGTAGAGTCTGCCATTTGCTAAGGATTTTTTAAATTTTTACTTAATTTTGCAATAATTTAGACTTAGAAAAAAGCTGAAAAAACAGTACAAAGAATACCTTGATTGATTCCTCCAAATGTCAACATTTTACTGCATTTGCTTTATGGTTCTCTGTGTGTGTGTATATATACACCTTTTTTTCTGAACTGTTTGAGAGTCAGTTGCAAAGATGGTGCCCTTTTCTTTCCTAAAAACAAGGATATTCTCTTACATAACCACAGCACAATGATCAAAATCAATAAATTAATACAAAACTATTATTTAATCTTTAGGTCTTGTACCTCTATTCAAATCAGGGAATTAACTAACCTACAGGCCTAATTCTGATTTCATCAACTGTCCCACTAACATCTTGTATGTGCCAAACATCTTATAGCTGTCACCTCTGGTAACTCCCCCACTATCCAGTGAGTTTGCCATTATTATCCGTATTTTACCAATGAAGGAAGTGAGGCTCAGAGAGTTTAAGTAACTTGCCCACAGGCACACAGTTATTCGCACAGTTATTAAGTGACAGAGCTGGAATATTCCAGCTCAAGCATGCCTTCCTCTAAAGCTTTTGCTCATTAGTACTGGATAAGGATTGCAGAGTTTGAGAAAAAAAAAAACTTAAAAGTACAAGGAGAGGGAGTCTGAATTTCAGGCAAGAAAAGACCCTGAGAAAGGAAAGGCAGCGACTATTGTAAATCTCTCAAAGAAATGCCCAGTGGGAAAGGTGAACTAAATGAGCAAATGCCGGAAATTACAGCTATTTTGTTATACGATGTATAAGATTTTTTGAAACACAGCTAAGGTTACTTTTTTAAAAACTTTTTAAAGTAAAAAATAACTTTTTAACTTAATTTAGAAACAGATACAGAAAGCATTTTTTAAACGTTACTTGTGACCACACAGCTAGTCTCTGGGTGTTCCTACTGCAATGGTTCTTCACAGTGCTTTTGTTAGTCTCTTTCTGGATTATCTTGATTTGTAGTAGATTTGATTTTTCTGGAGCTCATTGCCTTTTTAATCTCATTCCAGATCCTATATTTAATTATTTTTATATCAAGTATATTTTGCAGCTTTACTTTAATTCCCTTTTAAAAAGCCATAGCTTCTACATTTTCTGTCAGCGCACATTCTTACCAGAGTTGAACCAATACAGGTAGGGGAAAATACCTCCCTTAACAATGTTTTTAACTAATGGTATTTTTTTTTTAACTCTTACCAGTATAAATATTTTTGGAGGTTATATTTTTCAAAGTCACACAATGATTGTTCTTGTTTTCTCTCATAGGACAGATTGTCATGAGATAAAGAGTGGTCCCTAGCTTCTATTTTTCCAAATAAGTGAAATATGTTCTTGGGATTATACTATCAAATGTTAATTTTCCTTAAAAGAAATGAGACAAATTTTCTGTCTGCCAAAGTTATATGTTAGGACTCAGATTGGGGTAGAAAACAAAAGTGCCAGGTTTAACATTAGGATGAGCCCAGCTGTGTTTCTTTAGGTTCGAAGTGGCCTTTCCCACCCTTCTTCGGGAGGCACTGACTGTTTTGAATAGACACTTGGTTGGTTAGATTGTTTTGTATTGAGGAACCTGGAAAAAAAAAAGTCTTGGAAGGAAATGCTGGCCTTGGCATGAAGGTTAGTCCCATCATCTGTGTTGATGCCCCAGAAATGTTTTCCTCAGTTGGCATTCAGTATATTGTTTTCCTGTCTGAGTGTTATTAATTTGTTCAGAGTTATTTTGTCTGTTGTCATTTAGTCAAATAAAGGCAAAGCGGTTTAAACACACACACACACACACACAAATGACTTAATGAGTTATATAATGGCTTATTCTCTCGTAACCACCCTTCAATTTAAGAAACAAAACTTGGTTGCTCCATCCCAGAAGCCCCTCCATAGGCCACATCCCAATCTCAACCCCTCGCCTCCATAAGTAACCACTATTCTTGCTTGACTTTTATAGTCATTGCTCCCAATGTTTAAAAACTAAACCCAAATTTTTTAAAGATCCACACGTTGTAAAAAACGGTGTTAAAGAAAAAAATTATTCTAACACTTGTTGAATGGTAAGGGAGAGTTCCTTCAAGTTCAATGGAATAGAGGTCAACTCCATTGTGATAGGGAAGAGAGGTAGGTCTCAATTCTAAGTACAGCAAAGACAGCTGGAGATTATAGCCAATCGGCAGAGTGAGGAGCTCGTGGGTGGTAAATTATGAAGAGATATCAAGGGATTCTTGGTAAAGGCAGGTCAAGAACTTAGATGTCAAAAGTGGAGGGCGAGGAACTTGATCAGATATCAAGAGGGGGATATCTGACTTAGTAGGATTCTTTGCTAAGACTGGGCAGTGCAGGCCAGGACAAGACAAGTCAAGGAGAGAGTCTGTCAATAGCATAATTTAACCATACATTTTTATTTTTTGAAATAAAAAGTTAACGAAAGTTAGAAAATATTTTAAACAAGTGAATGTTGTGGCGTATCAATTAAATATTAAAAAATTAAATATGTATATTTAAAAGTGATTTCCCTAAAGGCTCCTTCCTCTAAAACTCAGTTTCAACTAAAGCTGAGATTTGCACAGTGAAAAGAAAAAGGGATTTTCAGAAAGTGCCAGGAACCAGACAGGAAAAGATTTTTTACTTCAGACTCAGAGCTAGGGTAACCAGCAGTGCTAGACAAGTTAACTCACATCACAGAGCCTTTGTTTTCCCAAGTGTAAAAAGAGATATTACTACAGTCATGTGCCCTGTAATGACCTTTTGGACAATAATGGACCACATATACAATAGCGGTCCCATAAGAGTATGATGGAGCTGAAAAATTCCTATTGCCTAGTGACATCATAGCCATTACAATGTTCTAGCACAACATTACTCACATGTTTGTCTTGATGCTGGTGTAAACAAACCTGCTGTCCTGCCAGTCATATAGAAGTACAGCACACACAATTATGTATAGTACATAATACTTGATAATGATAATAAACAACTATGTTACTGGTTTATGTATTTACTATACTATACCTTTTATCATTAGAGTATATTCTTCTATTTAGTAAAAAGTTTGCTGTGAAACAGTGTGCCCTGTTACACCAGCAGCTGCCTCATACATTCCTTGTGTACTGCATCTCTTGAGCACATCGTCTTCTCTTCTGCTTGATTCATTCTCATGTTGTACAGCGATGTGCTATACAGTGTTGTAGCCTAGGAGCAATAGGTTATACCATTTAACCTAGGTGAGTAGTAGGCTATACTACTTAGGTTTGTCTAAGTACACTCTGCGATATAAACACAATGACAAAATCACTTAATGTTGGATTTCTAAGACTGTATCTGAGCCTTAAAGGAAACATGGGTGTATTTTACCCTGATTTGATCTGCCAAATCAGCATCACCAGGATGTTGAGATGCTCAAAGTGCAAAACTGAAAGGTGGGAGGTGTTGCTTTAATCTCTTACAATCCAACAACGAAATAAATATTCTGCAGACCCTGGTACCTTGAGGGTTGGCATTCGAGATGATTTTAGTACAGCTGAACCATACCTCTAAATCTATCAGTAATCTCCAACAGTGGTTCTCAAACTTTAGCATACGCCAGAATAATCTGGAGGGTTTGTAAAATGACAGCTTCCTGGAGCCCATCCCTCGAGTTTCTGATAGAGAGTTCCTAGGGTGGGGCCCTGGAATTTCCATTTCTAACACATTTCCGAGTATATATTTGGTCCGGGGACCACATTTTTTGGGCCACTGGTTTACAGTTTTTCGGAGAGCCCCATATACAGGACCAGGATTCTACCTAGTGCATTCAGATTTATCTGGTCTTAACTTCCCCCTTCCGTCCTCGGAAGCAGCCAGGGAGCGAGGAGACCCTTGTTAAAGTCCAACCGCGAGGCACGTTATCAAGAGGCTGACAGCGAGGGCTCCTGCGAAGGCAAAAGGGTCTGGCAGACGCCGACACCGGCCAGATAACACTATCCCGGAGTCACGCGGCCGCGCGTGATCCCCCAAGCTCCTCCTGCCCTTCTCCGCCCCCAGCTCTGCTGGCGCGGGGCGGAGCGCGGGGCGGAGCAGGCCCCGAGGCTGCCGGCAGGACCGGCGAGGGGCGGTGCCAGGCCGCGGGTCCTCAGTCAAGTGAAGCGGAGCAGCTGGCCCGGGCGCCGACTGCGGAGGAGCCAAGAAGCTAGAGGGCGGACATGCCGTGGGTCGTTCGCATCCTCTCTCTGCTGCTGGTGTCGCTGCTGGTCACCGCGCGCAGCTTGCCTGTAAGTCCGCAAGACCCCCGCGCGGGGATGCACTGATAGGGGACATTCTGGCGGAGGACGCGGCTGGGGCTGCGGCCAGTCGGAGTCCTGCAGGGCGGTGGGCCTGGGGACCCGAGTGCGCCTCGGCCGGCAGGCAGCCGCGGAGCGCAGGCAGTGGTCTGGCCCTCCCGTCCGGGGCGGGCCGGGCCGGGCGGGGCGCGCTCTGTCCTTCCCCGCAGCTCTGTCTCTTGTGTGTTCCGCTCCGGCCTCCGGTTTCGCTTGGACTCACTTGCCTATGGCCGCAACGAGGAGGTGAGAGGAGGTGCGCCGAAACCCTTCCAGCTTTGCCATTTACAGGAGAAGGATTCCGACTAGCGCGCGTTATTAGATGAAGCCTTGGGCTCTGGCTTGGGGCGCCCTCGGTTGCCCCGTTTGTGCTCTGCGGAGCGCTCCGGAAGGAGAAAACTCGGGTCGGGGGAGGCCCCCCGCGATGGGAACAGTGGATCAATTTCCTTGCAGATGTTATCTTTTCAACCAACTCGTGCCCTTCTCGCCACTCCTCTTCGCTTCCCTTTTTGGTTTGGATTTTCCAAACCTTCAGGGTTTGGCGGTCCAGGCCGAGCGTGGGCGAGAGGCGGGCTGCAAGCGACAGCCACCTCTGCTGGAGGGAGGTCTGGCGGGGCGAGTAGGTGGGAGGTGGGGGCGTGCACGTGTGGCGGGAGGAGGACTGCGGGGAGTTGACACCGACACCTGACCCTCTGCACGTTCAGCGAACCAATTTTTGTTCCAACAGATTTGGATAGGCAGAGTCTGGGGCGTGCTTTAAGTAGAAGGTCGTGAAATTTGGTGCGGTTGACTTGTAAATTATACCCTTTGATCAACGGCTTTGAATAACTTGCCTAAGAGCAAAGTCATCCGTTTATTAAAAATCAAGGTTGAGAATCTTAAGTTTTTGGAAATATTTTAATTTGGGGTTCTTCTTGGGAAAAAGGCACCTCAAACTGAGTATTTGCTAACCTCTGTCTACCCCGTCAGTGGTTCATCTGTCCCAGATTTTTTTTGGGGGGGAGTGGAGGGGGTCTAGGAGACCCCGGGGTGAGAGCTAGCCAGCTGTGAGAACCACTGGCCAGGGTGGAATTGAGGGGATGGTTCCAGGGAACAGCTGCAGAGAAAGATGGGGATTTGGAGGGAGGCAGATCTTAACCAATATTTAAGAGGGTTGTGGGAGGGGAGAGAGATAAACTTACCGGTGAGGAGCTGGTGGACAGAATGATCCCCTGAGTAATGGTTGCTCATCATTGTTCAGTATCATTTAGCAGCGGGGTACGCTGTGACTGCCATGCCCAAGGCCCACACAGGGAAGCTGGCTACAACTCAAGAATTCTTAGGTGTCTAGGTGTCCCTCCTGGGCCTAGAGCTGAAAAATGGTACCAGCAGACAATCTTTTTATGATTTCCTTGCTTACATTTGTTTAGAACAGTGGTTCTCAAACTTTAACCGTCCTAGAAATTAAAACAGACACATTTTATGTATTTATTAATTTATTTAAGAAACAATAAATCCATTACTCGTTAAGAAACATATGTTTCTTTGGAAAAAAAACAATATTTCTCTCCAAATTATAAGGCAAAGAGTGGTATTGTTTTTCATCTTTGCAAATCTCTTTCATGTCTATCTTAATAGATGACAGTCCGATTCTTATAGTTACTTTTGCATTCAGTCTCACCATATATGTTATGTAGCCTCTGGAAAACTCCACTGTACATTCGTGAGAGAACGAGACTGGAAGAGTCAGGCTTAGTAGTATTATGAAACCAGTTTTGACTAAATGGACCCCTGAGTCTCCCCAGACCACACTTTGAGAACTGCTGATTTAGAATAATATTTTTCATATTATAAAAGGAATTCCATACACGTTGTGGAAAAACTTTAAACATTCCAAAACCGGAAAGAAGAAAACGAGAACTGCACATCATGTTAATAATCCAGTGTGTTCGTATTTCAATAAGAAAGTGTAGCCACTGACTGGTGGGCAGATGTAAGTGGCCTTCAGGTGTTGAATGGGGACAAGAAAACTCTAATATCCCACAAAGCTGACACCGGTTCCTGGTTGCAGGCGGAGCTGACCTGGAACTCTCTCCTTGACCACTGTCCTTTCTAAGGAACACTCACCTTGCAGAGCCCGCTTGCACAGAACTGACAGGGGACCTTCTTAGGAGCAGAGAAAATGGTGATCTTCAGGCAGCTGTCCCTGGGTGTGAAGGCCGCCCTGGCTGCTGGCACCGTCTTCGTGTCCATGATTATCTCCCGCTCCTATCTGGCGGAGAACCTTGAACTCAGGGCCTGGCGCTGGCTGTTACGCCTGCAGCTGGCCCTGTTCGCCAACTCGCTCATGCTTATTGGCTCCCTCTACATCTGGCGCAGCACGGTCAGCAACCTTAGCCATTCCCCAGCCGCAGAGTCGGCCTGTTTCCAGCTTTGGAAGATGGCTGTTCTGACATTTCTGGCCCTGGCCCATTCCAGTTTCTTCACCATGCTCTTTTTAGTGGCCGAGGAGCCCTATCTCTTTTCCTTGGCTGCCTACTCCTGCCTGGGGGCGTACATCATCATGCTCTTCTTCCTCTGTACCCTCAGCGGCATGGAGCAGGCTTACCAGCTCTTGGCGTGGCGCAGTGGTAAGGTCGTGAGCAGCCTTGACAAGACAAGGAAGCTGGCACTCAGGCCAGCCCTGGCAGTGGTGGTGACCGCTGTGCTCAGCATAGTCGGGCTTCTGAACGCCGCCCAGCCCCCAGCTGTGAAAACCGTGGAGGTGCCCATCCATCAGCTGCCCCTGTCTATGGACAACCTCAAGGTCGTGCTTCTCTCAGACATTCACTTGGGCCCCACCGTAGGCAGGACCAAGATGGAGATGTTTGTGAGGATGGTGAACATGCTGGAACCAGATGTCACCGTGATCGTGGGTGACCTCTGTGATTCAGAAGCCTCAATCCTTCGGACAGCTGTTGCTCCATTGGGCCAGCTTCAATCACGCCTCGGCACCTACTTTGTCACGGGGAATCATGAATATTACACATCGGATGTCAGCAACTGGTTTGCACTGCTGGAGTCCTTGAATGTCAGGCCCCTTCACAATGATAACGTGAAGATTTCTGCCGTGCAGGCCCAGCATGGTGGTGGTGAGGATCACGACTGGATCTGCTTGGCTGGGGTGGATGATATTGAAGCAGACCTCCTGCACTACTCGGGCCATGGCATGGATCTCGTGAAGGCCCTGGGGGGCTGCAGCCCAGACCACGCCACCATCTTGCTAGCTCACCAGCCCCTGGCTGCCAAGAGAGCCCTTCAGGCTCGGCCGGATATTAACCTGATTCTTTCTGGGCACACGCATGCTGGCCAAATCTTCCCCTTGAACGTGGCAGCCTATTTCCTGAACCCCTTCTTTGCTGGTCTCTACCAAGTTGCCCAGACTACATTTGTGTATGTCAGCCCAGGCACGGCCTACTATGGGATACCCATGAGATTGGGGAGTAGGGCAGAGATTACACAACTCATCCTGCAGCGGGCTCACTGAACCTGGCCTTGCCCTAGACACCTCTTCGTTGCCCTTGCCTGTGATTCTCCATCTTTCGGAGCAGGTTGCCTGCTTGATTCCCCCCAGTCTTTCCTGCCCAGCCCTGCCAACACACCCTTGTCACAAGCCTGTCTTGAATAGTGATTTGTGGTGAGGCTGCCTGGCAAGTTCAGGCAGGTTAACTCTGTAGATGGCCAGTTGCTTTTTAATATGCATTAGTAAGGCCACTAAAGTCACATGCATAAGAACAGGCACCTGTCTTCCAGATGATGTGGAGTAAGCTATCCTCCTCTGCAGAGCTCACATGGTGTTGCTTGAAAGAGATATCTAGAAAACAGACTAGGGAAGGAACTCTGAGTGTTTTTAAACCCTCTTTAGGACTTAGGCAGTTTCCAGGATGAGTGTCCAGAGCTTTTCTGGGTAAAGAGCATGTTGCTAGGTAATCTGGCAGAGCAGGTGAGAAGGAGGCCCCTCTGGCTGCTGGAGAAGAAGGTTTTCTTTTTCCCCTTGGTTCTGTCACAGTCACCTGTATCAAGAGCATCAGCAAAACCCACTGGAATACAGGGCTCATCCTACTCCAGGCCATGAGCAATGCTGTATAACCGTGCTGCTGAGCCTCCGGGATTGTGGGCAGGCTGGAGAGAAACGTGAGCGCTGTGGTCAGTGATGGCAGTAGTAGGTACTGCTGCACAGGAGTTTGGAGGGTGTTTGACTCCCTGGTCTCCTTTTCTTTAACGCTTGGGTGAGTTTACTAAAGACAGGCTACTTTTCCCTATTTAGAGATGAGGAAACTGAGGCAGAGAGTAGGAGGTAGGCCATGGGCAACATGACAAGGTGTGTAGGAGATTCTGGGCTAGAATCGACATCTACCTCTCCATGAAAGTGTTCTTTCAACTGCGTGATGGTTAAGTAGCTGTATGTGTTACAGGCCAGTACAGGATTTGAACAGTTAACAGTGTAAAGAGAACAGCAAGGGCCTAGAACCTGATGTTCTTTAAAAGTCATTTGCTCGAGTCTGATTTCAACTCACCTGTAAGCACAAGGGCCAGGGCTCGGAGGGGGCGTTGGCCAGTTTCAGTGTAGGATGTCTGTTATATTAGAGGAGGAGTCAAGAAACTGGGGCCCCTACCCCAGGTTTGCGTGTGATTTCTATGAGAAACCAAGGTCCACTCTCTACCAGTAAGGAAGGCGCATGGGGAGTTGCAGGGCTCTGTGCCTTGAGGGCCTTGAGGCCTGCCTTCCTTCTGGGCTCTGGCTGTGGGACGCTGGGACTGTCCTTCCTGTTGGATGGCTTCCAACCCCCTGGCTTGACTACATCAGAGCTGTCCTAGGGCTCTGGCCACATATCCACAGGGCCGTCTCTGCTGGCGGATGGATCCGTAGAAAAATAATCAGAGGTTACTGTGTCCAGAATGACCTTACCTCTGTTGGTCCGGCCCTTGTGCCACACACAGGACTTTAACCCTAGGGTAAGAATAAGCACTATTGTTAGGACAGGCCTCACTGAGAAGACTGAGGACCTGGGCTCAGCATTAACTTTTTTGTGATTAAGAGTCTTTCTCCGACAGGGAATATAGACACCACTCTGGCTGGAGAGGCTCACCTGGCTGCTCACTGGTCAGGCGGCACTGGGCAAATGACTTGACTTCACTGAGCCTCGGGTTCCCTCACCCTAAAATGAGGATAATTATATCTACCTCAAGGTAGTTTCCTGGGGAGGATACTGAGACCTGTCACATGAGTTTACACAGGAAGCACTCCATGTTGTTAATTAGTAAACATCACGTTAGAGCTTGCCAAGGAGTAATGCTGGGCACAGGTGCCCTGGGAATTTATGGAGCAGCCAGTCCTGGGGAATGTGAGTGGGTAGCATGCCACCTGGTGCTGGGGCTTTGCTTTCCCCTGCCTGTGTCAGTGTGTCCTTGTGCCTGCTTTGCCTGGCCAGGGGAAGTCTCTTCATTTACCTCCTTGCCCTCTTGGTGGATCATGAAATCCTGGAGGATCCTGAAGGCCATCCTTCTTGTTTCCAGGCAACAGGGTATTGACAGCAGCCTTTACAATCAAATTTAAAACATGACTTTGAGTCGATATTTCAGTGGTTTCCTTATTTTGCCCCCTTTGTTTTTAAATAGCCTTATAGCCAAGAATAAGTTTGGAGGAAAATTTATTCAGAACTGAGGAGGGGACCCTAGAGAGCCTTTCTATTAGCACATTTTGCACATGGCAGGATTGTAAGAGAGGTGAGATGCCTTGCCCAGGGCAGTGGTCCAGCTCTCGAGTTCCCTGACTCCCTTCTCCATGGTGGCACTCCAAGCTCACCACCTCTCCCGGCCTCAGAAAGCTTGCTCTTCGAAGCCCTCTCACTTTCTTGTGACCTGACCCCATTTTTTGGATCAGCGTTATTGGCTTTTCAGTTCTCTTTTGTTTAGATTTCACCAGACTACAATAGTTGTACCATTTGTCTTCCGCCCTTTGGTGCAGCTGGTAGTGTTTGACTCACCTGCCATTCCACTTATTTTACTGATTTCTTAATTTTGGATCTTTCTCATCATTGCCCTGAGATGGATGAAATTAGCTTACATCCTCTTTTTTGTCTTGGATCTTTATCTCTTTCTCTTGAGTGCCATTGTTTTTGGGTCTTGCGTACTCTTCATCCTTGCTCTGAAGTCCTTGTGTGATTGACTCCTCAATGGACAAAACAAGTCCATCTTCTGTGTACAAGGAATAGTCAGCCACACCTTCTCATATGTGGCTTGTATTCCATGATGTGGTTTTTCCATTATTGCCCAGATATGGCTCATCACGGCACCTTTTGCGTTCCTTGTTCTTCACTCACTTATCTTCCTTATTTTGTTTGCTTATGGCCGGAGGAGGTGGTGAGAAACATTTACTTGAAGCTTGAAAGTTGTTTCAATTTTATTTTAGTTTCTTCTTTTAAAAAATCTGTTAAATGCAAGCTAAAATGAAATGTAATGCTTTTAAAAATTAGCAATAGTATGTAAAGTACGATACTGTCATTAAGTCTCAGTAAATTAATCCTACTACCATCCATTCTAAACATCCATCCATCTTTCACGTCTTGTTTTGTTTTGTTTTAAACTTTTTATTGTGAAAAACTTTTTAGTATTCATAAAATAGAGAGAACAACATACCAAATCCCCATGTACTCATCACCTAGTTTAAACAATAGAGACTATTCTGCTATTTCTCATCTAGCCCTGCCCCATGCTTTTTCTCTTCTTTTTTATTTTTCCTTTTTTGGCTGGAGTATATATCTAAGGCAAATTTTAAAAAACATAATTTCACCAAAAAATACTTCAGTATGAATTCTTTTTTAAAAAGTACATCCCTGATGCTGCTATATCCAGTGGAATTAACAGCAATTCTTTAATCTCATCTAATACCCAGTTAGGATATTTGGGGCTAGAAGTCAGGTCTTCTATCTCTCCATAAAAGTGTTTTTTTTCCCCACTGTTTGAGGCTTATGTAGCTGTATCTGCTATATGTGAGTAACAGGATTCAAATGCATTTATCTGTCTAAAGAGTTAGTGTTCAGTTTTTTTCTGATGATCTCAATTGCCTTTTTTTTTTTTTTGTACTGTGGTAAAAAAAACACACATAGCATCAAATTTATCATCTCAGTGATTTTTAAGGGTGCAGTTCAGTAATATTATGTATATTCTCACTGTTGTGAAACCAATCTCCAGAGCTTTTTTTTAATCTTGCAAATCTGAAACCCTCTATCCATTAAACAACTACTCTTTCCCCCTCCCCTCAACCCCGGTAACCACCATTTTACTTTGTTTCTATGCATTTGAGTACTATGGGTACTTGATGTAAGTGGAATCGTACATTTTTGTTTTGTGATGGCTTATTTCACTTAGCATAATATGCTCAGTGTTCATCCATGTTGTAGCATGTGACAAGACTTTCTTTTTAAGGCCGAATAATATTTCATTGTATGTATGTATCACATTTTGTTTGTCCATTCATTCATCATTGGACATTTAGGTTGCTTCCACATTTTTTGGTCTATTGTGAATAGCGCTGCTATAAACATGAGTGTGTAAATATCTCTTCAAGACCCTGCTTTCTCTTCTTTTGGATATGTACCCAGAAGTGGGATTGCTGGATTACGTAGTAATTCTGTTTTTTTTATTTTTTGAGGAACCTCTATACTGTTTTCCATAGAAGTTGCACCATTTTACAATCCCACCAACAGTGCAGAAGGATTCCAATTTCTCTACATTCTCACCACAACTTGTTATCATTTGTTTTTGTTAGTGTTGTGAAGTAATAACTTACTATTTTGATTTACATTTTTCTGATGATTAGTGATATTGAGCATCTTTTCATATGCTTGTTGGTCATCTGTATATCATCTTTGGAAAAATGTCTATTCAAGTCTTTTGCCTATTTTCATATCAGGTTATTTGATTTTTTGTTGTTGTAGTTCTATATACTGGGTATTGACCCCTTACAGATATATGATTTGCAAATATTCCCATTCCATAGATTGACTTTTCACTCTATCAATTGTGTCCTTGATGGTCAAAAGTTTTAAGGATGTTCCATTTGTCTATTTTTGCTTTTGTTGCCTGCGCTTTTGGTATCATAGCCAAGAAATCATTTCCAAGTCAATGTCATGAAGCTTTTTCCCTCTGTTTTCGTCTAAGAGTTTTATAGTTTTGGGTCTTATGTGTAGGTGATCCATTTTGAGTTAATTTTTTTGTATGGTGTTAGGTAAAGATCCAACTTCATTCTTCTGCATGTGGATAGATAGTTTTCCCAGCACCATTTGTTGAGGAGACTGTCCTTTCCCCATTGAGTGATCTTGGCACCCTGTCAGAGACATTTGAGCATATATATGAGGGCATATTTCTGGCTTCTGTATTCTCTTCCATTGGTCTCCTTGTCTATCTTTATGTCAATACAACAGTGTTTTGATTACTGTAGTAGCTTCATAATATATTTTGAAATCAGAAGTATGAGTTTTCCAACTTTATTCTTTTTCAAAATTATTTTGGCTATTTAGCTTTTCAGTGCCATATGAATTTTAGGATGAACTTTTCTATTTCTTCAAAAAATGCCATTGGGGTTTAGATAGAGATTGTACTGACTGTAGATCATATTGGTCAGTATGGACATCTTAACAATACAAGTCTTCCACTCCATGAACGTGGAATATGTATTTGTGTCTTTAATTTCTTTCAGCAGTATTTTGTAGATCTCAGTGTGTGAGTCTTTCACCTCCTTGGTTAGGTTTATTCCTATGTATTTTATTCTTTTTGATGTTGTTATAAATGGAATTGTTTTCTTAATTTCCTTTACGGATTGTTCATTGTCAGTGTATAGAAATGCAACTAATTTTTGTATGTTGATTTTGTATCCTGCAACTTTGCCGAATTTGTTTATTATTCATTCTATCTTGTCATCTATGAACAAAGATAATATTACTTCTACCTTTTCAATTGAATGCCTTTTATTTATTTATTTTTTGCCTACTTGCTCTGGCTAGGAATTCCAATACGATGTTGAATAGAAGTGGTAAAAGTAAGCATCCTTGCCTTGTTCCTCATTGTAGAAAAAAGCTCACAGTTTTTCACCATAGAGTATGATGAAAGCTGTGGGCTTTTATACATGGCCTTTATTATGTTGAGGTAATTTCCTTTTGTTCCCAGTTTGCTGTTTTGTCATGAAAAGGTGTCAAGAATCTTGTCAAATCTATTTCTGCCTCAATTGAGATGATCATGCAGTTTTTATCCTTCATTTTGTTAATATGGTGTATTACATTGATTTTCATATGTTGAACTATTCTTGCACTGCAGGAATAAATCTTACTTGGTGTATAATTGTTTTAATCTGTTGTTGAATTCAGTTTGCCGTTATTTTGTTGAGGTCTGTACTTTTTTTTATGTCGTGTCTGCTTTGGTGTTAGGTAATGTTGGCCTCATAGAATGAACTTAGAAGTGTTTTCTTCAGGTTTTTTTTGGAAGCATTTCAAGAGGATTGGTGTTAATTCTTCTTTAAATGTTTGGTAGAATTCTCTAGCAAAACCATCTGGTCCTGGGTTTTTCTTTGAGAATTTTCAGTTGCTGATTCAATCTTCTCATTAGTTAGTGTATTCAGATTTCTTATTTCTTTGTAATCCAGTCTTGATAGGTTATATATTTCTAAGAATTTATCTATCTCTTCTAGGTCACCCAATTTGTTGGCATACAGGTGTTCATAGTAGTCTCATAATCCTTATTTCTTGGACATCAGTTGTAATGTTTCCTCTTTTATTTCTAATTTTAATTATCTGAGTCTTTTCTTTTTTTCTTAATCTAGCTAAAGATTTGTCAACTTTGATGTTTAAAAAAGAAACTCTGTTTCATTGATTTTTTTTTTTCCTCTTGTTTTTCTAGTCTCTATTTTATTTATCCCTGTTCTAATCTTTATTATTTTCTTCCTCCTGCTAGATTTGGGTTTAGTTTCTTCTTTGGTTTCTTGAGGAATTATGTCTCTTTACAGTTCCTTTGTTTGAATCAGGACCCTAAAACAGGGTCTATATATTGTATGTGGCATATTTCTTAAGTCTCTCTAATTCTATAACACCCTCCCCTCTTATTTTATGTTATTTATTTCTTTAGCTTATCTGGATATTATATCTTAAAATTTCCTACATTTTGGATTTGTGGTGATATTTAATATGTTGTACTCTCACTGGTATTTTTTATAAAATGATAGATCTAGAGCTCTATAAAAAAGCTAGAGGTTAATAGATTCAAAGTCAACTTTTTCCCTTTTTTGATTGGAAGACTTCATTGCTTTCAGTGACGATAAGATTGACCCATGGGTCTGTATGTTGTCAGCTTGTTTTCTCCACTAGAAAGTTCCTCATCAACTTTTCATCTATTATTTTAGCAGTCGATGATTGTTACCTAAAGTCATTATTCCACTTGGAATTGCAAAATAGTGATTTAAAAAAAAAATAATATGATACATTTGATTCGGACTTCTGTAGGCCAGAGAATTAAATAAGCTTCTTGGGAAGAGTTAGTTGGCTTTTAAATATTGAAGAGACAATGGAAACTTCTTTCATTTCAATTCTGCATTCTGAAGGAATTTTTTGGAAACATAATCTTGCCATCAGCGCTGAAAATGGTGATTTTAATTTCATCATGTTTTTTACACTTACTAGCTGTGGTTCTTCTACAAAGAACTCTGTTCATCAATTGTTTACTCTGAAAAAATCTATAGCAAAGGCAAGACAGACCCTAAATTTTTCTTTATTCATCAAATTTCAGAATAATGAGTTGCTGCCCAGCCATCTCCAAGGATAACTAATAAGTTTTTCTTTGGGGTGGGACAGAGTATTATGAATTTGGCCCTTATTATATATCGGATATTTTTTAATTAGTTGAAGTGATAAATCTTTTGATGCTTAAACTATCTCATCTTTAGCCAGTTGGAGCTTTCAAATTGGCTCTTACGTCATTTTGTTGTGATACTAATAAAGTTTTTGAAAGTTTTAGGCTTATGTTGTACATATTCTGCCCCAGACTTAGATTAAGTAATTTTCTTGAAGGAGCCTGATTCTTTTTACTGGGAAATATTTCGATACCATAATTTTAGTGTTAGAGGAGCTAATTGCTACTGGCTAGTGTCAGTTCTAAGCTATTTCAGTGAATATTGCTAGGAAATAAATATTTTTTTAGAAAGAAAAAAAATTTTCATTTATAGTAGTATTTCCAATTCACATGGAAGATTATAGGCTTTTTAAAGAATGGACTTTAATTTTTAGAGCAGTTTTATGTTAACAGCAAAATTCAATGGAGGGTACAGAGATTTCCCACATATCCCTGATTATAGGGTTTTTACTTAACTTTCTTTGATTTTGTTTCTCTTTTACACTGAAATTTTTGTTTCCTAACAACCCAGTGTAATTACTTATTTACTTTATCCTACTACATATATTATAGACTCAAAATAATAATAAAATATTATTTGTAAAATGAAATCTACTGGATGCAGGTTTGTTTGTTTTATATCAATGCAGTTTAAGATGTATTTTTATTCTTAGGCTAAGTATAGTCAAAATACTATTTCAGGTTTACTTGAAATGATTCTTGTATGGGAAATTAGGTCTGTTTTCAACTTTTAGAATTACTTTATCTTTTAAAAATTTGTTTAAAAAGAAAAACTATGCACTTATCTTTTGTCTGTGGCGAAGGGGCAGAATTAAATCTGTAATGTCATGTGATTCCTGGAGAATTGGGAACTGGTCTCAAACTGGGCTCATTTCTCTCCTGTTCTGCCATTTTCCCTCCTCTTCCATTGTAATTTGTGCTTTTTATTCACAGTCTTTTGGGATGCTGAACAGGAATCTTTGCAGAACAAGACAGGCATAAAAAGAAATAAACAAAATTAATAAAAATAGAATGCATAAGCTCTGGCAGATCATTCATGAATTCCTCCAGATCCATATTGATTCCTCTCCATTTTCTGTGGTGGTTTTTCTTCTCCAGCCTGTTTGATATCATGGTGCTTCCATGACATTTGATGTTAGATCTGACATAATCCAAGTTTGTTTTATAGTCGTCTGAAATATTTATTCTCTTTTTCTTTGTTCTGTGAACTGAGAGGTCTGTAAAATTCATGGCGTGTAAACACCCTTCCACCCCTGTCTTCTCCCCTTCTGTTAATCCCTCTCCACTCAACCCTGCAGCACTAGCAGCCTAGAAGGCTTGGGTCTCTGCCACCTTGGAGCTGAACTACTCACATCAGGAATTCTCCAGGCTCCTGGGTCTCTAGAGTAAGTTGAAAGGGTATGTAGTGTGCTGGGGATGGCAATCCATTGAATAGGTACTTACCAGTTATACTGAGAGACTTGAAGACGTTATCTTCACATAATCAGCATGACCCATAACCTGTGATTTCACTGAGCTCCTTTCCTTTTTTTTTATTCTAGTTGAGGAATGTGCACAAGTAATGTAAATATAATTATTGCTATTCAGGATTAGAAAACTTGGAATGTTTGCATTACCTAGTGATGTAGATATCAGTGTTATGTTTAATGTTTTTTAAATGCTTATTTATCGTGGAAATAATCTAAACTGAATAAATAATGTAAAAATGTTATATTGGACAGTATTAGATTCCTGATGTATATTTGGTCTAAGGGTATTTTGTTTATACTGCTGTGTTTTTTTCACCAGTAATATATGCATTATGTACATGGGGGCCTTGGGAAGGTGTGGACTCGGACTTGCTTGGAATTGATTTTATTTTATATGTTTTCTGTGACCTCATGCACTGTACATACTGATGCTGCCACACCTCCGCAAGTGTGAAATAAAACTATGGCTCTTCAGCATTCTGTCCCCGTGCCGATAATTTAGAAGGGGGAGATGCGGGGCAATTTTTACATTATTTGTATTTTGGGGAAGTAAACTCTGAAGGCAGCCTTTCCTCTTCCCTCCTTCCCACATTTCTTGATTGCCTTCTGTCAGTGGTGTCACAGCTCAGGGATGTTAAGGAAGATGGCTTCTTTAGGCCGGATCCTCTCATATCCTTAAATGTTGAGAGAGGTCACTTTGGAGCCATGCAGTGGATTTTTCATATTAATCTTGACCATGACAGTCACCAATTAGAAGTTGTTTCTTAGGCAGTGCTGCTTCTGCAGCTGTCCTTATTGATCCCCGCTATGCTGCTTTTCTAAGTTCTGTTTTTGAGACTTGTTACTTCTCCCCGGGTCCAAATAACATGGCGTCATTTATATATCAGACCGGCAGGACAGCCCATTAGAATGTCCTGACAGTCAGGGTCCCTCGTGGGAGAGCAGGGCAGTTATCAGGGTCCTCGGGCAAGAGAGGAAATGTGCTGGATTGTGCTGGATTGCTCTCCTGCCTACTTACAAACAACCAAATGCCCAAAGGCTGTGTTGATCCATTCCGGGACCCAACACCCACAGGCAGCTGCCCCTGGGGCCACTACTTATTTAAAGAAGTTAGCAGCCACCATCGTTGACCAGATCTGTCTTGTTCTTCCCTGGGGTTCACAGGTCATTTGACTCGGGATGTGATAGGGATGTCCTGTGAATCTTTGTGCGCTGATACCTGCAATTCCAGGAGGAATTGTGGTCTTGCTTCAGGTTTATCTTGCATGGACATGGGGAGGGGGCAGTTCCACTTGGCCCTTCTCTCCATCATGGCTCTTACTCGCCATTAGGGCTCTGGGGGTGGTTAGGTTAAACCATCCCAATCTGCACTCAGGATCAGTGAAAATAACCACAAGGTGGGTCCTCTGACTTGTTGGACCCACCGTGGGAAGGACTTGGGCCAAGGCTACCCTTTTCTCCTGGCTTCCCAAAGAGCTATAAGGAAGAGAGATGGCATTTCCGGTATCCCGGTTTCAGTATCAGCTCGCACCGTATCCAGCCATCCTCAGAAGGTCGGGGCTGCCACTTTCCTTAGGACACAGGTACCCTCAGTCCCACTGGAGAGGGATTAGGGGTACATATGTTGTGTGTAAGTACTTGGGGTGGCGTCATAGGGCCCTCGCTCAAGGGAATCCATCCAGCCTTCCCTTCGGTCGGTTGGTTGTCTGTCAGAGAGCCGCCTCAGAGCTGGCAAGTGGGGAAAGGAATCCATTTCCCATTGCACGGCTGCCATCAACCTCTGCGCATGAGTCCTCGGCTTGTTTTTTCTTGTCAGACACGTCAAGCAACGCCCTCGCAGGTTGCCCAACCATCTCGTCTTCTAGAAACGCTATGGTTTATGAACCATTACCCCAGATTGCTACTGGTCAGCACATCCTGGTTGCCACTCTGGCCTTGCTGGTCATCGTGGTAATGATATCCACCTGCTCCTAATGTTTAAATGGTCCCTCTTTAGTTATGCCAGAATCTCATCATCCTCAGTGATACTAGAGAGCCCAGGGCCACAGCAGCATCTTCTGTCATCCTTTGCCTACAAGGGACAGCCCTTACTGGGCTTCTCACAGATGCCAGAGCCCTCCCCCTACGAGTGTGTTCCTCACTGAGGGAAATGTCCTTGAGGATATAGGCAGATATTGGGTTGCCTGGTCACCGTTTTTACATTCCCACCTCTGTGAGCCATCTCACACCTTCCTCAGGGTGCCAACCCAGTCTTGGCATCTCCAGCTCATTTCTTATACGCCCGTGTCATATCCAGGTTTCAGGCGGCCATCCCAACAGCACAGAGACTGGATTAAAGTGCCTTTACCCAGATGCTGACTCACAAGTCGTGGGACAGTACGCCATGGCAATAAGCTTCTTCTCTTCAGCTTTATATTCTGCCCCCTTCAGATGCACTCCCAGTATTCCCCCATGCTTAAATCCCGAGCCTTACTTTTCTGGCAGGAGATGTATGTCTCTAACCATTGTCACGGAAGCCTCTGGCCTTTATGGAATGCTCTGAGTAGATGGCTTACATGAGCCTGTCAGCCAGTCTCTTTCTTTACAGCTTCCAAATCTGTTACAAGCCAGCCAGCCTCACAGTCCATATAATTACCCATAACAAGCCCTCACACCCCATTCCAGGGATAGCGCTAATGCCGATCTGCCTCTACTTCCTCCCAGACCAACACAGGTGAGGGCCTCAGTGTTCGTATTACATACCATGGGGTGTCACCACCCACTTAGCACCAGCTACAGGGTTCATTTTGCTGTTTGACATACATGAGAAATCAAGGTCCAGACTTACATCCTGAGGATCTGCTGTGTCAGCCAGTTCTGGTACCAGTTGTCTTAATCTGGGTTCCTCTGGAAGTAAAACATGAAACAAAGGCTCGGATGCAGGTGATCTGAGAACTGATCCAAGGGACAGGTGGAAAGAAGCAAAAGCCTACATAAGATGTGCATCATGATTCTGCTCTGGGCAAAAGGACCATGATTCTGCCAACATCTCCTGGAAAGTCGACAAAATATATCCAGAATCGTCTGCCTGAAAGAGAATGCAGTTAACCAACCCCATTGGTTGAGGGTTGCCCCCGGGGCATGGACTCCCCAGGACTGCTGGGCCCCTAGGAGAGCAGGGTCCCATGATGTTGGAGCAGGAGGGCACAAAGAGTTGACACACTGTCCACACAAAGTAGACTGTGCTCACGCAAGACTGTTCACAAGAGCTGCAACCAGTAGGTAGGTTTTTAAAACACTTCTCTACTTTCTCCGTTTGCTCATGTGTTGGAGACCTTTCCACAATGGCAAGAGTAGAGTACCTCATTTTTCTCAGGAGCTACGTATTATTTCATCATATGTGTGTGGGTACTTCCATGCATGTATAGTTCACATACCATAAAAACCATAATCAACTCATCAATCTTCTTTTTAAATTTGTATGAACATTTTACTAGGAAAAAATCTTCAGACATGCAGAAAGTTGAAAGAATTATATATACCCATCTTCCAGATTCTACCATTAACATATTACTATCAATCCATCTGCCCATCTATCCATCAATCCATCTAATTTTTTGGTTGCATTTCAAAGTAAGTTGCAGACATCAGTACCTTTCCCCCTAAATACTTTAGCATGTATATCATTAACTGAAGGTCAGTATTCGTTTATAGCTTTCTTTTTCCCTTTTAAGGTCAACTTACATACAATGAAATATACAAATCCTAATGTACCCTTTGGCGTATTTTGACTAATGCATATACCTGTATAATCCAAAACCCTTATCTGGCTATACAACATGACCATTTTTTCATGTTTCTTCCCAAGTTATACCTGCCCTCACTCTCCCAAACACAACTATTTTGATTTTTTTTTCCCTCACACCATAGATTATATTTGCCAGTTCTAGAACCTCATACAGTTCAAACCCGTTTTGTGTAAGGCTTCTTGCACTTAGCATAACATTTTTGAGATTTAGCCACGTTCTTGCAAGTATCAGTAGTTCCTTTTTATTGCTGAATAGTATTCCGGCATATAAATATACCACAGTTTGTTTATCCATTCTCCCGTTGATAGATATTTGTTTGTTCCAGTTTTGGACTATTGTGAATAAAGCTGCAATGAACACTTTATAAGTCTTTTAATGAACATATGTTTTTGGTCCATATGTTCCATATGTTAAATTCATTAAAGCCTTTATTTTGAAGGGCAATTTAATTTGAATAGTGTTGCAGTGAAAAAAAGAAGAAAGTACATTTATAAGTACATCCATGGAAAAAATTCTGTGGAAAGGGTAAATATACATTTAAATAACCTTTTATTAAGGAAAATTTCTAAAATGCAGAGAGAGAGAATACTTATGTATCTTTTACTCAGCTTTGACAATAATCAATTTTGCTCTACATTCTTGCTACTTTTTCTGTTTGCTCTTTTTCTTCTTGATCTATAGTAACCTCAGATGTAGTAACAACACCAAAATATTTCTATATGCATCTCTAACTGATGAGAAAATTTTTTTATATATATATATTCACCATGCCATTGTTATAACCAACAGAAGTAATGGTAATTCTTTTAATTCTATCTAATGCCCAATTTATATTCAGATTTTTTCTATCTCAACATTGTTTTATTTACAGTTTGTTAGAATCAGGATCCAAACCAGGATCCTACACTGCGTTAGGTTGTTAAGTGCTCTTGTATTTTCTAACAATAGTCTTCTTTTGTTTGATTTTATTTTAATACCATCAATTTGTTAGAAGAACTTTATCATTGGACTTTCAGAATGTCCCACATTTTAGATCTGACTTATTGCTTCTTGTGGTATCACTACACTCAGGTTCAATAATGAGGGCTGCTTCGAGATGGGGCTGTGTACTTCCTCTTGAGGGACAGAATGTCGGCTTGTTCCATTTTTATGAGGCTGACACTGAGCAGAGGGATCACATAGAACCTGCCTGATCCTTTCTTTGTAAAATTTCCATCAACCTTGCTGATGGTTTTAGCATCCACTGATGATAAAAGCTTAAATCCATTATTTCACTAAGTGTTAGAAAAGAGTGTTTTTCACATTTCATTATTCCATCTACATTCATTAGCTGGAATTCTGTGAAGAATTTTCCGTTGTCAACTTTTTGGTTACCCTGAAATACAATTTTTATATAAAAGAAAAGTAATCTGCTCGGCTCTTTCTCTTTATTGATCATTTTTCAGAGTAATGAGTTTGTATCATAGCAAAAGATGACCAGAGAATTTTTTTCCCTGTGTCTCATTATGAATTCACAGGAGTTAATAACCATGCAGGTTCCATTCCACCCCCCTCCCCCAGTTGATATGTCTCTTAACTCTTTCTCTCTCTTTAAAAGATTGCTCAGGTTTTTCCACCTGAGACAGTGGAACTTCTACAGGTTAGCCCCTGTGTCCTACATCTGACCAACCCTGGTCCTGTGGATTCTACCTCCTGTCCACTGCCCACCTGCTTGTCACCACCATGGTCCATGTCTCCGTTTCCTTTTTTGCCACTTCAGGAAAAGGCCAGAGTCACAAATATTTGAAAACACATGTTTGATCCTATCATTCTTCTGTTTAAGTTGCTCTCCATAGCTCTTGGCATTAAGTCCAGGGCCTTGAACGTGGACTTCAGGGCCCATTTGATCTGGCCCCTCCCTGTCTCTGTGTCATCATGATTTATCTGTATGGAGGTTTGCGGCCTGTATGTGGCCTGCCCTCTCTCCGTCCCTTCTCTCACATGCAGTTTCTTCTGCCTGTGTCACCTTTCCCCTTGGCTAACTCTTCCTCGTCCTAGCTCTTCATTTAGGCCAGTAATTCTCAACCCTGCTGCATATTACAACATATGGGCAGTTTTAAGAAATACTTGTGCCTGAGCTCCAACCAATATCAATTAAAATCTGAATGTTTGGAGGGTGAGGCCTGATTGCTATTTTTAAAAGCTTGCGCAGGTGATTCTAACATGCGGCCAAGGTTGAGAACCACAGTTTGGGGTGTTCCTTCCTCTGGGACATTTTCCCTCACCACACACACCCGTATGCCTGGGTTACATGTCATTTATTACTGCCATAGCATTCTGCTCTAATCCTTTTTTATCCCCTTTGTGGAGATATAATGGATGGATAACACTGTGTGAGTTTAAGGTGTACAACGTGATGATCTTATCTTTATCATCTAGGCTTCAGTCTGTTAACTCTTGGGTTTCTTCCACGTTAGATGGAAGCTCATGTGGGCTGTGGCCCCATCTGTGTGTTCTGTGCTTGGTAATATTTGTAAGTGGATGGTAGGGAGATGTCAGGGCCGGACTTTGAGGTTGTTTGAATGCAGGGGTGGTGCTCCACTGTGTGGGATGAAAACCAGATTCCGTCATCTGCCAACGTCATTTCTCACCAACCTCTTCAACTCCTCCAAACCCCTTTCCCTAGACAAGTGGACTTTAAACAGTCCTTGGCTTTATACCTGCCCAAAGAATGTCCCCAACTCATGGGCCACCATTGAACTCATAGAACTTGTGGGCAACCCCTATTTGATACTTCGTCATATTCATGCTGTGAAAATGTTTTCAAAATTGGGGGACCTGGTATAAGAAATTGTCCTTGTATTCTGTGAGTTTCTTTAGAAGTATTTTGCCTTTGAATGGAAATTAAAGCTTTGTTTACTAGAAGAATAAATCGATATTAAAGTAATGCTCTTGCCTTTTTAATGATTATTTATTTATTTTGGGATAGATTTATTGAGGTATAATTCACATACAATAAAGCTTTCCATTTTCCCCAAAGCAATCTACTTGGAGCGTTTTAACTTTCAGGCACAGTGCTTTGATGCCCTGGTTGGACTTCAGGCCGTGTGTGATCTGGGCACATGTCCTCACGGTTGCTTCCAGAAATAGCTTCAAGGGCACCCCGAAAGCTTTCACTGACTGTGATGCTGCTGTGAAAAAAGTTCTTTAAAAAGTTCAATTGTGACCTTTGAAAGCTCGAAGATACACAAGGAATCTTACCAACAATGAAATGGTTTCTTGTAGCCCTTGTGCTTGGCACCTGTGGCCTGTTGCTGCCTTTTTCCATCCACCAGAGGGCAGTGTGTCCCTCCACCTAGCAATTTGCCTCCCCTTTCAAATCCTAGCATGTAGCTCCTGAAGTCATGCCAAACGTTTCTCAGAATTTGATTTGACTGCTAGAAATGCATCTTACGTTGCAACCCTGTAGAGACATACATACATACATATGTAGCTCTATATATGTATATATAACAAAAATTTCATAAAATGATGATGTCTTTACTTTGTGCAATACGCTCTGATATTTTCTCTTCTCTTTCATTAACAACTGCGCCGATCATCACCCAAATTGAGTTCACGGCTCACAAATTGGGTTGCAGCCCATGATTTGAAAAATATTGCCCTAGAGTTCATTTAGTCTCTCATCCTGCATATTTATGGATGAAGAGATGGAGCACATGCCCAGATCACTGGAATTTAGAGCAACACCTAGGAAGAGGCTTCAGGGACTCGGACTTCTAAATCTGTCACTCTCAGCACACCGACATTACTGTTGAGGTACAATCAGTGCTCCAGGAAGTCACTGCCACGGAGAGAGAGGTCATGGACGTGTTGTATTCCCAGCACTCTTTGCTACTGCAAGAGAAGTGTCGCCTCCAACAGGGTTTTCTCTTTGGCTCTATAACTTCTGCATGTCAGCCACCGATCGATCATCAGATCGGTGCTGGCCTCTGGAAGGTAAGCCCTGCGGAATCCTGCACGTGGATCCTCCTTGGTGATTTTTGTTACCTGAGTACACACGGTGGACCAGCTTAGCAGTGGTTTGTTCTGTAGCCCTAACTCCATCAGCGCATTATGCAAATTAAGTGGGCAGTGTCAAAATGTCTACTTCCAAAATGCGGAAGGTGGATGTTCTCACATGGTCCCCTCCCTGCTCCGTAGGATGACTCACAGAGGACGTTCAAGATTGACTACAACCACAACCGCTTCCTCAAGGATGGCCAGCCATTCCGCTATATCTCGGGCAGCATTCACTACTTCCGCGTGCCCCGCTTCTACTGGAAGGACCGGTTGCTGAAGATGAAGATGGCTGGGCTCAACGCCATCCAGGTGTAAGTAAAGGGCACTCGGCTCTCACTGGGGCTGGACACCCACACCTGAAGAGAAGGTACAGCTGCATTTCTCAGTGCAGCTATTTCATTGCTCAGAATGGGAAATGGCATTGTCTGGCGTTGTGGGGGAAGGGGCGAGGGAGGACTTGTCGTGAGCTTGATTGACCCTTCTTCAGATAATTAATCACTTCTTCCAATATTGAACTTTATCACTAGAATTCATAAAATGAATATCAGCTTAAAAAGGCAAAGGGAGGTAACAATGATTATTTACCACGTGCAGGATACTTTACATGAATGATTCCATTTTTTTAAGGAGTTATCATTCCCGTTTTACAGCTGATGAAACTGAAATTTGCACATGTCTTTGGCCAGAGGTCCAGCTATGCAGTCATAGCTTCTCTCAACTCTTAGGGGCAGATGCCTTGTTAGGTAGATTCCTAAAATTCAGTCTGCCTTTGGGATTCTGCCCGGGTCATGTGATAGCCTGGGGTCATAGAATTACCCCAATAGCTATCTCTCATCTCTTTTTTTCCTGTTGCAAGGTAACTAATTGTGAAGAACTGGTGTGACTGGCCACTCTGGTTTTTGTACTGCTGATGTGAATTGCTGATAACTTTGCAAAGATAAAGGGTGAGAAAACCCAGAGGCAGATTCTTGGGACAGATAGCTAGGGAGAACCCCACTTGTTATTCTTGTTCTAAGGCCACAGTTTTCAACCCTACATTCTCAGGGACTAAGAATATCTGTTCCAAGGTATCCTGAAACCATGGGATTTTGGAAAAAGGAAATGAGCCAGGGGTTGTCAGAGAGACCTTTGAGATGGCAGTGGGTGGCTTCATATTTAAATTTATATTTCATGCTATGTGCAGCCAGGAGAGCTGGTAGGACTTTTTGTCATTTTACCTACTGCATGCCGTCGCTAACAAGGTCTTCCATCACTGAAGGGTTTTCCATTTTTATTAAAAGGACTTTTCAAAAAATAAGTACAGTCATGCATAATGACATTTTGGTCAATGACATGGCAGTGCCATATTATAATGAAACTGTAAAATTTCTATAGCCTAGTGACATCATAGCCATCGTAACGTCATGGTCTATGCATTACTCACGTGTTTGTGGCGATGCTGCTATAAACACATCTGCGCTGCCAGTTATATAGAAGTATAGCACATACAATTACATACAGTCCGTCATGCTTGATATTGATAATAAATGACTGTTACTGGTTAATATATTTACTATACTGTACTTTTTCTTGTTATTTTAGTGTACTCTTTCTACTTATTATAACAAAAAAAAAGACCATCTTACCCCAGCAGTAGCCTCATATATCTGTTTGTTTCTCGATTGCATCATTCTCACGGACCTGATTTAATCGCGTGTTGTTTTGTGCAGTAGCATGCCGTACAGGCTCGTCGCCTAGGTACAGCATGAGGGTGTACCATTTAGCCTAAGTGTGTCGAAGGCTAGACCATCCAGGTGTGTGTAAGTGCACTCTGTAGTGTTCACACAACGAAACCACCTGATGACGCATTTCTCAACGTATTCCTGTCGTGAAGTGGCACGTGACCGTACACCTCTTATTACTTTAGCACAGATATTTTCATTTTTCCTCAGCCTTACACAGACATATGTAATTTTTACATAGTATTAATCCATGTTCATGTAATTCCGTTACCTTTTTAAAAGTCAAGCATTAAATAGGAATGGGCATTCTTTGTGGGTCATAAACTTAAAAGTGTCCCCCAAGCTTGGTTTTCTCAGGTAGCTGCTGTGAAAACTCAAAATAAGGCCTCTCTCCTGAGAGGCTGCCTAAGGTTTAGGTTCTCCAGACGATTCAGAAATTCACATAGGACATCTGGATTCTTGAGCCTTTTTCAGAGAGTGGCTGTGTGTGTCTTGGCAGATACGTGCCTTGGAACTTTCACGAGCCCCAGCCAGGACAGTACCAGTTTTCTGAGGACCATGATGTGGAACATTTTATTCAGCTGGCACATGAGCTGACGCTGCTAGTCATCCTGAGGCCTGGACCCTACATCTGTGCGGAGTGGGAGATGGTGAGTGTGGCCTTGCCTGGTGTGCGTGACAGGGGTAGACTGGCAGGCAGGGGTGTGAGGGAAAGTGAATTAAGGCGATTTGAATGAGTCTCTAATTCCAGAAAATGTGGAGCCTGTGATGGTAGCCAGCACAGGGGTCTTTTCCCTTAGGAGGTGCCCAGGTAGAGAGGAACGAGTAAGGGTCAGAGGTATGGGCCTTCCTCCTGGTAGTCACTCACATAACTCAATTTCCTCATCTGGAAAAAGCCGTTAATGGTGCGGGCTCTTTCTACCTTACAGGGTAGTTGTGAAATTAAGTGGAATAATCTTTATAAAAGGCTTTGATTCTCAAAATATTGCACTCATGCAGAGTGACCTTATTTTTACTGTTATGGTTTCAGATTTCCCTGAAAGTTTACAAATCAGAAAGCCCAACTCAAACACCTCTTCTCCATGAAACTTTTCTTCCCTCACAGCTAATAGTAATTTCTTTGTCCCCCCCGAGCACCTTTCATGAAATGGACCTTACAATGGCTTCTCTCCTCTCCCCCGCCCCATCCCCCACCCCCCCATCCCAGGGAGGATTACCTGCTTGGCTATTACAGAAAGAAGGTATCATTCTCCGTTCTTCTGATCCAGGTAAGTTGTTGCAGGTGTCTTGGGAGAATTTTTGAAAGCTTAGCTAGTTTATATCAAGAGTGCCTTTGCTTTGAAGGCTGGGGTACTTCTGTGCAAACACTTGTGAAAGTTTAGTGAAAATCCGAGTGTTAATCGTCATCCACGGTGGGACACCAGACATTTATTGTGTAGGAAATAAGGCTTTCTTGAACTACATGATCAGATCTTGCTGGTAAACTGGTAACTCTTTGAACTGGCATTGGGCTTGTTGGCAGTTGACCGAATAACTAACGCTCTCTCCCCCTACATTCTTAGTATATTGCGTGGCCAGTGATAAGAGACTAGCTTATCAAAATGGCAGATGCAGTTTCTGGAATGGTGTCACTGGATTGCTCGGTAGCTGCTGTGTCTTCTGTTCCTCAATCTACTTTTACAGAGTGATCTGTGAATGATAGACATTTTCTTGTCTTTTTTAAACCACTTTTTATTTTAGTTGTAAACCCCAATCAGTCAGAAAGTCCCATTTAACTGCATTTCTATAGTCTGAAGACTTCAGTTTCTCTTGATGGCGATGGTTGTCAGTCATTGATTAAGTTTACTGTGTGGAAAGCTGATATGTTATGCTCCATAGCAGCAGTCCCCAACCTTTTTGGCACCAGAGACCGGTGCTCCTTTGAGAATCTAATGCCTGATGATCTGAGGTGGAGCTGAGGTGGTGATGCTAGCGCTGGGGAGCGGCTGAAAATACAGATGAAGCTTCGCTCATTCACCCACTGCTCACCTCCTGCTGTGCGGCCCAGTTCCTAACAGGCCACGGACTGGTACCGGTCTGTGGCCCGGAGGTTGGGGACCCCTGTTTCATACACATTTCCTTTTTTGGTGTATTGTCCTCACATTTTACACTCCTAGTATATTTCACATTTAATCTGCACAGCATTTTATGGAGTATGTACTCTATTATCTCCATATGACAATGTAAATATACATTTTATTAGAACTTAATTTTAAAAAGAAAAAACCCTACTGTGACAAAGAGGAGGACACACCATTCAGTCACTCCTCTCTTCATTCAATGAACATTGTCAGGATGCCTCCTGTGCTCTAGGCTTTGAGTCTTAGTGACAGGGACAGATACCAGGTATACTGTCCTTGTCTACTGAGAGCTCAGCAAAGGAGACGACTCTTTGCAAGACAACTTTTATCTGACTTTTAGTGGGTGTAGTCACCCCATTTCGGAAGGTAGTTGTTGAATCCAGTATATCCCCATTTCCACTGCCAGCCCCAGAGTGATTAGGCCATGTTATGTCTGTTTGTACTAAGGTACTTGATGGTGTTAAAAGATGGTGTCTTGTTTTCCAGATTACCTTGAAGCTGTGGACAAGTGGTTGGGAGTCATTCTGCCCAAAATGAAACCTTTCCTCTATCAGAATGGAGGGCCAATTATAACAGTGCAGGTAACCATGGAGATGAAGATGGGCAGGTGGGAAGGCTTCCATCCATCCACGTTATATATAGGAGTGATATAGACATGAGCTTCATAAGTCTGTTTCCCTAAGAGGCAAGGTCACAGATGGTGTTTTTATTTAAATTGCCTTTTGGGGAGACATTACCATTTTTGAATGCCTGCTATGTACCAGACTTTGTGCTGGATGCCCTTCAAATGCTATTCAATTATTCCAACCACTGTCGCTTAAATAAGAAGAATTTCAAAGAGGTTAAGTGACTTGGCCAAGGTCGCCCAGCTGACAGATGGCATAATCAGGATTGCACCCTAGGCCCACTAATCCTGTAGTCTATCTCTTTCTCTTGTCCTGTGCTGTTTTGGGGCTGCAAAGAAGTGGCATGGATGAATGCTTTGGTGTCTGCCCTGCTTAGGCAGTCAGTTCACACTGGTATAGAAAGAGGATACAGTGATGGTGGCCTTTATGTTTTCTCTTCCACTTCCTGCCCCCACTCTCCTTCTTCCATGGGTTTTTTTTTTCTCTGCAAAGACTGGTATATTGTAGGGTGTTTCATGTGGCAAGTGTTCTCCATGTGAAAAATCAGGACACATGACCTGCAATGATTTTTAATGTTTGTGAAATTACTTAGGTAAGACAGAAGACTATATTCATTGGTCATTTACCAAGGATGCTCTTATTGAAAAGAACAAAGTTATACAAAACTAGCTGCATCCTGGACCAGCAAAGGGATGCAGTGTGGCTCTCCCTGGAGGAGCGTGGGCCAGATTGCCTTCTTATGAACAGTACTATGGACAGTTTGTAGGGAAGGTCATTGTGGGGAGAGAGCATGGCCGTTCCCTTGCCCTTCATTTACAGGTCAAATGAGGCAATGAGAGGGCTGAGCTGGCCAGGGAGTCCATTCTGACACTTGGTGCCTTTTCATCCATCTTAAGACTGTACTGGCTAAGCCTTTAGGAGCCCATTTTCTTGTGTGAACATGTCAGGTTTGAAACTTGGATATATCTTTGCACAGCTGTGTCTTCTTCTTCTCTCTCGATCTCAAATTCAGTTTCCTTCGATTTAGGCAAATTTATGCTTCTCCCTAAATCATTTTCATTTTTTGCTTACAACTTTTCTGTACCTGAAATGCCATGAAAAATGTAATCAAATATGAGCTCTTGTGTCTCTCTGGCAACCTCAGATGACTTTAGCTTGACCGTGAGTCCTGCCAGGCAACTTGGCTCCCTCCTCTGCCTCTCCCCCATTATCTTTCCACTTGCTTGAATCCTACCTAATCCTTTTTGCCCTTTGATGACCAAATAAACAAGTACATAAGTGTTGGAAAGTTTAGAAAAATAGAAGAAAGCAGAAAAACCAAAATTGTCACTTGAACATCAGGAGCCAGAAGCAAAGTTCTTTACATTTGTGGGAAGATTTCCTTAAATTTTTTCAATGCCTTTAAAAATTTTCCTTTTATAGTCGGTTCAGTCTGTATGGACAGTTTCCTATCTGACTTTATCTTATTCTTAAGTCATAAGCATTTTTTCGTATCATTAAAAATTCTTTGCACACCAATTTCATGGTTGTCCTTCTGTCATTTGAGGCATAGTTCCCCTAGGTGCCCCTCTGTCTGAAGCCTTCCCTGTTAACTAAATTGGCGTCCACTTGAGTGTCAGAACCTTTGGCTAGTGTCTTCATTTGTGAAGCTTTTGTGGCAGTTTATCCACTTTCATCCCTGCCCAAGTGTATCTCTAGTCTCTTCTGCTCCCCACATGTCTGCCTGGCAGCTCTGAGATCACATCCCACATGTGTACACATCGCATGCCTACCAAGGGTTCTGGAATTGACTGGAGGTTACTGGATTAGATAAGAAAGAAGCTGCCAGTGGTAGACAGTGTTTCATCATGTGAAAGTTTCTATAAAAGCTGGGTTTTCTCTTAGTCATAATTCAGGCCAGGGGCATAGTGATATCAGACTTATTCAGTTCACGATGTTGTTTTCTCTGGGTGCCCAGATAGTTTGAAGACACCATAGAGGTGCTGTGTCTGCAGGCAGGGCAAAAACTATTCATACCCAGAAATCTCAAATCCCTACCTGAGGGTGTTAGAGGCCCTCAACACTATTGTGTGACAGCTGCGGAAGCCCAGCCTGGACCTTTAGTCATCCTTATGATTCAGCCTTATTTGTCTTTGTTGGTACCACGACCACGCCTAAAATCATGAAAGCCACAAACACCTATTAATAATATCCGAGGTGAAAATAATTAGGAGTGGGGACCTTGCACCCACAACTTTGCTTTATACAATGTATGGGGTATTTGTCAGGAAGTCATAGTCCTGTTTATACCTGTTTTTATAGAAGATCAACAACTTTCAAAGTCTGTAGTGCTCTGTTCCTTCACTAAGGATCTTATAGGATGAGAGAGTTACTCTAGAATAAGGACCTGCACACTATGGCCCATGAGTCAGCTGGCCCACTGCCTGTTTCTATAAATAAAGGTCCATTGCCACATTCTTTTATTCATATATTATCTATGGCTGTGATTACACTACAACAGCACAGTTGAGTAATTGAGCAGACATGTGGCCAAAAAGCCTAAAATACTTATTCTCTGGCCCTTTATTGAAAAAGTTTGCTGATCCCTGCTCTAGAAAAATCAGTGTCCTTTGGATCTCACTATGAGTTTTTCTGAGTCTTTCAAGCCCTGTGTGTGTGTGTGTGTGTGTGTGTGTGTTTCTCTGCTCACTTCCCCAGCCTACACACACACCTTTTTTTCCCCCTAGTTGACAATGATGTAGAACTTGAGTATACTCCTAGTTGCTAGCTTTGTGAGCACTTATGAGGTGCCAGGTATTGTGCAAAGCCTGTTCATATATTGACTCAGTTAATCTTCATAATGACCCAGTGACGCTGGTACCTTCACCTCTTACAGATGAAGAAACATTTTACAGGTGAAGTCTCATGGATAAAAAGTGGCAGAGCTGAGATTTGCACATGGACAATTAGGCCTCTGATGCCTGTGTCCATGACTACAGCTTTAAGATGCCTCTCTAAAAACCTAACCAAGTTATGTGTATGCAGAAACAAGCCTGTTAATTTCAAGCTGCATTATATAGCGATGATAATGGATGAGTAAATCTTGAAAAAGTAAGTGAAGAGGAATGAGGTTGGGTTGGGGCGTGAGGGCGGGCAGAAAAGTACACCAGATTCAAAGGCTCTGGGCTGACTTAGCTGCTAGAGCTGACCCTTAAATTTAGCTCTGAACTGCTTGACAGTCAAATGATGAGGCAAGAGACAGCCATTTAATTGGTTTTTGTTAAAAGAGAGGGGAAAAAGAAAATGAGAAGAAAGTACCTTGCCAGTGTTTGCAAGCTTTTCTTAACATTTATCTCAATTATTTCCAAAGGGACTGCTGTGGGGCTAATCAAAGTATCCCAGATCAGTTGCCCAAGCGGAGTTTTCCATTCTCTATGTGTGGCAAACCGCTCTTTTTTTTGAGATGATGGAACTGGGCATGCGCACCGCAGTCTGTTTTACTTCGTGAATCCCATAACCTGAAAGTATTGTCAGAGGGGTCCTTTCTGAGAAAATAGTTTATTCGTTAAACCATTTGGGGGCAGGACTGTGTAGATAATGATGATGGTAGTTAGTGCATCTCCATCATTCACCCTTCCTTTCTTACTTCCCAGCTCTGTCCACAGGCTGTATGGAGCTTCTGGCAATTTCACAAACAATCTACCCCTTGCAGGAATAGTTCCCTCCAGTCCCTCTTCCCTGAGGAGTGCCTTTCCTTCTAGAACTACACCAGGGATCCCCTCTAGGGAAGTTTCCTTAACCATCTCTCCCAGCCACTGTCAGGCTGGGTACCCCTTTTCCGGGCGATGGCAGTTTCTTTTGCTTATGTTTAAAGACTGTGCATCCCCAGAATCACAAAAATTCATTTTGCGTTATGTGCAGATTGAAATTTTATGGTCGGATTTTTTTTTTAATTTTTGTAAAATTGTGAACTATAACACATACATAAATGTACAGTATAGTGAAGCATTATGATGAGAACACCCACATAACCAGCATGCAAGGACCCTAGGAGCTTCCCAGGTGTCCTTCTTGATCACGTCCCATTTCTTTCTGACTTTCCTGCCATCAGTTTCTTACTTTTCTTTATATTTTTACCACCTATATGTGCACCTAAACTTTATAGTTTAGTTTTGACTGTTGTAAATTTTCTGTACAGGGAGTTGCACTGTCCGTAGTTTTAGTGTCATGCTTCTTTCACTCAGAGTTGTAATTCTAAGATTCTTTGGTGCATCGGGTGGAACTGAAGATCATTTTATTGCTTTAGGACAAATGTTTCTTAATCTTTTTTTTTTTCCATTGATGCCCCCTAAGGAGTCTCTTTAGACATTTTTTTCTAATTGCCCCCCCATGACATTTTAATACCTGAGATATACTGTATAATCTGTGCTCTATGTATTACAAAGGATAAGATTTTTTTAAATCTATGAAAATCAGTTTTCGACTCCTTGGGGATGCTCTCCACCCCACTGAGAATGTATGCTTCAGAGCAGGCTTTCCCACCTTCGGCACTATTGCCATTTTGCACCCAATAATTCTTCGTTGTGGTGGCTGACAGGGTAAAGTATTGAGCAGCATCTCTTGGTCTCTACCCACTAGATGCCAGTAACACACCCCTCCTTCAGTTGTGACAACCCAAAATATCTCTAGACATTTCCAGATGTCCCCTGGAGGAGCAAAATAATTGACTCCTGGTTGAAAACTACTGACATTATTGAACACAAACTGAGCATTGGTGATTGAGCACAAAACAGGAAGCAGCCTTGAATGTTTGACAGTAGGAAGTCAAGTAAATGATGGTGCATCTATCCGACCATCACCCTTGTTACTGCCATGGCTATTTGTATAACATATTAAGTGGAAAAAAATAATGTTATAGCTGGTGCATTTAATATGATATGAGTTTTGAGGACAGAAAACAATTTCTACAAATTGTTTGTGTATATTTAGGACGTGTGTGTGTGTGTGTGTGTGTGTGTGTGTAAATCTGGAAGACTGTGCCCAAATGCTTACAGTGGTTATCTCTTAGTAATCGAATTAACAGATGATTTTTCCACTTTCTTTTCATCTGTCTCCATTTCTAATATATCTACCATGGGATGGTAGTATCTATGTAATGTTTAAAGTATCTATTATCTATTATAGTGGAGAATATTGTTACAATCCGAAAACTAGCCCGGAGATTTTTGTTTCCTTTTTCTTATTTCTAGGGGAGGATAGTAGAAGTTTTTATGCCGAGTTGCTTTTTGGAAAATGAGCTTTGAGGTCCAAGTGTAGGAGATATTTTTGGCAGTCATTAAGCCTTGTCATGTCAGTACAGGTGCTCAGGCATTTTCTCCAAACAAAAACTTGCATTAGAATGACTATATTGGGATCTCCTGGGTCTTTTCACTCTCCTCTTTTTTTAATTTGCAGGTTGAAAATGAATATGGCAGTTACTTCACCTGTGATTATGACTACCTGCGTTTCCTGCAGAAGTCCTTTCGCTACCACCTGGGAAATGATGTGATTCTGTTCACCACGGATGGAGTATATAAGGATCTTCCACATTGCGGGACACTGCAGGGACTCTACTCCACGGTGGACTTTGGTCCAGGTTGGTGTTCGTAGTAACAGAAAACCTGGCTAAGGCCATGTAGCGACCTTTTACTGAGTGATTGCTCTGGGCAGCTGTTGTTTTAATTGGCATGAGCATATTGAATGAGATGCCTCAGATTTTCCTTAATCAAGTAATAGGAAAAAAAAAAAGAATAATGGATAAAGTCCCCTCTGTTGCAGAGATTACTTTATTTAAGCTGATTTGGCCTTTAAGACAAGAGCTCTGTTTTCAGCCCTGGCGGAGCTAGCCTGGAACCTGGAGTACTGTTCTCTCAGGGGCTGGCTGGCCCAGGAGCCATTCCAGCTGTGAGAAGCTCTACTCCCAGGCAGTAGCCTTTCAGACTCTGTCTGGGACATGCTGCTCTTCTCTGCTTTCTCTGTCTCCCCAGACTTGGCTAGATGCTCAGGGCTGAATCAGGGCCCTAGTGAACTCTGAGGTCAGCCGCTGGCTGGGCTGCGTTGGCCTGTCAGCCCAGGAGTGTAGGAAGTTACCTTGTACTTCTGTTCTCTTTCTGTGTAACACATAACACTGTGAACTGTCATGGGCCGGAGGTGATTTGGTCTATGCTGTCGTCTCACCTAACTCGTTAGTGCCATGTAAGCAGCAGAAGTTCTACAAATGAAAGTTCTGGGTGGGTGGGTGGGCAGCATGGCTAGGATGTTCCTGGCTATAGTAAACTTCTGGCTATAATTAAGAGAGTCTTCATTAGGTTGAGAGCAGCTTTCATAAAGAACGTGACAGCTAAAAGCAACATACAATCCTGAAAAGGATCCTGGTCTGGACTCTTTTTTTTCTTCTCTTTAATTTTTTCTGTGAAGAGCATTATTGGGACAATTGAAATCTTTAAATGTAGTCTGTAGATTAGATTAGATAATAGTATTTTATCCATGTTAATTTCCTGTTTTTTTAATAATTGTGTTCATTTAAAGAATGCCTTTGCTCTTAGGAAAAGCACGCTGAAGTATTTAGGGGTAAAGGGCCATCACGCCTGCAACTTATCCTCAAATGACTCAAAAAATATATATATTTATTTAAAGAGAGAGAAACTGATAAGTACATGTGGTAAAATGCTAATAGTTGGGGAACCTGAGTGAAGGGAATATGAGTTTTTTGTACTACTCTCACAACTTTTAAGTCTGAAATTATGTCACAATAAAAAATTATTACCTCCCCCCGTAAAAAAAAAGACCAGCTCTTCAAGTAGCATAAAGACCCCACTGTTCTTCCATCCGAGGAATGAGGCACTTGGTGCACATTACACATCCAATACTTGCCTTCTCTCGAGAAGGATGCGGAAGACTGAAGTTGCATTTTTAAAGAGATTCTTCTACATTATCAAAGAAGAAAAGAGCGCACTTTAAGTGAATCGAACGTTTCTGGAAACGTGGTACATTGCTCAGAGCATTTGCTGATGAAATAACTCATCTACAAAGAGCTGCACAGGAAGTGGCATATGCCAGTTTCCTCCTGCTTTGGCACACTTCCCATCACAGTGATGAAAAAGCACAGTATTCTTCTGTGGTGAGGAACAAATAGAAGATCATTACAAGTTTGTCGTAAGCATTATTTCTATGTGGAGCGACAGCCCAGTTGCTCCTGCTGTGGGTTGAAGGACAGACCGACACTGGCTGCAAGGCCAGTGTACCTAGGGCAGGTGGGCCTGTGACAGCTCCATTCATTTGTGTGGGAGAGAGATATGGCTAGGGGGTCAGATCATGGGAGGAGGCTCACAAGAAGAGTAAAGATTTGAATGCCACCTAATGCATAATAGTGAGAAACTTATAGCCTTAAGGTAAATGAGATTATAGTCTTTATCAATCAGCACAATTTTTTTCCTGAAAGCTGGCCTTACAGAGAAGCCAAGGTCTATAGGGGGGGCAAAGGGTGATTTGGAGGTCTTGGCGAGTGTCAGTTCATCTCTGGGAAACCTGCTCTGGGAACTGGATCGTGAAGTTTGGGGCCAGAATATTCTTTGTTCTGGTTGCAGAAACACTATAACCAACATAAGGCAGCCATGACCTCTCTGTGGAAAAACTCTTTCTCTTTTTAGAGGAGGAAAGAAGAAGAGAAGGCATGAGAAGACAAGACACAGGCATCCTAATGGAATATTTCAGAAGGAAAAATGGAGAGTGTGTGGCCTGGAATGGCTGATGATATACAAATTAAACTTCAGAGAATACTCCATTATTCAGGGAAACACAATTAGACCACATTCATCCCTTTGACTTGTTAATTACTTGGCAAATATTTGTGACACTATTATTGTGTGTGACACTGTGGAGGCTACAAGGAAGTAGCTTCAGAGTAGGCCCACCCTGTGGGGAGCATCTGGGTCAACCAGATGTCCAGGTAAAGAGAGAAGAGCATAAGACATGTCTAAGTCGTGGGGAAACACAGGTGAAGAAGACAAGCCTATGACTTGAACTTCCCGGGAAATGCAGTCAAAAAAGGCCAAGGGGACCTGTTCAGAGAGGAAGCAATATTTTGTGCTTTCCATACATCCATTAAATGGATGGTCTGAATCCAGCTTAAAGCTAGCTTGGAGATGTTTTAGGTTCTTGGGAGTGGAGAGAAGGGCCGGAGCCTCAGGTTCTAGTCCTGCAAAGGGCTCTTTTTATTTAACTGCTTGTTGTTCCCACAACTGACCTTTCTTCTCTGTCTCATAATTTTCAGGTGCCAACATCACAGATGCTTTCCTACTCCAGAGGAAGTATGAACCCAAAGGACCCTTGGTAAGAATTAGGAGTGAGGTGTGGAGAGACTGCTCGTACCAACTTCATTACATGCTGTAGAAGGGTGGGCTCAGCAGCTGTCCATCACCCTCTAGACACATGAGTGACAGCAGCAGGAATGCTTTTCCTTGAAACCGAAGCCCTGCACTGTTGTGGAACAGAATGGGGACTCCCGTGAATGTCCTGCCATGCATGTTCGCGCTCGCGCATATTTCATCTCACTTGGTCCTTACCGCAACCCCCATAAGCAGTGTTATTGTCTCCATTTTTAATGAGGCTCAGAGAGCATGTCACTCGCCCAGGGTTGTACAGCTGGAGAGTTGCAGGAGCGGGATCTGAGTTCAGGCTGGGTTTTTTTTTTTTGAGAACTCTTTGTGACAGAGCTTCTCCACCTTTCATGTGCTTATGAATCACATAGGAATCCTATCAAAATGCAAACTTTGATCTACTGGGTGTGGAGTGGGGCCTGAGATCCTGCATTTCTGACAAACAAGCAGGTGACATTGGGATGGAGGTTTGCTGAGCACACTCTGAGTTGCAGGGCTTTGTGGCATGCTGTGTAGATGGCTAGGAGGAGGAGATTGTGGCAAGGTCTATGCAGGGGTATATAGTCCATCAGTCCACCACCTCTGCTCTTCCCTTCTCCACACTTGTCATTGTGATTCAACCCAGTTTAAGGGGTTGTGTCCTGCGCCTTCTCTGCAGCAGGTCAGCTGCCCCACCGGTGTACAAACCTTTGTACAAAACAACCTTTTGTGAATCTGATCTGTGCTTAGTGAGCAGTGCAGAACCTGCATTCACAGACTTTGGGTGGAGCGATTTCCTGAGACAAGGAGGCCCCAGATCATATCCAGATCTCTTTTTTTGTTCTCTAGACCAAGGGCTTGGGACAGTAATGCCCAAGAGAAACATGAAATGGTTGGGGCCTGCTTTGCAGAATACTTGGACAAGTTGACCTCATTTTAAGTCAACCTGAGATCTGAGAATCTGGGTTCACTTAAAGGATCAATTTGGAGCTGATTATATCATAACGGTATTTCTCCATCCCGTTCTTTTGCTCCAACAAATTCTCCTACTGTATATAAACTGGGGATTGGTTAACAAAATTTTGATACAGGTACAGCTATTCAGGAGTACCAGGTGCCTGAGACCTGAGTTCGGGCGATGCTGTTATCAGAAGTATCCATTGGTCTCCCTGCTCTGGGTTAAGCTGTGTATGTCAACTCCCCTTTCCACCTGTCCCTTGGAGGAGAACCTAGGGCATTAGTTACAGGGAAGCCCCAGTATTTGAATGCCATAACTCTATCCTAAGTTCTACATCCCTTTCTCTTTTTAGATCAATTCCGAATTCTATACTGGCTGGTTAGACCATTGGGGCCAACCTCACTCGACAGTCACGACTGAAGCGGTAGTGTCCTCCCTCCATGATATACTTGCCCACGGGGCAAATGTGAACTTGTGAGTATTAATTTCAGGAGGGGAGGGCACCCTCCACAGCTGTGGGCTGACAATGAAGTACTGTCTGTTCTCCTGTTTCCTCGTAGGTACATGTTTATAGGTGGGACCAATTTTGCCTATTGGAATGGTAAGAGCAATTTAACATCCGTTGGTAGAAGCTTATGCTAGAATGTTTCTGGTGCTTGATTTCGGGGGGGTGTGCCTACAGATAATTTTTATTTTCTATTTTTGTTTGTCTTCTAAATTTTGTAACATATGAGTTTTGGCTATATATTTTAAGAAATCGTTTTTCTTTTAAAAAACTTTTTAAGGAACATAAATTGTGTATTTAGAAACCTTATCATTTTAAACCAGGCTGACTAGGCAGGCTTCAGTCACAGCCTTTGGCTATAGCTCACCTGTGCATATGTTCTGCAGTGGTCTTTTTTTTTTTTAAATTGTTTTGTTGAAATGTAATTCACATACCATAAAATTCACGATTTTGAAGTGTACAGTTCGGTGGTATTTAGTACACCACAGAGCTGTGCACCCATCACTGCCGTCGAGTCCAGAACCTTTTATCTCTTCAGAAAGAAACCCCACACCCAAGAAACTGCCCGCTCTCCCTCCTCCGACACTAGTTTGTTCGCTCTATGGGTTTGCGTGCTCTGGACATTTCGTATAAATAGAACCATACAACACATGGTCTTTCGTGTTCGACTTCTTTCATTTAGCGTAGTCGTTTCGAGGAGCATCCATGGTGTAGCACGTATCAGTACTTCATTCCTTTTTATTGCTGAAGTAATATTCCATTGTATAGATGTACAACATGTTTATCTACTCATTGGCTGATGGATATTTGGGTTGTTTCCACTTTTTGCTAATGTGAACGTGGATGTATAAGTCTTTGTTTGAATCCATTTCAGTTTTTTGGGGGTGTGTACGTTCTGGGTCACATTGTAAGTCTATGTTGAGAGTTTGAGGAACTGCCATAGTATTTAACAAAGTGGCTGCACGATTTTACATTTCTATATGGTCTTTTTTTTTTTTGGTAGGAAACATGACAAAATTCTCTTCATTGCCATTGATTTTTCTAAAGACAACCTATACTATATTGGCCTTTCTCTCAGCCTCGTTCCCCACCACTCTTCACATCTGTATTTTTCTCTCTGAATCATGAGGATGCCCTACTGTTGAGTTTTGCTAGGATGTGTAATTGTATACTATCTGCTTTTAATAAAGTTTCTCCCTTAAACTGCTATCTTTTGTGCAGGGCGGGGTAGGCTAGGAGAAGGCTTTGCTTACATGTGTGATTAATATTATTACTATTATTACAACCAAGAAATGGAAATATTGTAAAACTCAAATGTCTCTGTTTCAAAGATAATAATATACAAGGTTGGTAGTTGAAGTTTTAGATCATCTCTGTGTGTCTGTCTTCTCATTAGAAACAGTTTAGACTTTGGGATGCCATTTGTATTCAATAGCTAAGAATTCCACCTAAGCTTCCATTCATGGAATTCGGACCAATCATCCAGTCCAGGAATGAAGACTCATATTTTTTGGAACTTTACTGTTCATAATACCGTTTTTAAATATCTTACTGTTCTACTTAAAACAATAGTCTTCTTTTTAAAAATTTAGATAATGTAAAAACTACCACTGAGAAAATGGACATTTTCTTTAATCCTCTCCCTTGCTCTTGACCCTGCCATAATTAATAAAAGTCTCTTTTCCACCTCTGTGGTCTCATTTAGTCCTCATAGCTATCTCATGTGGGCTATGATTATTGACCCACTTTACAGGTAAGAAAAGCAGGATACAAAAGAAGTCCACGTGTTTCCCATTCAGCTGGCAGGGGGTGGAGCCTAGACTCAAACTCGGGTCTTAGAAAACTGGTCACTGCCCTTTGGATAACCCCTTGCAGCCCAAGTCCCCTGTGCCAGCTCCCAAATCAAAACACCAGGCCTCTCCGACTTGCCATGTGCACGGCCTAGTCTCTGGGGAACTAAGGGAGGGCCAGTTTGTGCTTCTTAACGTCTGTTGTTCAGGCCAGCTTTCCAGAGGAGAGCTGTGAGCGAAAAACATCATGAGCTCATTGCCCATCCTACCCAAGGAAGGTGCACGTGCTTGTGTAAGTATATGTACCACACTCTGTACCCATGTGTGTCCCCATCTGTGTGAGAGCCTCCTATGGGCTCCAGGCTCTCCTATACCTTTCACACAATGCAGAGAGCTGCGGACTGGTAAGTCTTGCCGTATTTTTGCCTTCCTACTTCGCTCCCTGATGTGGTGAGAAGAGGCTCGAGTTAGCACTGTGTTTCTATGACACTACGGTGATCTGAAAACATCCGGAAAAAGATTATGCTAGTAGAAAATCTTTGCTAATAGAGCAAAGATTAAGTTTGCCAATCCATCCTTTAATCCACTGGCCAACTTCCCCGCCTGCGTTCCCTTGACCTGTATAGTTTGCTTCCAGATGTTACAGTTGTTTAGCTCCACTCGGCAAACCACGTGTAGAGCTCATTTTCCGTCCTGGCTCTGGCGCGAGGCTCAGGTCAATGAGGCCACACCTACTTTTAAGGTGCACATGGTCTAGTGTGGAGAGACAGATATAAATAAGAAACTCGGGGCGGCACAGTCACTGCCACTTTAGAACTAGAGAAGGGATTGCAAAGGAGAAGGTGAGCTCCTTGCAAAAAGGGATGTGGTTTTCTTTTTCTTTGTATCTCATAGCAGAGGATGTGTTTTATCATGTGTATCCCCAGAGGTGGGTGGACCTATTGGCAGGCAGCTCTCTCTGGCTAATAAAAAAAGGGAGGAAAGTAATATATGACTGGATCAATTCAATTGGTTGAATGGTTTAGGTGTTTCAAAATGTAGATTCTGTGCAGAGAACTAATGAAAGAGTCTTTACATGGATGACTTGATCTTTAGCCTGGCTCATCTGTCAACTTCACCACCAGTAGGATCACCCAAGGTGGCTCCATCATTTGCGAGCTGCAGGACCATTTGAAGGAATTTGTTACCAAGTCATAGGTGAACTCTTGGATTTTGTGCCTCATTTAATTAAAAATTAGGTTGAACATAAGATTAATTCTCAAATGACTTTATTCTCATACACTTGCACTGCAAAATGCTCTCTGCAGTAGAAGAGAAAGAGGTGGCACAGAGCCTTGAAGGTTTGCAAACAGCATCACTGTCACCTGGGAGCCTGTTAGGAATGGAGAGTCTCAGGTCTTTGCTGAATCAGAGTCTCAGGCAGGGTTTAGTCTCAAGACCTGCTGAATAAGAGTCTCAGGCAGGGCTTAGAAATCTTTTAACAAGTTGTCCATGTGACTCGTGCATGAATAAATTTTCTAAGTACTGCCATAGGGTTACTACCCAGTATTGCAAAGAGTCTCCTACCTGTGACTATCATCTGTGACAAGGTTGCGGGCCTCTGTTCTAGACTCTGTCCCTAGTCTTTTCGTATACACAGTATGGGTATTATTTATTGGTCTCTATTGAAGGTCACATTCCCTGGGAAACAGACTCTGAGGTCGCCCAGCAGAAAGTTTATTGGGTTGGGCTCTCAAGAGCACACAAACAGGTGTGGAGAGAGTGTGGGAGGCAGGATTGAGCAGAGGGAGATGCTAGGCTGTGATGCATTTCAGAAGTAGCTCAGCTGATTCTAGAGGGAGCTCTGGAGCTGGGATGGCCCTTTGAGGCAAGGGGACTGGGCTTTTATATCCTCACGATGGTCAGTCGTTGGATATAGGCTATCCTGGGAGTGCTGTAACTGTTCCCAGCACAGGCCAGTGACCAGAGAGGGACACATCGGAGAACCATCAGCAGCCAACACTCCAGGCAGCTGGGGTAACCAGTGAGTGCGTTGGCTCTGAAGAGGGATAGGAGAGGCACACCACAGCACCCCCTGCAGGCATTACAGAGGCTTTACAGTTGCATTTGAATCACTGTAAGTTAATGTGCCGCGTAGTCATCTCCCACTTCGTTTGGTCTGGTTACCCTCAGTTATTTTCTGCTGTCACCTTTGTCTCCACCACTGACCTTTTCTCAGCCGCACAGTTGGAGGTCATGAAGAGGATCACAGACTCGGGTTAACGGAGACGTGGGTCATGGCATAAGCCCTGAGTGACTGGTTGTGAGGAGCTGAGCTGGTTTTAGATTCCCCGTTTGTCCAGTGGCAGTGATGTCTGCTGGTGTCACAGCTGTGAGTGTCCACTGAGAGTGGGTGGCAAAGTGCTTTCTAGACTCTAAGGTGCTTGGCCAGGGCCTCCTGCAAGAAGAAACTCGTTTCTCTAAACCTTGCATCCTGAGGGCCACCTCTGTGTCACTTAATAGTTGGTTCAGATATATCCTTAATTTTCTCCCACCACAATGCTGAGCCCAGGAATCCCAAAGAACTGGTCCCAGGCAAGGGCCTTCGGTAGTAACCAGTGGCATGTTTTTTGTCTTCTAGGGGCCAATATACCCTACCAAGCACAGCCTACCAGCTACGACTATGACGCCCCACTGAGTGAGGCAGGGGACCTCACCAAGAAGTATTTCGCTGTGCGAGATGTTATTCAGAAGGTGAGTGCTTTGTACAGGCTGCAGTGGGCTGGTCTTGGACAGAGGCTGCCTTGAACTCGCTATACTCTGTAGACTTCCTAGGCTTCCTGGAGCCTCTGTGTTTAAAATGACAGGTGAATTGAAGCATTAGATGGACTTGGCTTTGAGTGTTGGCCCCCATCTGATTTAAGAGTGAGCCTGTGAATAAGTTACTCCATTCGTCTATTCATTTGCACCTGGTCGTGTTGTAAGAACTAAAAAGTACCTACCTATGTAAGGCATCCAGTATAGTCCTGATACATATGTTGTTCACTAAGCGGTAGCTATTACTATTATTTATACGAAAGGTCAGAAAATGTGAGTCCACATAAGTAGCTGAAGTATATAGGAGAGAACATCTGTGGGCATTGGAAGCATGTGAGTTGTCTGTGATGCTTCATTTTTCTAATTGGGACAGTGCTTGCTGTTTCCTTCTGGCCTACCACCTGAACTGCTTAGTCCTGCTAACGTTGTGACCTTTTGAGGCATCTAAAGGACCCAGGTGGGGTTTCCTGTCTCTGCTGTGGGTTAAAAAAAACCCACAGTTTTTCTGCTCAGTCACCAGAGTTTTGAAGTTAAAAAACAAAGGTTTTTCTGCCTATAAATGGTATGGACTTTTTTCTGTTGTTTTAAATATGCTGTAGTCTCAATTTAAGCCTGAGAGTTAAAATCTATATTGTGAAATATGTTAAACATACTGAAAAATACGATCTTTACTTATTTAAGAATTTGTCTATTCCATCTAAATTTTCAAGTGTATAGTTAAAATGTTGCTCGTGCTTTTTTTTATTATGGCTTTAGTCGCTGCAGAGTGATGATTCTCAAGCTCATTCTTCTTTGTCTGTTCTGTTTCAAATCTCTCTATTCCTGTTTTTACTGTGTCCTTCCTTTATTTGAAGCTTAGCTTTTTAATGTAGCCTTTCCTCTTTTCTAATATAAATATTCAAATTTATACAGTTTCTTCAAGTATTGCTTTAGCTCCGTCTCATAAGTTTTGATATGTAGTATATTCTTACTGTTTGCTCTGAAACATGCCTATTTTGATTTCTCTTTGACCCTTGACATGTTCAGAAATTATTAAACATACATATTTTTCTAGTTTATTGGTTTCTAACATATTTGCATTCTAGTTAGAGAGTGTAGTCTGTATGATACCAATCCCTTGAAATTCTTTGAACCTAGAGCCTGGCATATACCAATGTGAACAAATATTCCATGTGTTCTTGAAAAGACTATAGGTTTTGTTATTGTTGTATTGTTGAATATAATCTGTATACATGTTTATTAGATTAAGCTTATTAATAGTGCTGTTGATATCTTTGATATCCTTCCTAATTTTTTTGCTAGTTTATCGTATTGTTTGTTTAGAGAGTTGTATGTATGTATTTCTCCTTATAGTTCTGTCACTTTTTAAGGTCATGTTATTAGATGTGCACACTGAGAATTAAATCCTTTAGTATCATTATGTGTTAATACCCTATCTCTAATAACGTTTTTTTGCCTTAAAGTCTTTTTTGTCTGGTACTATTATAGCTTACCTGCA
>NW_024351543.1:14132017-14304737 GCF_902729225.1 Pteropus medius
TTTTTTTATGTCTCTTGTAAACAAGATATAACTGGATTTTAAAAGATCTGGCTTGAACATTTTTGTCTTTCAACCGTTATATTTATTCCCATTCATTATAATTCTGGATGCACATCTATTAATTTCAACTATCCTATTTTATAATAATCTGTTTGTCCACCTTTTCTGTTTTGTCTTCCCTTTATTACTTTCTTTTGAATCGAGTAATTTTTTCCTTTATTTCACTCTCCCCACACCACCCCTCGCCAGTTTGGAAGTTACTCACTATATTTTTATTCCTTTAGCGGTTATCTATTGAGGTATAACATATGTACACCCAAAAAAGCACAACTCATCAGTGTACAGTTCAGTGAATTTATACAAAGTGAACACACCCCCATAACCAATACACAGCACCCCAGAACCGCCCCTCGTGATCCTTGCGTTTAACCTCCCATCCCCAGAGTTAACCACTGTCTTGACCTCTCTCACCACAGGTTGGTTTTGCTTGCTTTTTAACTTTATGAAAATGGATTCATACAGTATGCACACCTTTATGTCCTGTTCTTAGAGAACTTTAACTTTCAGCTTTAACTTTTAAGAATTTAAAAGTAATCAATATCTTTACTTCCTCCATACAAGCAGAGCGTTATTTCACATTAACCCCAGTTACATCCCTCTTGACTTAATGCTATTAGTGTCATGTATTTTACTTCTGTTGGGTTTAGATTTCATGTATTCTATTTCTCTTTTAAAAACATAACCTATAAGGCATTATTATAATCATTTCAGACATTGTTTGACTTTACCTACGTTGTTTATTTATTCACAGATAATTCCACAAGAATTTAGCAACTTTCCTCTATATGCCAGGTGAGGTTTCAGCTGCTTGGTATATATAAGCCTCCTTGAGAAACTGCAGCTGGAACAAAGACTTTAAGGTGATGAGAGAGCCATGGGGGCTATCCAGCCCCAGAATGCAGCCAGTGAAAAGTGGGAAAGTGCGTGGCGTTTTTAAGGACTAGCAAGGAGTCCAGTGTGGCTAGAACCTCATAAGTGAAGGGGAGAGTAGTAGATAAGGTCGAAGGTATAATGGGGAACTGACCTCATAGGGCCTTATAGGCCATTGTAAGACTTTGGCTTTTATTCGGAATGAAATGGGGATCCACTGTTAAAGGATTACTTAGGCTGCTATATTGAGACCTAGACTCTGGGATACAGGGCAAAGGTAGAAAAGGAAAACCAATTAGAAGGCTTTTGCAGCCATTTAGGTGAGAGGGGATTGTGGCTTATGAAGCAGTAGGAACTGGTTGTGGTCAGACTATCTTATGAAAGTGGAGCTCGTAGAGTTTTCTGAGGTAGAATATGAAAGAGAGAGTAAAGTCAAGATATCTCTGGGTGTTTGACCTGAGCAGCCTGAAGGATGGCGTTGCTATTTGTGTGTGTGTAGAAGGAGCAGAGATCGGGAATTCAGTGTTGGATGTTCTGAGTTCAACCTATCTAGTCCACATCCTAGCAGAGTTCATGAGCTAGAACATCCAGCTCAGCCACCCCTAGATTCTTTACCCTCAGAAACTGAGCGAGATAATAAACATTTGTTATTTTAAGCTACTAAGTTTTATGGATATTTCATTGGTGTTTTGGGAAAGAATGAAATTAGATGCATGTGTTTAGTGTGCCAGCTCAACCTAAATGATCTCATTGTCTTTAATGGCTACTCGCTATTATACTTTTCAGATTTATTGCCATTTACTTGATCAGTTTCTAATTGATGGGCATTTAGATTATTTTCAACTTTTAAATCTCATGGGTAGCTACAGGAAATTTTCTTAAAATGGTGAGTCAAAGTTGTTTGCATCTAACATTTTGATAGATATTACAAAATAGCCCTTCAGTAAAATTACAGTTGAGTCTTATTTCCCCACACTTTTACCAATACTGTGAATTATCAGACTTTTAACCTTACCATTTGATATGTAAAAAGGATAGTTTTAAAAGAAAACACTGCATTTCTTTAGTGATGAGTATTAGATTTGTACACTCATATACGAATCATCCATTTATGTTTTTTTTTCTATGAACTACTTGTTCAGGTTTTTTCATAGGTTTTCTGTTGGGCTATTTGTTTTTTTGTTTGTTTGTTTTTTTAATCTGCAAGAGTTCTATTATTGTAGCATTTTTCACAGTTTTAGGGGTTCTTTATTTTTTTCCATAAAAAAACAGTTTTGAATTTTTATGTAGTCAGATGTATTACTCCTCTCCTTGATAGCTGCTTCCTCACTCTAGTAGTATAAATAAATTTCTCTTGGAGTGCTTAAAATTTTTGATTTCATATTTTACGTTTAAACATTGACGTATATGGAATTTTCATCATTGTCGTTAAGAATGAAGAGGAATTTAGTTTTATTCATCTCTTAAATGACTAGCCAGTTATCCCAGCACCTTTCACTGACATCCATTAGTTTGCCACTGATTTGATGTGCCCATTTTATGACCTACTTAATTTCTTTATTTGGGTCTATTTTCAAACTCTTTTATGTTATTGATTTTTTTCTCCTTTACCAATACCAAACGCTTTTAATTGTTACCTTTACTATGTTTTATTATTTGGTAGGACTAGTCTTCCATCTTTTGTCTTTCAGAATTTCCCTAACTATTCCTGCAAGTTTACTTTTCCACATAGATTTTGGTATTATTTTATCATCTTCAAAGCAAACAAGCAAAACCTGGGCAGGCTGTTGATATTTTTATTAGTTTCGTCTTAAATTTATACATCAAATTAGAGATGTTATTTATAATATTGAGTCTTAGCCAAAAAATGCTTTCTCGTCTGTTCAGATCTTCTCTGATGTCCCTCCTGTTTTCAATTCTTCTTAAAGTAATTCTTGTTCATTTCTTATATTTATTCCCAAGTATTCTGTTTTTTTAATACCACCGTAAAAGAAGTCTCATTTCTTTATATTTTTATGAGATATATTTATCTTTAAAATATGAAATTCTTAAAAATATTTAAATACATAAAATAGTGTTTCAGATGCCCTTGCACCCAGTACCTAGATTTAACACAGGTTGTTATGAAATCTTTGCTTCTGATTTTTAAAGAAAATAATACATTACAATTAAAGCAAGAGCTTTATTCCTTGTTTCTTCCCCTCTCTCCTCAGAGGTAATTACTCTCCTGGAATGATATTTATCTAATTTGCACATATTTTTGTGCTTGTATTACAAATGCATGCATCCCCATACAATATATTTCATTACTTTTTGTCTCTTTTAAATTGTGCAGGAAAATTACATTGTACTGACTGATTTGTTCAATTAGATTATTAAGCCTGGGGACTTATTTCTTTTACAGTCTATTGCTTCATCTCAAAAACCACATCGGGTTTTTTTTAACAAATTTATCTAGATATAATTCACATACCATACAGTTCACCCACTTAATGTACACAATTCAGTGTTTTTTGGTATATTACATTATTAATTTTTCAAAATTATAAAATATACATAACAAAAATTGCCATTTTAACCATTTTTAAGTGTAATCAGTGGCATTAATTACATTCAATATATTGTGTAATCATCACCACCGTCTATTTCCAAATCTTTTCATCACCCCAGACAGAAACTTTAACTATTAATTAATAACTCCCCAGTTTCCTCTCCTCTCAGCCACTGGTAACCTCTAGTTTACTTTCTGTCTCTGTTAATTTCCCTATTCTAGATATTTCATATAAGTAGAACAATACAATAATTTCTTTTTGTGTCTGACTTATTTCACTTAGCATAATATTTTCAAGGTTCATCTATGTCATAGCATGTATCAAAACTTCATTTCTTTTTATAGGTGAATAACATTCCATTGTATGGGTATACCACATTTTGTTTATCTGTTCATCTCTTGATGGACACTTGGGTTGTTTCCATCATTTGACTATGTTGAATAATGCTGCACTGAACTCTGGAGCACAAGTATCTGTTCAAGTCCTGCTTTTATTTCCTTTCCGTATAAACCTAGCAGTGATATTGCTGGCAGGTTTACTTTTAGAATAATTTTCCTTCTGAAACAATGAGCTTTCTTACACCATATATATATATATATATATATATATATATATATATATATATATATATATATATATATAAAATCAGATTTTAAAACAAATATTTACATGTGCATTTTTTGCATAAAACATCAACTGATATTTGGCCTCATCATAACCTCACATATTTAACATTTTTATTCTTCCATAGTTTTAGCTAGTTCTTTCCACCTCCACCCCTGCAGCCTCTCATACTTTCCCTGACTCTTATTATTGATGGCTGTTAGAGTCTTTCACCATCAACCTCCATTCCCTTCTATGCTGCTGTTCAAGGGTTCCTCTTCCACAAACCTCCAGGCCCAGACCTTTCTGACCATCACACCCTGGCACTGGACCCAGGCAGAATTATAGTTGTCATTGTGGACTGGCTAGAACAAGGATTTGTGCTTCCAGTCTCAAATTGGACCTTTAACTATCTCTAGGTCTCTTTTTACACCTGGACCTCTTCTCACTGTCTAGCATAAGCCATCACCATTATACTTTCTCCTTAAAGTACAGGTGACATCATCTCTTACCTTACCAAGAAAGTTAATGCTGTCGAATATGTCATGTTTAGGTTCTTGAAGAAAGTGATATAGTCAGAGATGCATTTCAAAAAGGGTACTGAGTGAAGCAACAGAAATGAACAGGTATTTAAATGAGTAAAAAAATCATTACAAATTACAAAAATCTAAAGATTAAAATAATTACAAAGGCAAAACTTAAAAACACATTTTGGATTTATTAACTGTTTGAAACGGCTCTGACATCCTTCTTTCTGTACATTCTTTTGGCTGCGTGCCGTTTTATTGTCTCTTCAGATGATAATGTTTGTGATGTTTTTCTCTAGAGAGAATTGAAATTGCTCTTTAGTATGGCTGATTGAAATTTATTTTTCAGTATTGATAGTTTAGAGAAACAGAAAGCTTCACATTTTGTTACTGATAGTGTTATATAAATATTTAGCATCATTATCAAAATGGGAAAAATTTCTCTCAAGTTCTTTCATATATGAGCTGTAATATTTGGAAGAAATTTCTACTGACAGGTTCTGGCCTCATACATTTCAAACTTTGTCCTTGCAACCCACATACTTCTGGGTCTGGATGCTTTAAGGCATGACTGTATTATAAGCGAGTCAATATATTGAATCTTAGGAATAATCTTTTAGCAATGATTTAGCTACTTGTGGAAAGACAGTGAACCATGTAAATATATTCTACACCCAAATTAAATAAATCCCCACCTCAACTGTCCTTTGGTTGAATCCCAAAGATGCCTGAAGCCACTCTAAAGCCTCCTGACATCGAGAGGGTATGTGACACAAGGAAATTGGTGCAGAAAGAGATGGGTTAAATTTTATCAGTTTTGTAAATTTTACGAAAACCTATGACCTTGTGAACACGCTGCTAGTACTCTGTCTTGGGGCATTTCTGGAGTCAGAAGATAGTTAGGAGGCTGCTGCAGTAACCTAGGAATGAGGTGACGGCAGGGGTAGCAAGGAGTTGGTGAGGAAGCAATAGATTTGAAAAATATTTAGAAGGTAAAATTGGTAGGGTTTGGCAGTTGACAAAGTGCAAGTGAAGAAGATTGAGGAGTTGTTGTTTGTCAACCTTGGTTGGTTAACTGGATGGGTATTGGAGTCAGCAACCGTGATAGAAGATTGCAGACAAAGCACAGGCTGGGAACGGGGAGGGGGAAACCAATTCAGTTCTGAGCTTCTTTACCTCGAGATGCCTTTGAGGACATCCTGGTGGAGGTGTCTATCTGATAAGCACCTCACTTAAGAGTAAGAAGCTTCAGAAAGAAGTCGTTAGGACTGGCACAGATTCTGGGGTCATCAGTGGAAGTGGAAGCTGAAGTCCAGGGGAAGCTGAGATTGCACATGGAGAGCTGAGCAAGAAGAGGAATGGACCAAGCACAAGACAAACCATGGGATCCCAAGCATTTAACCAGCAAGAACAGTAAGATGAACCCATGAAAAAGACAGTCTTCCTAAATGAATATAATTCAACACTACACTTATGATAAAGTGTAGTTTAACATGTGGTGATCTTTTCTCCCTTCTCTTTTTTGATACTTTAGGTTTGGAAGAGGGAAATACACTACTCTAAAAGTGGGCTTTTTATTATGAGACTTTGTAGACATTCCATTAGCTGGTTTGTTAAATGGTATTCAAAATATTTGCTTGCATTGAGGGGAAAAAATGGGATCGTAAATACTCCATATATAGCTCTTCTTGCCTCTTTCCTCCACCAAAGACTTAAAAAGTGGAATGAGTCTCTTCTTTAATCCATTTCAAGAATTAATTGGGTGGCGATGGACAATATATTTCACTAACGTGGATGCCAGCGGATGATAAGCTCCCATCAGGCTGCACAAGCCTGTGCTTGGTGGTGAAGGCTCCAGGTGGCCCTCTGCCTGTGACTCTTCAAGGCATGACAAAGCTCATGACATTTGTATTTTCTACAATATTCTCTTTGGTGTGGGTATAACTCAACCAGACATGGTTAACACTTTGACCTCGAGGATAAACCAAAAGACTAGATGGCATTGCCCTTCCTCCACCCTGACAATGCCTGAAATGGGCAGTAGTGAGTTCATTTTTGTATGCTTTCGAATGAATTTAAGACCCACTTTTTAAGAGTTTTGTTTTAATTCTTCTTAGGGATTCCATCAAAGATCAGAGTCCAGCTGGCTTTTTAGAGATGGGTTATTCTGCAGAATAATCAAGTTGTAGTGGAGGACATTGATAACTGGAATGGATCTTGGGATTCCCTGAGCTGGTTCTGGGGCTGGGTGGGGGACTGGGATATGACAATGCCACGGTGATTTTCAGTAGTTTGAAAGCTCAATGAAATTTGAAACAACGCGAGACCAGTCTACACTGGCTTATTGATTGTTCTTCTTGGTTAGTAGCTGGAATGACATTAGCTCAGTGGGTAAATACAGTCTGTCTCTTGCAGTCCATGGTAGTGATAGAACACAGTGTTTTATGTCTGATAATTAAGGATAACAAAGTGAATATTACTTAACAAACATTAGACTCAAAGCATCGCCTGTGTTCTTGTGGCACTAGTCTTTTTATTTCCTAAAGACTTGGCTTTTCTAGTCCATCTTCCAGAGCGAATTCTCTAAAATGCTGATGTGGTCAGGATGCCTTCTATGACTTGGCCCCTCTATTTTCCTCAAGCCTCATTTTCAATTCTCCTCTTCTTTTATGTGACTCTCTGGCCTTAGAATGAAAGTACATAAAATTCCGTGAATGGGTCAGTGCTGTTTATAGCTCCTGGTCTCTCCACATGCTATCCTCTCTGCCTTTATCCATCTGGAAAATAAAGACACACTTTAGTTACCTTCTCTGGGAAGCTGGCTTTTATCCATCTCTCTGTAGAGTTTGTCACACGTTGCTTTCTGCCACCACCTTACAGTGTAGAAATCTTACTTCTCTTAGTGAGTTAATTAACTTGTTTACATACATTTCTCATTCTTTGAACTCGGAACTGTTTATATCTCCAATACCAAGCATAGGACCTGACACAAAGTACTTTCTTCATAAGACTTTGTTAGATGAGTGAATGAAAACAGTAGAAATCTTTAAGAAAAGTTGGTTACCACTGACCCCATTGTATATGTATCTCTTCTCCCTTTCGAAATATTACTAAACGTTAAAAAAATATTTTTTAAATGAAGTCAACAAGACAAGAGCTGTCCATGCTTGAGAGATTTCACAAGTTGTCTGGGAAACACAAATAGGTGGAGGAATGCTGACTGAAGAAGTAGGATGAGGAAATCGAGGTCCCCAGTGAGTATGGAAGGGGCTATAGGAACAGGGAATAGATTGGTCTTAAAGAACCCTAGAGAGCCAGGGTCCTGGGAATGCAGGTGTGACAAAGGGTAGAAATGAAATGGAGCAGGAAATGGAAGGCTGATTAAACTTCTACACATTTCCTGTCAGATCCTCCACTCCTTTACCACACTTTCAAACAGACTTCCCTGCACCCATGTGCCTGGGCTTCCCCGTGCGTATTTCCACTCACCCCAACGTGTCTGTAGTCACCTTGCCACTGAACCGTGAGGCATGTAGGGAGAAGCAAAGGCTGCAGAGCCTGGTCTTGGAAGGGATGGAAGCGAGCACTGCGCTTGGGTGCCCTGAGGGGCTCCCAGAGCTTCTGGCTTTACGAGGCCTTTTAAGTTTTGTCTGAAAAAACCAAAGGGCTGTGAGGAAGGGAACTAGCTGTGTGGAAGGTAGGACTCCGAAGTGTATTTTGGAAATTACTCACCACCCTCCCCCAAATTAAAAGAATTAAAAAAAAAAAAAAAAGCATCTTTCTACCAGTCAAAAAATCAGATTTTTTTTTCTTAAAAAAAAGTGCTCAGCCCCAGAGCAAAGACCCTACATATTACATCTGACTCCCTGCTAAATCACTTTAAAACAAAGCTCCTCGCTGGACAATCCTTCCTCCTGTATGCAAAGCAAGAATGATGTAGAAGGGATGATTATGGAAATGCTGGTGCATTCATTCGCATCACCATTAAGTATAAATGGACAACCAAAGATGGCCAGGTGGTTGAGGACATCCAGAAAACCTGCCAAAGGCAAAGAAAGCCAACATGAAATAAACAGAGAAATAACCCAAAAGGCAACAGAACATTCAAGGGACAGAAGAGAGCTTAAGCGAAACAAAGTACACCCTCTCAAATTTATATTCTTTAGAGAAATTTGAGAAGATATTGCCTCTGTAAAACAATAATGGGATACTTTGAAAAAGGAGCCATTAGAGAACAAGAAAAAGTTATTGCAAATTCAAAATAATCTCCTAGAAATTAGAACCAGAAAACAGAGATGATAATTGGAGAGGAAAGATGAAATATATAGAGGAAAATCTAAGATGTCTAACTTACACAAGAAAGAAAAAATGGGGAAAAAGAAAATATCAAAGAAACAATACAGATTTTTTTCAAAACAGAAAAAGATATTCGAGTAGCCCAGCATAATAAATGTCAAAAAACATAAATATCCAAACATCCTTGGAAAAATTTTAAAACATAGCTAACAAAGCACTATAAGATTCTAGAGAGAAAAAGCTGGTTACATTTAAAAGAACAATGGGCTTGGTATGAGCCACACTGGATGATAAAGGACACAGAATAGTCCTTTGGCATTTTGAGGGAAGGTGATTTTCAACATAGAGTTCTATACCCATCGAAATTATCAACAAAACGTGACATTTTCAGACATTCAAAGATTCAGGAAATTTACCTTTCACATAACAGTTCTTAGGAAGTTACTTGAGATGCTCCAGTGAAATGATGTAGTTATGAGAGCCTAGAAACAGGAGCTAAAAGCCAGGACAGTAACGAAGAGAAGCCCCAGAATATCAAACCTAGTGGCAAGTCAGTCCTTTGGAACAAGAAGACTGGGGGTTCTGGTAGGAGATGTTCTCAGGGAGAAAAGGGTTGTTTGGAGAAACTTAATATCGTCTTTGGAGATTTGGAATAACCTTACGAGGTGTTAACTTCAAGGCAAACAGGAAAAAAGAAAGGCACTTAGAAGCCTCAGAGGAGGGGAAAAAAAAAACACACGAAGCTGAACAAAATAGAACATGCCATCATAGTATACACCATTTAGCTGTGCAGAGAACAATATTTATATAATTAGAGTAGTGTGAGCACTATCGATTGATTTTGAATTTAGAGTCAATATATAGATAAAGGGAGGACTTATGGCTACAGGACAGACTGTTTTAACCTTGACAGTGTAAAAATCTAGCTGATGGTCTTCTGCCGTCACCCTCATCCTCTCTACCTGTTTTTCAGTCTTTATTGTATAATTATTTGAATGACTCCTGTGGCTTAAAACACAGACATACACAGACACACACCTAGAAGTAAATCCTGTCTTGGAAGAAGTCTTTTTGTTCCTTTGCCTCTCCAAATATCATTGGCACTGTTATTTTAGTCTTTGACCCTCCTGTGAAAAATGAATTGTATAAATATGTTTCTGAGGGTTTGACAGCGGTTTTCCTTTTCTGTCTTTTTCACTCTGGTTTATAGTTTCAAAAAGTACCAGAAGGTCCTATTCCTCCATCCACACCAAAGTTCGCATATGGAAAAGTCACTCTGCGAAAGGTAAGAAAAAAAAAAAAAATAACAGCAACGTTGAAAGTGAGGAAGTGGAATTTAGCTGTCGTGAGTGAAAGTGTTACGCTGGGGAATCGGTTTATTATTTTTCTGTGAATTTGTTTCCTGTGAGACTGATTTGGTAGATAATGTTTCTGGGAAAACGGGGACATGGGAGGTGAGAGGATGTGGATGCATGTTGATGGGGTGAGCACATGGGACATGAGCAGGAGTAGGGAGGTATTCTAGATCATTCAGATCAGTTAGGTTCAATTATCAGTGTCCAAAGCAGTCCCAGGAGCCTTTGTGAGAATAACATGCTACCTTGGTGTTATGGCTGGTGAGGTTCTTTTTTATAATTCACCTTTTTTATAGGGGGCTCTCAAAAGCCACAAGCATTTTGATAGGTCTTCGCCTAAAATCTCAAAATCACATCCTGAATTTTCTGGTCTGTGGTTTATATGGTAAATGGAACATCAAGGGGAAAAGTTAGGAATTAATTATAAATAAGAGTTAAGGACATTTTAGTCTAGGAAAAGAGAAAAAGAAGAGAGATTTTATTTAGTAGTCACGAGTGACGTAAGCCAGAGTCAATTTGTTTTGACTATCTGTGTCTTCAGGTTTTCCCCTTTTATAATCCCTAACTCCTACATGTGTTAAAAACATGAACAGTTGCATATTTCTTAAGAATCTTGATATTCTAAAATAGTATCATAAGTTTTTATCTTTCAGCAAAATGCTAAATATGATTGTATGATTTTTCCATTCATGAAGTGCTTTGATATTATAAGTTGGTTGAATTCTCGTAACATTTTCCACCTAGTGTCAGATATGTGTGTTACATTCTGCAAAGAATGTGGTGGGTCTCTGCCTGATAGGCATCTTTCTGTAGCTTAATCAGACTTTAATCACACTTGTCAAGGGAACACCTTTTATTTTTTAACTGCTATTGCTACTTAAGAAAGAGTTGGTGTGTTAGTTTTAGAGCTGTGAGAATTTTCTTTTTATACAACAGAAAATAACTGCAAACGTTTAAATACAACAACATTGCTGAAAACAAATGTAGCTTAGTACCAAAAGCACATACTGTTTACTGTGAAGGAAAGTCGTGTGAGCAGAAATGGCATTTCATCGTTAACTAAATATATACAATTTAGGAGAGCCAATCAGCATCTAATTGAATTAAATTTATGTAGAGCAGAGTCACATAGGATAAAACCTTTTACTGTGAGTTGAATTCCTTTAGTTGTGCAAGTGGAAAAACATCCAAGGGAGTAGCTGGATTGATGGACTTGTACTTAAGATTTTTTTTTTCCCCTTGATGCTCCACAATATCAGCAAAGTAACTATGGAAAGTGTTTATAACCAGTATCATGTCACGGAAAGCCCCAGGTTTGGAGCCAAATCTAACTGCAAATCCTGGCTCTGCCATTGCTCAAGTGAGCTTCTCTGAGTCCTCGTTTCCTCCTCGCTAACGTGGGGACAGTAATGCCTGCCTTACTGGGTGGCCGTGAGGATTCAAAGAGGTGTGCGTGTGAAGTGGTGACCCCTGCAGTTTGGTGTGCACCCAGCGCTGGGTAGCTGTTATCATCGCTGTTATTGCACTCGAATAAGCATACTGCGTTGCAAGAATACACAATCATTTGGATTGAATATAAGTGTTTGTTGAGTAGCTACTATATCCTGGGCATTGGGGCGAGCACGGTACAGACTCTACCCTTATGGGGCTGACGGTCTGGCAAGGATGGCAAAGAGTAACAACTGGTAGATGATACAGGCATGGAAGATACGCTAGGGACAAGCTCAGAGGAGGGCGCTGTGGTGATGGCTTCACTGGGGGTGTTGGGGAAGGCTTTACAAGGAAGGCAGCCTCTGAGCCTTGGTTTTCATTTATTTTAAGGGCCTTTTCTGTACAGGATGTTGTATTTGTGAATGAGTACTCTTTTTAAGATTATCATCAGTTATTTTTCATCAAGAGTTAGGGAATGGATAGAGATGATTGAAGGTGACTGCAGAGCAGTGTTGAGTTGAATTTGAAACATTTAGCTTTATTTAGGGGTTCGGTCAAATCCACTAATATTTTTGATAATTTGCAAAGAACATTCCCCTCCCCTCTGATGACCAAGGAGGGGTGACAGTGAGTGAATGCTGCTTTTGTTTCTTTTCAGATAAGGACAGTGAATGAATCGCTGAATGTTCTGTGTCCCACTGGACCTGTAAAAAGCCTTTATCCCTTGACATTTATTCAGGTGAAACAGGTAGGCCTTCAAAGATAAAGCTTCACCTTTTTTCTACTTGCAAAAATGTGCTTTCTGCCCTGCCTTGTATTGCCTGTTCTGAGCACAGAGACCCAAATGGTAAGTGGGTATATCAGACCAGAAGTAGACTAACCATGGATTTCCAGGCTTTCTTTAGGTTTAATTACTGCACATTAGGCTGATCGTTCCTTCATTTTTTCCCCCCATTTCTTATTCTCACTCAAATAGGCAGTATCTTAACCTGCTTCCACATATAGTGCAAGCTATAAATTGAATGCATTTCTGACCTAATTAATCTTTATTACTAGGTACCAGTGGAAAACTACTATTTTAATACTCAAAAAAGACAATTTAATTATTTGTCCTTAGTTAGCTCAAAGGTATAGTGACTGTGTTCTTAATAGATTAGGGTCTTAGAGATTCTTTATCCTGCTTTTGAAGAGAACAGAGAATTGAGCACATCGTGTGTGTGTGTGTGTATGTGCGCGTGTGTGTATATAATCTCCAGGGACTGCCCCATTTTCATTTTAAGAGTTTTTCCAACATTTTAATTTGGAAAATTTCAATTCTATAAAAGTTGCGAGAACAGTACCACAAACACCTGTATAGCTTCCGCCTAGATTCGCCAAGTGTTAACAGTTGCTTCATTTGCCTTGTCTTCCTCTCTGTGTGCGTATAGCCAACTGCTAAAGGTTTGGTTTGGTTTTGTTTTTTCCCATTTGAGTCAGTTGTCAACATATCACACTTCATGCCTAGAGACTATAGCATACATCTTTGAAGAAAAAGGACATTATGATCACAATATAATGATCACACTTAAAAAATTTGACACTGATGCAATCCGATTATTTAGTATACATTCTATAGTTAAATATCTCTAGTCATTCCGATAATGCGCTTTATAACAACTTTTTTTCAATCCAGTTTCCAATCCACAATCACTCATTACATTTAATTATAATGTCTCTCTAGTCTTCTTTCACTTGAAATGATTCTTAAGTTTTTTTTCTCTCTCTCCTATAATGGACATTTCTGAAGAGTTCAGGCCAGTTGTTTTATAGACCACCTCTTACTGATTAGACTCAGTAAAACATTTTCGGCACAAACACAGGAAAGGTGATGTGTCCTTCTTGGGGCACCCATGAGGGTGCCTGTGAGGTCAGTTTGTCCCTTTGTTGCCATGTTAAGGATCTCAGCCCCATTTTTTGAAAGTTACCTGGGTCTTCCTTTCCGGCTTTCTGTAGAGATTGCCTTCTGGAAGGTGTCTGAATGATAAGGTGATATAACAATTGCATATCTAATCTTAGTTTAGTGAATTTTGCCTCCAGTTACTATTTTTACACTTGCAATATTTTACAAGAATGTTTTATTCCAACAACTCTGGTTTGTGATAAATAAAATGAATAATTAAGCTCCCCCAATCCCTTACTTTTTCATTAATATTGAGTAGCGTTCTTTCTCTAGTTCTAGTACACACCGGCTGTATGTCCGTGTCTTCATCTGTAAAAGAGAACTTGCCTTCTCCACCTAGCAGGGCCATTGAGCACATCGGACAAGACAAGGACAGTAGAGCAGCTGGAACCTGGGAAGTGAATTCCAGGTTAATGTAGAGACACTTGCAATCATTGTTCTTTCTTAGACTTTTTCTGCTTTCTGATCTTTGGCCAAGGCAGTGCTCGTGGATTGCACGGGACTCCCTAGGCCCTGGCTGTTCCGTGCCTGAGGCAAGCTGTGGAATATTTCTTTCTAGTGAAACCCATGGCGAGCATATCAGCAGGGAGTGGGATGCAGCCCTGGTACCTCTGCAGCTGCCCCCTTCACCCCAACCTTAGAAGCTTCGGCCACACTTTTGCAGGGAGCTCCAGAGCTTCTGCTCCCCTCTGGGAAGCCCTTCTCAAAGTTTTCCGCAGCCTCTGAGTTAGGACTTACCACTCCGGTTAGTTTCAAAAGAAAAAATACAAGAGAGAGAGATGGAGAATTTGGAGTCTGGGAGGGAGGCATCCTGTGCTTGAAGATTCGGGTGGCGGCACTAGTGACAGTTCTCGAGTTCAGCCCTTTCCTGCAACACAGGAACGTGGGTTGACATTTTTTTCTCCAGCTCCTCCAAATGACCTTTCCACTTACCTGAAGTACACTTCCTTGCTTTCCAGGCCCTGGAAGTGAGGAACTTTTTCCCTGTTCCGTGAGGGATTTTGACTTGGATTCTCTTCTCTGACTCAGGATCTGTTCCAGCCCCCTCTGGCTAATGTCCACAGCAGGGAAGTCAACAGCGGGCTGTGGGCGCTGTTGCCACCGAGGCTGACTGTTCGGGGCCTTCCTTTCAGACCAGGGATACCAGCATCTAAAAGTATTTTCTGACTTAGCAGCAGGTTACACCCCCACCTCTCACTGCCTTTGTCTCCCCGGCTCTTTCACTATACACAGTTTCTGATTGACTCTCATTTTGTCTCTTAACTCTTGATTTAGCCCAAGAACCTGGAGAATGTTTTACCGAACATTCTTGTCTTTGCTGTTTTTGTTTGTCTTTTTGTTTTGTTTTGTCGAGGTAATGTAAATAACTTTTTAATATATGTGATGGGATCCCCCTTAGTGATTCTGGGCATATCACTGAACACATTTCAGGGTCCCGTTTCCTCATGCGGGGAAAGGATGTTTGATAAAACACCCTTCAGCATTCCTTGAAGTTTACTGCTGTGATAGTTGTTCTTTGATCTAAAAATCTAAGCCAGTGCCCTTCTGTCAGATCGAATTTTTCCTGGAGGCTGGGGAAGCATTTCATTGCATATAGTTTTAATAACATCACTTTCACACATATCAAAGGTGACCAGATTCTCTTAAAATGAACGGCAAAAGTGAAATTTTTTTGTATCCTTTTCTAACCAGTATTTTGGGTTTGTGCTGTACCGAACAACACTTCCTCACAACTGCAGCGACCCAACACCTCTCTCTTCATCCTTCGGTGGAGTCCATGACCGAGCCTACGTCTCTGTGAATGGGGTAAGCATTGTCCCTGGACTGTGTGTGTCTGCCCCAGTGGGGGCATGTGTGGTCTGTACTTGGTAACGTGGCATTTGAGCCCTTTGCCTACCTTTCAACCTCAAGCTCCACCTCTCCTCTCGATGTCCCTTAGCTGTGCTCCTCACTTGCTGACGTGGCCTCACCCATGTTCGATCTGCCTGGAATATACCCCCTCACCCATCTTGACCTGGAGGGCTGTGCTCAAGGCCCCGCCTTCTCGGAAACCCTCCTAGTCCCCCCTGTCCAAGGCCATCCTCTCTGACTGACCACAGCATGTCACCCATGCCTTCTCTGCTCCTTGAGGACAGGGTCCTATTGTACATGTCAGAGTGGTGATTCATTTAACTCTGTGCCTTCATCCTGCATGAGAAATTATATTCTGAAGGATCATTCATGATAATTATAGCTAAAATACACGAATAACTTTGTTTCATGACAAGGTAAAGATACATGTCAGGATTTCTGTTCCTCTCGCTGAAACATTCATGTGAAAGAACACATGAAGAGATTTTTCCTAACCAAGAAAATTTGTTCAGAAAAATTTTAATTAAATATTTCCATTCTGTTGTCATCAGCGGCTTTATTTTTGGTAAGAGCAGATTTCTGAGACATTATGTGTCTACTGATGGCAGTTTTTCTCAGGTTCTAATTTAGGAGTGGTGTTAGTGAATTGTGATCAGTAACAATTTTCTTTTAATCTCATCTTTTAAAAAATTAGGAAAATGTTGCTGCTAAAATGGCTGTTGTTTTCCCTCATTCTATTGTATGATTTTCGTGGTTAATGCATCATATCACGTATTTTGAGGTGAGAATACTCCACCAAACTCTCTGATTTTTATCTCGTTTATCTGATTTTATCTCATCACACCATGTTGTTTAGAAGCTACTTTATTCTGACTGCCTTTTGTGCTATGAGTACACGAAGAGGTTCCTCCGATAGGAATCCTCCCCCAGAATGGTTTGCCTCTATTCCCTTTCTATTAAAAATACAAAGCAAAACATTCCAGAGTAGAGGAAAATAGTCTAGACCTTTCCTTTCTCAGAGCTGTGTCTGGCGACTTTCCTATTTAGAAAGCGGTGATTGGGGGAACGTGGCCACCTAGCCAGTGACTTAGACTAAAGGGCCAGCAAAGCATTTCTTCCCAAGTCTGGTGACACTTCAAGGCAGGAAAATGAGTGCTGAATTAACTGCCTTTCTGCTGGTCTTCTCACCCTAGTTAATTCTTGTTTGGCATTGAACCCACAGGTCCCCCAGGGAATCCTTAGCCGAAGAGATGAGATCAGTCTGAACATAACAGGGAAAGCCGGAGACGCTCTGGACCTCCTGGTGGAGAACATGGGGCGTGTCAACTATGGCAATTTTATGAACGATTACAAGGTAGGACCAGCCTCGCTGTTAGGAGTGACGTTAAAAGGTTGGCAGGACCATGCCTAAGCCATCCAAGGAGGTTTTTATAAATCTTTTTAAAAACTCTCACGTATACGTTCTTTTCCTCCAGCCCTGTTGACATGAAGCTATTCTTAAAAGCCCACACGCTTTGTCAGAAATGATGAGTGAACCCACCGTGATTTGTTTTGCAACCTGGAAGCTGGGTTCTTTTGAAGACCTGTTTGCCTCTGCAGTTGATGAGAGATTTGAGTTTTGCAGACAGAACCCTTCCCTTGTGTTTGAGTTCAGTCATCCTGTAGAAAGAAACAGAAGGAGGAAACCACCCCACTGTGCTTTTCCTTTGCTTATAGAACCCACCTAACTCTCATAAGGCACTCCCATGCCAACAACGCCAGGTTAGCATTTGGTCTGCCCTGTTTTCTGGGTGTGGACAATTTATGACAAACTCTGGAACTATACAAAGCCTTGGTGCACTGCTTCTCGCCTCTGTTGCTAACTCTGTGCCCAGGTGTCTTCGCCTAAATATGTTTTTCTCACACAGGTTTTTTTAGAGCATTCCTCAACAAACATTTGTGAAGATCATGCTCTGCACGAGGTGCTCTATGAGGTGCTTCGGGGCATGCAGAGGTGTTGAGATAGCTCTATAGGTAGCTCACCATCTGCTAGAAGAGAGAAAGCCTACACCAAGAGAATTGTGGCACCCCTGGTCTAGGACAGGACAGGTGTCTGTGGCTATTTTCTGCCCCTCTTAGTGGCAGCTCAGAGGCAAGGCAATTATACTCTTAGGGAATGGCTGTGCCAGGGCCACCTTTGCCTCCAGTAGAAATGCCCCCATTGTAGTCCTGTGCTCAGGCTATAATTAGTGGCCTGCCTGGCTCTCACCAGCCACGCTAACATGTGGAGTAGTGGGACTCTTATGTAGTCTCTGGGTCCCCAATACCCAGCAAAGAGCCTGGCACACAGCTGCCTAGTTAATGTTTATTGAATTACTAAGTGGGCAATTGAGGCTTGGTATTGAGAGGTGTCCTGAGACAAATTCGAGATCTCACTAGGAGAGGAGGCGTTCTCCCACATGAAAGGCCAAGAAGGGGAGGTTAGATGAGCTGTGAGCAGAGGCTTTAATGCGGTGACCAGTGCCACAGACACCTGCCCTGTACCCTTGCCGGACAAATAAAGCAACTTCAGAATACGAGTGCGAGGTTCACCATCATCATCACTGCTCCTAAGATCCCATTACAGATTCAGTAGGCCCACACCCCATTATCTACAGTTTTTCTTTCCACGGTTTCAGTTACCTGTAGTCAACCAACTGGTTGGTTGGTTAGAAAATTCCAGAAAGAAACAACTCATAAGCTTTAAATTGCACGCCATTCTGAGAAGTGTGATGTAATCTCATGCCATCCCGCCCCATCCCACCTGAGACGTGAATCATCCCTTTGTCTAGTGTCTACACGCCGTATGTACTGCCGACCATCAGTCGCTGTCTGGGTTATCAGATTGACTGCGGCAGTATTGCAGAGCTTGTGCTCAAGTCACCCTCATTTTGCCAAACGGTGGCCCCAAAGCACAAAAGTATTGTTGCTGGCAGTTCGGATATGCCAAAAAGAAGCGGCATAGTGCTTCCTCTAAGTGAAAAGATGTGTCTATAGGACAAAACATGGAATATGTAAGGTTCAGTTCTGTCTGCGGTTTCAGGCATCTACTGGGGGTTTTGGAACATGCTCCCAGCGGATGAGGGAGACTGCAGTATCTCATTTATGTTACCTCATTTAGTCCTTACAGCAGGTGAGTGGACTCAGGTGTGATTATCCCCGTGAGCGCTGCTGAGGAGCTCGCGGTCAGGACTTGCTCTGGGTTATGTCACAGGCGGAGTCTGTCCCCTCCCTCCATCTATAGTGGGCTGAATGTTCTTTTGCATTCCTTAGGCTCCATCTTTTCTTCCATTCTAGCAATGGCTCTGAACCAAACACCGAAGATGGGGGATTTGATTTGGGTCCAAAGCTCTAGTGGCTCAACCCCCTTTCTGTAGAGGCAGAACTCTGGCTTCTTGTGGCGACATCCTGGCCTCTAAAGAGAAAGAGAGAGAGAAACCTCCAGGGAGAAAGCCGTGGTTTGGGAAATGTACCTCTCCTCAAGGAGAAGTGATTCCACCTCAAGCCAGATCTCTGTCACTTAGATGTCACTTTGAGTCTTGTTTACTATTGGTGTTTCATATACCAGTTTGCTTTTCCAGGAATTCAGGGTGGAAACGCAGGGACACAAAACCTTTTCCTTCCCACCCCAGCTGATTGCCCTGTTTCTCCTTTGCAGGGTCTGATTTCTAACCTGACCCTCAACTCCAGCATTCTCACAGACTGGATGATCTTCCCGCTGGACACTGAGACTGGAGTGTACCACCTTGGGGACTGGCATGGCAATGACAGCAGGTGCCATGACAAAGCCTATGCCCAGAGCTCATCTAACTACACACTCCCGGCCTTTTATGTGGGGAACTTCTCCATTCCCAGTGAGATCCCAGACTTGCCCCAGGACACCTTTATCAAGTTTTCTGGATGGACCAAGGTATGTGTCTTTAAGGAAAGTGTTTGAATTCGAGCCTCACACATCTGGTTTTTAGTATCTGAGAAAGAATCAAACAGAGCTGCTAATGAGATGCTGTGGGGCACTTTTGGGAGTGGATGCTGTTCTGTGTTAGTTCCCCATTCCTCAGGAGTGGGACCATGGCAGATCTTCAGGGAGTCAATGGCCAGCTTGGAGGTGGCACCATCTGCCCCATTTTCATTGACTGACAGCTTCCTTTAGTGAATGACAGCTTTTCTGCTCCCTCTGAGAAAAATCATAGCCCTTTTGGATACCGAATATGAGAGGCTTTTCTTCTTTATCCTGAAGAAAATCCGGTCCAGGGAAAGGGGTGACTCTCAGGGCGAACCTGTTTTTCTTTCATCTATGCCAAACTTCATATTCCCATAACACCCCCACCTTCATGCAGCCCTGTGCCCTGGGGGCTTCACCTCTGTCTACTTGATCCTCAACTCTTCCTTGGCCGTCGTGCTGTCCAGTCACTCCCCTTTATTCTTTGAAGACATTGGCATACCTTCTTCCACTGTCATTTTCTCCACTTCATGTCCTATTTTCACCCTAGATGACCTTACCATCACTTACTCATTTAACAGTTTTTTCAGCGGCAAGTGTATGCCCAAACTTTGTGCCGGCCACTAAAGATATAATAATGAACAAAACCAGATAGAGTCCTTGCCCTCCTGGAACTTACAGTCAAGTTCGGGAGAAAAATCAAATCATATAATCACCGAATTTACGTGGAAAACTGCAGCTGCAGTGGGTGCTAAGAAGAGATAGTGGGAGTTGATAATAATTGGGGCACATGACCTTGTCAGGGAGGTCAGGAAAGCCCTCCCCGGGGAAGTGATACTTGAGAGACGTGAAGGACAGATAAGAATTAACATGGCAAAAATAAAAAGAGAGGAACATATTCCAGGCGGAGGAGATAGCAGGTGCAAAGGGCATGTGCTTAGGAAAATGGCGAGTGTCAGAAACTGATAAAGAACGCAAATGTATGAAACACAAAGAAAAGGAAGTGGTTCAGAGAAAAAGCTAGAAAGTGGGTAGAGACCACATTGGAATAAGCCAATTAAATCACATTAAAGTTTTGTCTTTACGTTGAGAGCTATTGAAGCAGGAGAGTGACATGACATGATTGTGATGTGACAAGCCTCTCTGACCACAGTCTGCAGAATGGGTTGGGCGAAGGTATGTGTGAATTCAAGGAAATTATCTAGGAGGCTGGATCACGGTGTCCTTGAGAGACTGGGATGGTGGTAGCCAAGATGGAGATGATATCAACTATTTGAGAGATGTTTAAAGTTAAATCAATAAGAAGTAATGATGTATTGGATATGGGGGATTAGAGAGAAGGGCATATCCCAGGTGACTCTTAGGTTCTAGACTTGCAGCTGGATAGATGGTACCAGTTACTGAAAGGAGAAATTTCAGATGAAGATTTTGAGCGAGGTCATGAGTTTGGATTTGGACAAATTGAGTTGGTGAAGCCTTTGAGAACAGCTCTGAGAAGATACTGGAGGAGGGCTGTTGGATCTATGGGTAGAGAATTCAAAGAAGGGGTCCAGGCTGGAAATATACGTATAAGGTCATTTGTATATGGATGGTCGTTGTTGAGGATACATACGGCCTTTTTAGGTCCTCTGAAAAAGAGAGGATGCAGAAGGAACAAAGAGGACCTAAGGCTGATCTTTGAGAGACATGAACATGACAGAGAGTGAGGAGGAGAAACCAAAGAAGTAGGTGGAAAACCAGCATTTGTGTTACAGAGAGGACAGGTGAAATGAAGACAGAAGCATTTCTATTGGATTTAGCAACAAGAAGGTCACTGGGACCCTTTGTGAGTGCTATGCCAGTAGGTTGGAACATTTGCACGCCAGGTTGCATGCTCTTGAGGAGTGCAGAGTAAAGAAATGAACATACGAACATCAATATGGATACTCGAATATAAACATTCTTTTTCAAAAGTTTATCTGTGAAAAAAGAGGAAAATACGTTAATAGCTGGAAGAGAAGAGGGCGAAAGAGCATGTTGAATAAATGCCCTTTTATATTTTTTGCTTTTTGAATGTTTATGGAAATATATTTTCATTATCATTCAGTTTTGAATATTTTCTGTTTTCCCTTATTATCTCTTCTTTGACCTATACATATTTAGAAATGTGTTATTTAATTTTCATATATCTGTGGGGGTTTTTAGCATATCTTATTTTTATTGATTTCTAATTTAATCCCTCTATAAAAGTTCTACAAGAAGGAGAAAAATCTCTATGACCTTGGGTTAGACAAAGACTTCTTAGATTTGACACCTAAAGCATGATCCTTAAAGGAAAAAATTAATAAATTGGATTTCATTAAAATTAAAAATGTTTTATCTTCAAAAGAAATCATTAAGTTGGGTGGTTCTATAGAGTAGTGGTTAGCAGCACGTCTGCTTTATACGCAGAAGGTCCTGAGTTCGAGCCCCAGCAGAGCCACGGCCCATACCCTGGGTACGCCAGGCCCTGGGTGCACCAGGCCCCAGGTGTGCACTGCGAGTGCGTGAGAGGAGACACCCCGCCTTCAGAGATCCAGTTCTTAAGGGGAGACAGCAACATCCATAGGTCAGGGTTGGAAGTGGGGGTTGGGGATGAATTAAAAAAAAAATCATTAAGAAATGAAAATCCAAGCCACAAACTGGGAGAAAATATTTTCAAATTGTATATCTAACAAAGGACTTGTATCGAGAATATATGAAGAATTCTTACAACTCAATAATAGGTAGACAAACAACCCAATCAAAAAATGGACAAAGGAATGCAAATCTAAACTGCAATGAGATAGCATCTCACATCTGTTAGAGTAGCTGTTATCAACAAGACAAGTAATAACAAGTGTTGGAGAGGATGCGGAGAAAAATGAACACTCATACACTGCTGGTGGGACTGCAAATTGGTATAGCCGCTATGGAAAACAGTGTGAAGTTTCCTCAAAAAGCTAAGAATTGATCTACCATATGATCCAACAATTCCTCTACTGGGTATTTACCCCAAAGACTTGAAAACTCATATCCGTAAAGATATTTGCACGCCGATGTTCATAGCAGCATTATTCACAGTGGCCAGGACATGGAAGCAACCGAAGTGTCCTACGATCAATGATTGGCTAAAGAAGCTGTGGTACATATGTACAATGGAATATTACTCAGCCATCAGAAGAAATGAAATACTGCCATTTGAGACAACATGGATGGACTTTGAGATAATCATGCTAAATGAAATAAGCCAGATAGAAAAAGTTGAAAACCACATGATATCACTTATATGTAGGATAAAAACCTAAAAGCAACAAATGAACAGGACAAACAAACAGAAACTCATGGACATGGACTATAGACTAGTGGTTATCAGAGGGTAGCGGGGAAGGGAGAGGTAGATGGGTCAAATATGTGGTGACAGAAAGAAATCTAACTATGGGCAATGAACACATGATGAAATATATATATGTGCCTTACTGCTAAATTGTACATCTGAAACTTATTGGATTTCATTAACCAGTGTCACCATAATAATAAAAGTAAATTTTAAAAATGGACTTGAATAGACATTTCAGCAAAGAAGATATACAAGTGGCTGGTAAGTACATGAAAAGATGCCTAACAGTCAACATCATCAGTCATTCGGGAAGGGCAAATCAGAACCACAATGAATTACTACTTCATACTCACTAGCATGGTAATAATTATAAAAGATGGACAATAACAAATATTGACAAGGATGTGGAGAAAAGGGAACCCTCCCACATTGCTTGTGGGAATGTAAAATGGTACAAACACTTTTGAACACAGTTTGAAAGTTTCTTCAAGTATTAAACATAGAATTACCATTGGACTCAGCGATTCCACACCTACTCAAGAGAAATGAAAACAAGTCCACCAAAAGACTTATATGTGAATATTTATAGAAGCATCATTCATAATAATCCAAAACTGGAAGTAATTCAAATGTCCATCAACTATTGAATGGATAGATAAAATGTGGTCTGTCCATACAATGGAATAGTATTCCACAGTAAAAAGGAGCAGACTACTGATACATGCTAAACATGGACATGGATAGATCTGAAAAAACATTATGCTAAGTAAAAGAAGCCAGATATAAAAGGCCACATATTGTATGATTTCATTTATATGAAATGTTCAGACATGGCAAATCTATAGAGACAAAAAGTAGAGTAATGGTTGCCTAGAACTGATGGTATGAATGGAGAGTGACTGCAAATGGGTATGGGGTTTCTTTCGGGGGTGATGGAAGTGTCCCAGAATTACATTATGGCAGTGGTTCCACTATCTTCTTAAATTTATTGAGACCTGTTTTATGACTCAGCCTCTGGTGTGTCACAGTGAGCATACCTCTGGAACTTTAAACTCTAATATCCTCTCCCTGGCCACATATTTCTATCCCCTAACTCTCATGCCTCCCAGGCCTGCTCTTGGATCTTGCCGATGACCTGAAACTCTCTCCCATTAAGGCCGCAATTCCTACCTATTCAGCCCAGACATCAGCACTATCCTTTCTTAAGAGCCATCAATCCAGTGGCCCCCTTGCCTTTCTATTCTGTCTCCTTGTTCGTCCTCCATCTTGAATGGCCTTTATTGGTTCACCAGTAATTGGGTACTGCTGGGGGACCTCTCCAGTGCCTTCATCAGAGCCACGATGCCCTCACCGTCTCCAGCCTCTGGACCCTCTCAGCTTGCCCAGCAGCCTTTGGTGTGTCTCTTCCCCTCTCCCCAGCTGGCCTTTCTGACTTTCACCACTCTCTTTAAGCTACCTTACTCTTCCTCCTACCTCCTCTGCAGAGACTCACCCTCCTTGACTGCTATCAGGTGTCACTCCTTTGATCCCTCAGCTTCCTGTCAGACTTATCTCTCTGCCTCCACCCTCACTTCCTGCCCAGCAGCCTCTAGGAGGAAATCTAAGCTCTGAATCCCCTCCCCACCTTCTTCCTCCAGCCAAGATCCTGTTCTCATACTTCCTCCTCTGGCATTTGTCAGCCCCCATCTTCCTTGCCAAGTCCCATGTTGCAGCCAAGAAGTGCTATCTAGGGTCTCTAAGACCTAATAACAAAATAAAGCCCTCCCTGGGTGTCCCCACTTAAGCTTGTTCTTATTCCCTTGCTCCCTCTTTTTCTCCCCTCCTTCCTTTTCCCCTTCTCCCTCTTGGTGTTCTGCTGTGACATACATTTCCTTTGTTTGTGCTTTTTCAGTCCCTTACTCTTCCCATGTAGCCATCACATATTCATCTGCCAAGACTGGTATTAACTCCTCTGTGAAACCTTCCTAGACCCTTAGTCCAAGAAAGGACTGGCCCTGTCCTTCTTTGAGCCCCACCTGGACTCAGCACCATGATGCTTCCTTGCATTTAGGTTGGCACCTCAGTTTCACCCACTGAGTCATAGCTTCATGAGGGGCATTTTTCAAAAGTGCCCAGCTTATTCACCATCCTGCCCTCCTCCTGGGCCCGGGTGCTCTGTAAATGTTTTCAGACGAACGGGCGCACAAATGCCTGTGTCGCTAAGCCTCTGAGAAGAAAGCAAACGAGAGGAATGTAGTGATAGGAGCAGTCCAGTTAGTGATAAGGGGCTTTGCTGGGTGCTGTGGGTGCAGTGCCAAGGCAGATGAGAAGACCCAAACACAAATCATTGTTCACTAAGTGGTGTCAGTTTAGTGCATCAAGAGAAAGAACTTCCCGGAGATGCAAAGCAGAAAGAGCACATCTTTTACAGGGGTTGTGAAAAGGGCCGGGTTGCTTAGATAGAGCTTTAAACAGACCCGAAGAATGGCAAGCCCTTCATCAGAATCAGACAAGAGAAGGAATTTGTCAGGGAAGGAATTTTAGGTGAAAGAATAATAGAAGCAAAGGTGCAGAAATGGAAAAGCAGGGGACGTTTTAGAGGTCGGAGTGGGTTCATCTTGGCCAGGTCATAAAGGTGTCACACCCAAGAGTTACAGACACAGGCGTTCTGCTCAACTCTTTAGAGACACTATCTTCACAATCATCAAAAGTAGCACATGTGGTAGGATGTCGTATCATTTTCTCCAGTTTACAGATGAGCAGATAGAGGCTCAGAGAGCTAAGTATCTAGTGTGAGGTGCAGAAGTAGGTAGTGGAACAGCTCCCCGAGCCCCAAGTCTGACTTGTAGGCCCACATGCAAAGGCAGGCAGCACTGCACAAAGCCTCAAAGGCCAATGAGGAGCTTGTGCTAATAATCTAGGCAGGGGCTCATGACTTTAAATATTCTGCACCTCATGCTGGAAAAGGACATATACACACACTATTCATGAATGTGTTTGAAGGTTCAGAACCCCCAAAGCCCATCTAATCCATATATCCTCTTAAAACCTATTGTCCGTACCAGCATTATCCAAACTTACCAAAAGGCGGGAAAACCCAAATGTCCATTAGCTGTTAGGTGAATAGACGAAAATGTGGTATATCCATATAATGGAACGTCTTTTGGCAATTTTTATTTATTTATTTTGGGAGCAATTTTAAAAAGAAATGAAATACTAATACATGTTATAACATGGGTGAACCTTGAAAGCAGTTCAATGAAAGAAGCCAGTCACAAACCGCACATATGGAATGATTCCATTTCTATGAAATGTCCAGAACCAGCAAATCTATAGACACAGGAAGATGAATGGTTGCCCAGAGCAGGCAAGGGGGAGTGATGGAGGGTGTGGGTGGAGCATGGAGAATAACTGCTAAAGGGTGCAGGGTTTCTTTTTGGAGTGATGGAAATATTCTAAAATTGATTGTGGTGACAGTTGCACAGCTCTGTAGTATCCTAAAAACCACTAAAGTATACATTCTTAAATGAGTGAATTGTATGGGTGTGAATTATATCTCAATAAAGCTTTACGTACACACACATACACAGGCCCATACATAGGCTGCGTGGACCTGGGTTGGGTAGGTCTGAGGATGAGAAGACATACGTAGATCGTACATAAAACAGAGCACCTGTGTTTTCTGTTATTTTCTGACGAGCACTGGTCCCTGTCGCTGGGGACTGCCCCGTGCCAACTCCTAACATTCTGAATGATGAGCACACACGCAACAGACAGATGCCACAGGGCACTGAGTTCTGACTTTTGGGAGAATGAGTGCTTTGGCGGATCCGGGAATGGGGGTGAGGATGGACTGAATAACCATTTCTAAGACTGTGCCTCTGGGCAAACTAACCCTCCTCCATCAGGGTGGCCCTGACAAGGCTCCTGTCCCCAGTCTCTTAGCTTATGCCATTCACTTGCTATAAAGAAACTACCTTGATTTAGTGAATGAAGTCACTGGTAAGAGTGATTCATGAGATAAAAAATCACTTTGGGTTACTTCGGCATTACTTGAGTCGGATGTGGCTTTCTGGTTAAATGCCTGAACGTCAACTAGGATTTCTGTGGGAAGAGGTCAAGCATATTTTGCTGCCTCCAAGAGACACCGTCCAGCAGATGTCTGCACAGAACTCTAATCTGACTACAAACTCCCTAAGATAGGCAGTGCTTTGTGTCATATATACTGTACCTAAAATGTCGTGTTCTGCCAACGCAGTGACGTTCGTGCGGTTTCTCTCTCCTTCAGATGGATGTGGATAAGTCTCCTGTCAATATCCTCTGCAGCTGTCCTGGTTTTTCAGCCACTCATAGTAGGTTTGGTTGTATATCAGAACATGGTAGTGAGAGGGTTGAGGTAATGTCCCAGTTTCCCTCAACCAGAATTATGCTTTGAAAAGCTAAGAATCAAAATAGAATACTGACTAAAAGCAGTTTTATTTTTCAGAGGCAAACATTACCTCTTTGAAGGTGTAAACAATCATGAAACAAAAGAATTTATAACAAAGAGCTGACAGAAATCCCTTTTGTCACCAGTTCTATCCTGAGGCCTGGTCACCAGAAAGACCAAGTGATTAGAGGGTTGGAACTTTCAGCTCCACCCCCCAAGCTCTGGGGTGGGAGTGGAGGAGCGTCTAAAGATGGAGCGCTATAAAAACTAGGACAGGGAGATTTGGAGAACTTCTGAGTTGGTGAACACATCCAGATGGTGGGAGGTGCACCTGGAAAGGGCTGGAGCAGGCAGGGGACAGACAGGACATGTTCAGACTCATGTACTTACTAATCATCCCAGAGGAGCTATCTACTCTTGCCCATCAATCAAAGAGTTGGCCATAAAATCTGGAAACATAGCAAATAATAATAATAATTTTACTTTTATTATAAAGCTGCATTCAATACAATGAAATGATATCATCTACGTTTCTAGATCTTGTGGCCATCCGTAGAAGGAAGGCCTGTTAGTCTTTATAAGTCTGTACAAATCGAGAAATGAGTTACAATGTAAGTAAAAGGTATGTCTTCAGTGCTCGTCATGGAAATGCAGAGGTGAGGTTCCTGTCCCAGATTTGGAGTGGTTAGGAAAAGGTCACAATCAGTAGAACTAACTCCAGAAGGGAGGGCGATGGGTAGGAATTACCTTTCTGCTCCCACACACCTGTGAAGCTGTTCCTGCCAAGGCCACTGGCGCCTACATGGTGGTAGGTTCCCCAGACATTTCTCAGGCCTCGTCTTGAACTCTTGGCAGGTAACATCTGACATGGGCAACCACTCCCTCCCTTGAAACTGTTCTCCTAACTTCTGTGACCACACTTCTCCTTCTCTGTTCCTGTTCAGGCTTCTCTTTCAGTTACTGTGTTTCAGATGCCTGGGCTTGATTCTGGGCTCTCTTCTCACTCTCAGGAGGTGTCATCTTCACAGACGTGCCCGTAACACCTAGCTCAGTATTTCTGAGAACCCACTGCCAACCGACGGTGTGGGCCTACCATTAGAGGTCTCATAGGCACCTCCACCCTGATCCACATAAAACAAAACTTTTTCTCCCCATCACCCCTGAAACCTGCTTTTCTGCTGGAGAGTGGTCCAGGGAGAAAGGACGAAGCTAGGACTTGAGTATAGCAGTGGGAATGGAGGGGAGGGTCCAGCTGAGAGAAATAATACAAACAGCCACATCAGTGAGAGCTTACTGCGTGCCAGTCCTTTGGCTGAGTGCTCACATGTGTCTTCTCACTTAGTCATTTTCACGACAACCCTAAGAGAAGGCACAAACACAATTGAAATAGCCCTGACAGGATTTGGTGATTGATTAGTGAAAGAAGAACTGACAGAGGATGGTTCTACTATTTTTTAATTGGGTTTATAAATACGATTTACTTTACTGAAAAGTAGCATGCTAACGCACCTCGATGTGTATCAGTTAGCTTTTGCTATGTAACAAACTGTCCAAAACTTAGTGGTTTAAAGCAACAACTATTTATTCGGCTCATCATTTTGAGTATTGGCAGAATGGGTGGTTCTTCTACTGGTCTCACTGAGCGTGACCTTCTAGTTAGCAAGGAGGCTCTGCTCCTGGGTGATAGCAGGCTGTTGGCTGAGGCAACAGAGGAGATTGGGCCATGTGTCTCTCTCGTCATCCAGCAAGCTAGCCCAGGTTTGTTCTCATGGTAACTGGGAGGGTTCAAAGAAAGAATGCAAATGTTCGAGGCTTCCTAAGGCCCAAGCCAGAATTCACATGTCACTTCTCCCACATTCTTTGGCCAATACAAGGCATTAGATCATCTCAGTCCAAGGGCTGGAGAAACAGATTCTGCCTCTTAATAAGGGGAGCTGCAAAGAATTGTGGCTATTTTTTGCATTCTGCCACAGGTTTTAGTACTATTTGACCCTACCTTCATTCTGAATTTGATATGCTTCTTAACTTTTTTGTCCCGATTTACAAAATCTTCTATCTAATTTGTTGTTTCTTGTCACAAGTCCTGTAAACTTGGAAACTAGATAGTCAGACTTCTTTCTACAAATATATATTAATTTAGTAATATAACTTAGAACTGTAGGCAAGCAAGATTAAACAGGCTCTGAGTGAAGGAGGATTTCCTACAATTTTTAGTGCATGGACTTTATAACAAATATTATATGGCTGCCTGGAGGTCATATTCACTCAGCAGTGCTTTGTTTCAGACATGTGGGGTGGCATGATGCTTGCTAGATGAGGTACCCCATAAAAAGAGTCAAGCAATAATGGAACTTCTGGGAGCTGAGAAGGAAAGGAATTTACATTTGGGGTTTGACAAAAGGAGGAAGTGATTCCTCTTTTATGCTAATAGTTTAGGTTTCATGGTTTTAATTCTATTTTAGTTTGTCCTGAAATACAAAGAAACCATAAAGTTTTTAACTTTCTTACTCTAAGATCAAGGAGCAAGAAAAGGAGTGTGATTTGCATCACCTGCAGACCCCTTCAGGGTTACTGCAGTGAAATTTATTTAACATCTTATCTAAGCAAGCCCCTATTTTACTTTTTTTTTAATTCTCTTTTTCTTTTCTTTCCCAAGTTAGCATCACAATTACTCATGAACTGTGTGAGATGAGAGTCTTTTAACCTTGAGAAAAGGACCTTTGTCTTTTCCATTCTAAGTTCTCCAAGTATCTAACTGTCTTCTTTCAGAGTATGACAAAATTGACATTCAACCCGAGTTTGTTGTTTTTAAAGGAACTCTCGGCCGTATTTTAAAATTTTTAAACTGACTTAAAACAGCATTGGAACTTTTGCTTTAAATTCTTATGAGGGGATTGTATTTATCTAGAGAATTTAAAACAGACAGCAAACATCTGTCTGATTAACAAAGTAGGTCAGGTATTTCCAGGAACCTAAGGTTTATACTGTCATCACCTTGGTGATGACAGCGAAGAGTGGGAAGTCTGTCGGGGTGGGGGGGTCAAGCCATGGTCAGAGAAAGTCAGACTTTGTCATGGAACTATTTTAGCTGGGATAGCCCCAGGAAACCCCAGAAGCCACTAGTGTTCGCTCTACAAATGCTCGGCCCCAATGGGGCTCGCTATATTAATTAAGAATGTGTCTACTTTTAGGTCACATTTACCAACATGTCAGGCTCTCCCTGCCACCAATAATTTCAGCATGATTTTTTAAAGAAAAATTAGAGTGTATGTGTTCCTTAAAATTGAATTTTTAAAGTTCAACTCTTTTTAAGTGATTTTTTAGCACGTTAGAAAAATTACTTCTAAAAAAAAAATCACAGGGCTATTCAAGGAAAAATGCAAATACTTCATTTTTCTTCCAGTAAACAGTGTTCTCTAAAACTCTTAAGCCGGGAGCAAAGGAATATGAAGTATTCTTTCCATAGTGCTTTGTGTCACTTCATCAGTGAATCTTTTCTCAGGCTGAATTCAGTATTCAACCAGTATTATCCAATGCAAGCTGCTAGGAATATACAGAATACCGCTCTGTGGAGTGATGAGAACCTTGCCTTGGACAAATGGACAAAGCCTTTCCCTTCATAGAGCCTAAGCTGGAAATAGCTGATAAACCAGTAATCAAACAGATGATACAAGTATCAAGGAATAACAATAACTAGAAGAAAAAGAACAGAGTAAAGGGGTGGTGAGGGACTTGGAATGGAAAGCCGAGTATACAGGAGGTTGACTGTGACTCTCTTCTCTGAGGAGGTGATGGTGGAGTTGAGACCTGAGTGTTCAGAAGGCTTTAGGTCTGGGGAAACGGGTATGGGCAATACTTAATGCACAGTGAGAAAGCTTGGTGTGTTAAAAAGTAAGCGGGGAAAGGTCCAGTGAGGACTCGAGTGAGCAAGGGGCAGAGTGGCAGAGACAGGGTCTGTGGGCCATGGTAAGAGAATTAGAAGCAGGAACGTGTGAAAATCATCTGATTCTCATTTGGCTGCTGTGGGGAGCCTGGGATTCTACAGTCAACAGAGGAAGTTGGGAGACTTGTGAGGAGGCCGCAGTCATCTAAGACAGCACTGACTGTGATATGCTCTAGGAGACTGGCTCTAGTGGGGAGAGAAGCAGAGAGATTGTGATCTGATAATGAAATTACAGGTATTTCAGCCATGCTGTCCAGTATGGTAGCCACTCGCCTCATATGACTATTTACATATAAATTTAAATTAATTAAAAGAGGCAATTAAATTCCTCCTTAGCACTAGCCACATTTCAAGTGCTTATTGGCCTCTAACCAGTGCATGTAGTTACTCTGTGGGGCAGCACAGAATGTTCCATCATCGCAGTAAGCTCCAGCCTCCAGAATTCTTCACTCCTTTCTCTTGGAAGGGCAACCGAAGTGCCATATACTTTATTTAGTGACCCTTTCTTTAATGTGAAGAGCTGAGATTGGAGGGAAATTTTGTCCTGAAGAAGTTCATAGCTGGAGAAATAATCAAGGTCACAGGAGATGTAACTAACCTTGGGTTTAGGGAAAGTTGAGGGGAAGGTGCAAAGCACAATACCTACATACTGGAGAGTCATTTGGGTGAATTAGGAGGCAGGGTCCGTATGGCAGCTGACTGCTCAAAATGGGTGACAGTTTGGGGGAGAAAAGAATGAGAACAGATTGTGCAGTGTCCAGAAATAAAGAAGCAGTTAGGAGAAAGATAATGCCAACTTTGATCAGCAACTAGGAGTGACAGTTTGGGGTTATGTCTGTCAGTCACAGCGCAGCCTGGGAAGTGAGGCTGCTGGGAGTAGTCTTTAGTAGGAATTAGAACTTACAGGAATGTGGGAAGAGCTTGGAAAACGGAAGTTGGAAGAAGGGTTAGAAAATCAAAGGCGGAAACACTAAACAACCCTCCTGCACTGATCAAGTCAACACTTTGACACCTCAGCAACCTCAGGAGCAAAGTCCAGCCACACAAGCAGTACTTTGTGAAGCTCACAGGGACTGTTGCCTTATGAGGCCACCACACTGTTGGTCAGCAGGACAGCCTTCAGGAAGGTGAGCTGGACATGGAGCCGAGGAGACCAAGGAAGCCCTGAACCTGCAGGCACCCTGGTCCTATCAGTCCTGGTCTAGCCATGAAAACCCCCAAGAGCCAGGCTGCTGCTTCCCTTCCACCTTCCTAATCTCAACAAGGTCCTTCCTCTTTTGGCCAACTCTGACCCGGAAGCCTCTGGTGGGGGAGATTTAGGGAAATGGTCACCAGCTTTCCAGGAAGACATGCCCGATTCAGCACAAGGGATGTGAGGGACTGTCTTGGATACCTATGAAGTAGAGTTTTAGGTGTGAGAAGGAACCAGACCTCAGCGTCGTTCATCTCACTCTTTGGTCAAGAATTGGCTTGGCCTTTGTCGGGGACACGGTGTGGAGCCTGTGTCACACAGACCGTTTTTCATGTGCTGCTCACAGAGCCCTCTCATTGATCTACCTTTGGACCCATTACCCGCCTTGACCACAAAAGTGAAGTGCTGCTGTTCGTTAATACTGTGAAAACAAGGCACCAGCAGATGTTAAACTGATAAAAACCCAGTAAAGCTGTCATTTATAGACCTTTTAGGATTGATCGAGATAGCTTATCCCATGGTAAAAACAAGAGTAAAACAGTTTTGAGTACTGTGAAACTGTCATCCTTTTTCTAAATGACTTAATGCAACCAAAGGATAGTTTTTAATCATTGGCTTCCTTTTGTGGGCACGTGAGTGCCCAGATCTTTTTATGTGAGTAGTGGGAGGAGCGCTGCCACTTACTGAGTGTGGCCCCAGTGCCAGGCGCTGTGCTGACCATTAGACATGCACTGAGTCTTCCTGTCCTCCCTGTCCCCAGTTACCAGTGTGAGTTGGGACCTGCCCAAGGTCAGACAGCCAGTAAGTGTCAGGACTAAGATTTGAACCCAGCTAGGAAATTCTGAGGGAGCCGGAATAAAGGGGACACCCAGAGGCTGAAAAATACCCAAAGGTGTGGAACTAAGGAGCCGTAAGGTGAGTGACAGCAACTGTGATGTGGAGCATACCAGGGGTCAGGGCTCAGCAGGTGACAGCCATGTCTGAGTCTCCTCTGGTGTGTCACACCCCCCAATATACAGATGGTCCTCGACTTATCATGGGTTATGCCCTAATAAACTCACCGTAAGTTGAAAATATTGTAAGTCGAAAATGCATTTAATATACCTAACCCACCGAACACCATAGCTTAGCCTCGCCTACCCGAATGTGCTCAGAACACTTACATTAGACTACAGCTGAGCAAAATCTTCAAGCACAAAGCCTATTTTATAATAAATAAACTGTTGAAAATTTCATGTAATTTATTACACATACCGCTTTTGCACTAGTCATAAAGTAGAAATGTCCTAAGTTGAACCATCTTAAGTTGGGGACCATCTGTATTTGGGCCGCTGTGGGTAGCGAATTCTTTATTTCTTCTTCCTTCCTTCCCTCCCTCCCTTCTCCCTTTATTCCTTCCTCCCTCTCCCACATATTCTTTCTCTCTTTCTTTCTCTCCCATGTGTGTGAGCTCCCCCTCTTTTGCTTTTCTTCTTTGTTTGTGATAGAATGTTCGATCTATTCAGCCAACTGTTAAATCCTACCCTATAAGCAAATCCTCGCACCGGCAGAGGCTGTGCAGACACACCCAAACGTGGCCCTGTTCTTTAGGAGGTTCTCCTCCACTCTCAGTTTTGTAGCCGAAGCAGCTTCTGCTCACAGAAATTGTCTTTGCGGCTTGTAAGATCACCTCTGCTCCTCAAAGCAAGCAGGCCACCCTCACTCTGTTGCTGGTGTGAAAACCATTAAAATGCACCAGTTAATATAGATGCCCAACTGGGCAGACCCCGTCTCTCATCTCTCGTCTCTCCTTCCCCCAGCCCCCACATCCTTCCTGAGGGGTGGTTTGGGGATGGCTCCTGGGACCTGTGTGTTCCCTGTGCACATTTTGTGCACGGAGACAGCATGGTCAAGACTTGCCTCTAGGAGGGGAGAACAAAGGAGGAAAGCTCTCCTCATCGGTATTTTTTTTTTTAACACCTACAGCACCCAGTATTCCTGGGTGGTCTCCCATCCAAGTACTAACCAGGCCCAATCCTGCTGAGCTTCCGAGATCAGACGAGATCGGGCGTGTTCAGGGTGGCATGACCGTAGACTGGAAAGCTCTCCTCCTTGAGGCCATTCAGCGAGTCTCTTTGTACAAAAGAATCAGGAGAGGCTGGTATGTGGAGACAGGCAGTCCTCCAGGACCCAGGACAAATTCAAAACCTTAATGCAACTGAAACAGCGTTGTCCGGTAGTGACATGTGTAGCTGCTGAAGCCAGTCAGAGGGACCAAACACGCATTTTCCTGATGCAGGAGTGGGTATTTGGGAACCATTTCTTTTTATTTCTCCCACCCAACCCCTGCCCGACTTGGCCAGTCATCTTGGTAGAACGCTGGAACCCAGACTGGCCTGGGTCTGGCTCTCGGGCCTTGACCTGGAGGGAGAGTGCCTTTATGGGGCGTTTCCTGCCTCAGCCGCTGCTGGCTGACCCATGTGCATCCCAGCTCTCCTGTTCATCAGAGGTAGTGCCGCTGGGGTTGATGGTTTCTCTTTCTCTTTCTTTCTCTCAAGGGTCAGGTGTGGATTAACGGCTTTAACCTGGGTCGCTATTGGCCAGAGCGAGGCCCCCAGATGACCTTGTTCGTGCCACAACATATCCTGGTGACATCGGCCCCAAACACCATCATAGTGCTGGAATTGGAACGGGCACCCTGCAATGATGATTGCCCAAAACTGTGCACTGTAGAGTTCGTGGACAAGCCGGTTATCAGCGAAGCCGTGACCTACAGTCATCTTTCACACTTGTGACGGGACCATGTATGAAGACTAAAGGCAATGACCCTTTGGAATTCTAGCCTTTCACATACCTCACATATCCCCCTTGCAGTGGCACCGTTCACGGAAGAGTTCAAGTGGAAAATAGATTTAGCTCATGTGTTTCACCTGAGGTTTCCCTGTAGCCTGACAGTACCTCACCTTCCGCTGCCAAGGGCCACCGTGGCTGGGTGATGGGGGTAGAAGCACATCAGTGCACAGGTGTGTTTGCAGAGTTGGAATGGAGGCTTTCGAGGTGTTTCTGATTTTTATTTTGGAAGAATCATGCTGTCTTTTTGTTAAATAAAATTTGCATTTATGATATTACCGTTTTTAATGTTGAGCAGGTATTAAATTAGAGGTTCCAGTTTATATCATAACTAGACTTGAGTGGGCTGAATTAACCACTTCACTAACTTGAGATTCAAAGGCATGGAAAATCGTCTTGGTTTGATCTAGTGGACTACTGCTTTTCTGATCTTTATTTGAAGTTCAGTTCCATTTTGCATGTTTAGACGTAACAGCTGCACCTATCCACACGACACAGGACTGCACACATGTCAGTAGACAAGCATACACATGAGTGCATATGCAGTGTACATACATGGATATGCAGGGACGTGGTGTTGCATGATATGCATGTCCTGCCCAGGGCAGTAGCTCTCTTCTGTGGACCTCTACACCATGCCCAGTTCTGAGCATATTATATATTTAATTCACTTGTCCCTCACAAAAACTCTGGGGAATGTACTGTCATCTTCCCTGATTTAGTAGGCCACACAGCTGTAAGTGGTAAGAACAGGGTTTGAACCCAGGCCATAGGGCTCTGGTGTCGAGACACACATTGCATATAATATATCAACACGTGCTTATGTTCCCATAGGAAAGGATTGGAACAACATAAACAAAAACTAATCTTTAATGTGATCACATCTGGGTGGTGTTTAGGAAATGGCTCACTTTTTCATTTTTGCTTACCTGTGTTTTAAATTCTTTACATAGAAGATGTAAAATTTTTTAAGAGAGGAAGAAAGGAAAGATTTTTCGATGCTAATCTACAACATAATTTCATGATACTGTTTTTCATCTCATAGACATCAGTAATGAAGATCTGGAAGTGAACAGGGAGTTTTGAAACTCTGGTCGAGCGAGCTGTGGGAGTTGAGACAAACTGAGACTAGAACTATATGTAGAACTATTTCCCACACCATCCTTTTCTCTGTATGCTGCATCATGTGACGTTCGGGCATCCCACAGGGTGAAGGAGGTACCGCAGGGACCCACAGCCTCATTTCATTCCTTGTCCTTCCACTGTTAAGTTACCAAAAATTTATAAAGTGATACTCAAGAATTGTGTCCAGTGATCAGCTTTGGAAAGAAATGCGAGGTGATTCCTTTTAAGACATTATGTACGTAGGTAAACTGTGTCTCCCCTGTCTCAGAGGCCCGCGTGGAGTCTCCAGAAGGCTCCGGTAGTGGAGTGAGATCTCCTCATCAGAGTGTGCACTTCCCTTCCATGCTCTCATCCTGTCTTCAGAACCACCCTGTAAGGGAAGACAGCATTAAACCCATTCTACAGATGAAAACATTTAAAGTTTCAGTGAGAGGCAAAGTTGGATTCCAGTCTGGTCTGTCTCCATCCAAAGCCAGAGTATTTTGTCTTATCAATATGAGGCAATCTTTTAGGGTTTCTCCCCTTTCTATAGCACCGTGACTTCCCTTGTCCAGGATGTCCTGTTCTGGAAAACAGGATCTTAATACGTAAATAGTAGTACCGCCCTGGACTCTACCTCCAACCCATCCAACTATGTATCCTAGCTCTGAGGGGCATTTACCTTCTACATTGTCATTCTCAAAATGTGATGTGCCTTCTGTCACTCCTGATTCCTGAACTCTGTGTATGGATAGTACCTTTGAAAATAATAAGGGCAGTACCTTTATCGCCTGCTATGGAAACCTTTTATATTAACTTCTTTAAGTTGATTTTAATATTCCAGGACTTTTTGAGCAGGCTTGTGCTAACCCAGCCAAAACGCTGATGATCTTGGCTTGTGCTAACCCACCAAAACGCTGATTACCATATTTTTAATCATCCTCGTAATGAACATCGCGGCCTTTCCTTTGTATCGTTGGTTATATGTATCTCACATTTATATGATCTTTAGAACATCTTGTTTTAAAAACAGTTTTATTAAAGTATAATATACATACCATAAAATTCCCCCATATTAGGGTACAGTTTGATGAGTTTTACAAAATTGATACAGTGGTACAGCCATCTCCACAATCTAGATTAAGAGAACTTCTTTCACCCTGGAAAGTTCTCCTGAGCGGGATGTCTCCATTCCCACACCCCACACCAGGCAACCACTACTCTGTTTTCTGTCTCTCGTTTTTCCTTTTATAGGAATATTCTATAACTGGGGTCACAGTATGTAGTCTTCTGTGTCTGACTTCTTTCACTTAGCATAATGTGTTGAGGATCATCCATATTGTAGCAAGTTCAGGAATGAAGTCCTTTCTAAGAAGTGTTCCATTGTGTAGACATGCCACATTTTTGTCTATCCATTTGTCAGTTGATGAGCGTTTGAATTATTTCCAGTTTGGGGCCATTTTGAATAATACTAATCTGAACATTCATGTATAATTCTTTGTGAGGTCGCACGTTTTCATTTATTTTGGATAGATACCTCAGAGTGCAATTGCTTAGCCATATGGTAAATGCATGTTTAACTTTTTAAGAAACTGGCAAGCGATTTAAGAACATCTTTTTTGAGGCTAGTGAGGAATGAATAAGCGACAGAGTTGCACTCAGCAGAGCCCTGTCTATTCTGGAGATGGAGTCTCTTCTGTCTTCTCTCACGATCCCCTCTCTGCCTCAGGCTGTTCACGCTGGCACACGCGCGCGCGCGCGCTCTCTCTCTCTCTCTCTCTCTCTCTCTCTCCCCTCCTCTATCCTCTCCTCCTCTCTCCTCCCCTCCTCTTCCCCCCACTCTCTGCCCTTTCCCTCCCCTCTCCTCTCTCTGCCTCTGTTAGTCAGTCTGTCTTTGTTTCTCAGCAAATCCAGTTTATTCAGAATGAAATCGTTTACCTCTAAGCCGAGTTTGGTTTTTTTTCATTGTTTCCCCAACAAGCAAGATGTCTTCTGTCAGATGACACAAATAGGAAATGATCTTGTGTGATCTTTGTCTCTTGCCTTATAAGAAAAAAAAAAAAGTCATTTTTGAAAATTACCTTTTTAGTCAGTGCGAGCGATTCTGTCTGGGCTGGGGTAGAATAGACAGCTAGTGGGGACCAATCGCTCATGGGCTAGGAGGAGTGGTCAGTATCCAGACAACTGGAGTAAGGTGGTTAGTGTTTAAGCCCAGCACTTGTTCTTGGTCTGACTGAAAGCGTTACTTTCCGGGGTGTCCCTTGCCTTCCAGCCTTCTGGCCTCGAGGCTGGGTAACTGGACACCCACAGCCGTCTGGTTGTAAACGCCCAGTGAAGATTCTGAACTGATTACAAGTAGACAGTTGCTCTACTTGCGTCCCAAGGGGATTTCCCCTGTGCGAGGAAGCCTCCCACAGCTTCAGTCCTCTGAACTCCCAAGCCAGCAGCATTGTCCACCCAGGTGAAACAGGACAGACTCGGGAACAGAAACATGTCCCCAGAAACACTCAGGGACAGTCACTCGCCGTCAGCATGATCTCAAGCGAGTGGTTCAATTATAAACCTCAATTTCTTTATATCCTAAGTAAGGCTCCCACCTCGTGAGGTTTTTAAATCAAATCATTAAAGCACCTGCTATGTAGCAGGTGCTTACTGAATGCTAGTTTGATTCTTTCCCTTCGCATTCCTCCATAGAAGCAGATGAGTGACCCTGTGGAAACCTGAGAGACAAGGGAAGAAGAAATACCTTCTGGGACACACCATCCTTTCCCTGTAACCTTTGTATTCAGTTCGGCAACTTGGTTCTTCTGACCAGCCACTATGCTTGGGTAAAGGATATGAACGTGAAGGACATAGTCCACTATAATACCTGGACACAGGCTGGAAGGTGGAGGAGGAGGTTCCACAGAAAGGGAGAAAGTACATCACTCTTCAAGGCCCTCTAGCATTAACCTGACATTGCCGGGGGTCAGGGGGCTGCCTGAGCCTACGGGAAAGACTCGAGATCGAGTCTGGACTGCAGAGACTTCAGTGTGAACTTCCTCAATGCTCCACTTCCTTGTTCTCAAAACTTAAGCAACTTTCCAGTGCCAACATACTGAATTTATAGCCCAAAGGGCATTTCTCATCATTGTGTACTGTTTTGGTTGTCATCTGTTGCTGCCTATCAGATCACTTCAACAAGTTTGCATAAGTGGCATAAAACAACTATTTTGTGATGTGCGTGATTCTACGAATTAGGAATTTGCACAGACAAGCTCAGGATGGCTTGTCTTTGTTCCTTGATATCTGGGGCCTCTACTGGGTACTAGAATCATCTAGGGGTTCCTTCACTCACATATCTGGCATTTGAGCTGGGCTGACTTGAGGTCTGAGCTCAGCTGGGACTGTCAACCAAAACATCTCCATGTCACTGTTTCCTGTGATAGTGCTAAATAATAATAATAATAAATAACACTCGTAAAGTACTTTTAACATTTAATTTTGCATACAGTATCTCACTGAGTCTTAATAAGAATTTTTGGGAGAAATATAGCAGATAACGTGCAGCCCAATTTGCAGTGTAGGAAAATTGGTAGGTAAGAAGGATTGTGATTTACCCAAAATTGGGGGAGGGGGTGTGTAACTGAGACGCTTGCCTCCAGATCCTGTGCTTTTTTCCCACAGGCAGGTTGCCTCGATTGATTGAGCTGCAAGGAAGAGGTTTTGTATTCCATTTGCGAAAACTCAAAACACAGAAGAATGATATTTCTTTCAGCCATACTTCCTGGCTTGCAATCAAGCCTGGTGTAAGCTGTGGCCCCAGGTTTTGGTGAATGACCCATGAGACTCTGTATGTGTGCTCGTATGTGTGTGTGTGCACGCACGTGTGTGTGGTGAGCAGAATGGCCTATATGTGTGGGGCCCCAGTGGATACAGATCAGTAAGTGAGGAATCCTCCACATTGCAAGATGGCGTGCTCCCATGGCCAGGCCCCCTCCCCCCGCCAACAAAACCCACCCTTGTAGAGTCCAGCCTCTCTTCTGATTTAATTCATTCTTTGACACTCAGCAATTTAGTGTCAATTCTCTAAGAATTTAGCTGTAAAGTTCTGTGAGCAGTGGATCTCTCTGAAAGATGTGAGCAGAAAGACATTACATGGAATTGTAGCTGAGAAGTCAAATGGCGACTCTTGGTTTTTCTCCAGAAGGAGCTCTTCCACAGTGACCAAGGAGACTGGGAGTGGACAGAGAAGCACTGCAGACTGACATCAACTTGAGCCCTTGGGATGATAAGAACCTCACAATTTTCTTTGCAAGTGACTAGGCTCATCTGTCCACTCTCTGCCATGCTTGGTAGATACCAACACACATTTGCAAAGAACGAATACAGTAAAGTACACAAGGGACCACACCAAAGAGTGAATTTGTAGTAGATGAGATGTCCTTGGACCATTCCCAGAGCCCCCCATGAGTCTTTCATGGTTTTGTATTCTAAAATTAAGATTGCCTAGAACCTAAATGCCAAATCTTTCCACTAGATGGGACTTTTACAGTACAGTAAGTTCTCTATTAACATTGTCGATAGGTTCTTGAAGGCTAAATGACATATAACAAAACCAACTTTACCATAGGCTAATTGATATAAACAAGAGTTAAGTTTCTATGGCATCTCAGCATTATAATGAAATGACATTGAACAAAATGATGATATTCAAATGATGATAAGGACCTGCTATATATACTAAATATCCACAAGAAAGAGGAGCTAGATGGGCATAGGACTAGTTCTGTTTAACTCTCTATTAAAAGATTCTATGATTGCCTGAGGAGCTGACAATAGGCAAGTATTTATTGGAATACATCTTCTAGGCCCTGTCCTGAGGTTATTGTATGTTCATGTCAGTCTCATTACAAACTCCCAGAAGCCAACCTGGTTAAAGATGAAATTCTGATTGTTTGGAGGACAGAGGTGGAAGATAGAAAGAAAGAAGATTCATCTGATTTATTTCCTCTCTGAACATCAGAATTTTTCTTCCTAATAACTAGGGAGGAGCTACCCATCTCAGGTATTCAAATAAAGCCAGGCTTTTGAGAATAACTTCTCACTCTGGTATAAAAATTCAGTGCCTATGTTGCCTATGTGGTAACATATATAGACTGCAAAAACCATACGGCAGCTGTGAACCAAACTTTTAGCCCCTTCTCATTGAGCAGGACGCTTCAACATTATCTTGATCTCAACTGCTCCTTTTTCTCTTGGTAACAAAGTTTCTGCCCCCACGTTTTTGTACACTGGCATTGCTGCTTCTTCGTTTCAGATATCCTATCACTTAAGTCCTTGGTCTTTAAACCTGAAATTTCTCCAAGATCTATTCTTTACAAAAATGTTATTAATCTCCAATGTGCTCTACAAAATTGCTTGTAGCCTACATCTCTTTGTTAAGTCAAGGACAACCTTCATTCATTCATTTGTTCACTCAACTGTTAATAAGTACTTAATATATATTAGGCATTGAGGACAAAATGGTAACAACTTTACAATCTCCTTTCTCGATCTCTTTATTTTTAATAGTATAGAGCTACTATCAATAGCAATAATAATAAAAACATGTCTTCAAGGTCCATGCCTTTAAGAGGTTTATAGTTAGTAGGAGAGATAAGTAAACAGTTTCAATGCAATCTCATGGGCACCACCATACAGGATACTAAACAGCATTAAACAGCACAGGAGGGGTTCACAGTCTAGGCCCAGGCAGTCAGGGGCTCCGTTTTACAGAACTTACGATGAGGGTTCGAGCACATCTGGTTCATAGAGGGGCTGCTATAAGGAGAAAGGGAGTGAGGGGAGAATATGGGGCAGGGGAATAAAGATAAGCAAATGGACTAATTTCAGCTTAAAACAACTGTTATTTAGTTCATGATTCTCCTCCTGGGCAGTCCTGGTCTGGACCAGGCCCAGCTAATGGTTTGGCTCACTCATGTGTGTGAGGTCAGTCAGTAGGTCAGCCTGGGCTGACATGTTAACTGCATCACAAAGTTGGTCTCACCTTGAGTCAAAGGGGCCAGACTTTTATATCTCTTCGCCATGCCAACCAGTCAGTGGGTACAGGCTGCCACTGAATGGGAGGAAGAACTACTTGTGTTGTGGGAAGGTAGTGGAGAATTGGCCAAAAACAAGAGAAGAGGGCAACTATGAGCTGTTAGCAGCTAATGCTCACAGAAGCTGGGGACTGGGTACACCAGTCCATAAAGGATATTTGGACAGACATCATCAGCATCTGCTATAAGACTCTAAACTGAAACCTGAAGGATGAGTAAGAGTTAGCCACATGAAGGGTGGGGGGGCGGGGGCGTGGGGACATTCCAGGTAAAGTTAACAGTATATGCAGATGGCCAGAGCTAAGAAAGAGCAAGGCACAGAAATTTATGTGATGGGGATGGACAGTGTTGAGAACACACGAGGCTGCAGTGGAATCAGGAAGCTAGATGTAAAGTGTCTTACATGATTGTAGAATGAGGATAATATTTTTGATGTGTTAGCCTAATATTTCTGTTTCAGTCAGTATAGGCTGAGCTATGTTATGTAACAAACAATAACCAAAACATAGTAGTTTAAAACAAGATTTATTTCTCATACTTCCTACATGTCCTTTGCCAGTCAGTTGGAGGTCTCAGTTTCCTTTCTTTTTTTCACACTAGGAAACTGACAGAGCAGTCAACACCTGGAACATTCCTTCCACAGTTGCCAAAGCAGACTAAAAGGAATGTGGAAAATCACACAATGACTCTTAAAGCTTCCACCTGGAAGTGATACCAAAAACAAAACAAAACAAAAAAAATAGACTTTAATTTAAAAGCATCATTAGGAATAGAAAGTAACCATAAAATTTATGAAATTACTATTCATCAAGAAGATATATTATTCTAAACATTTATGCATAAAATAAAATACATAAAGAAAAAAACAATTGAAGTAAAGGGAGAAATTAACAATCCTTATCAGCATTGAAAAGCTGATAAGATAGTAAGAAAGAAAGATAAAAGATTCTAAGATATTTTTGCATTTGATGATCCAAAGTAAACTGAAGGCGAAATTGAAAATTATTTTGGATGGGTTCATGAGGCAAGGGGCACAGAAGCCAATGTCTAGCATTCATAAAATTTGGGAAATTTAATAGATGACCAGCCCACATTAAACTGGGTGGCTACAGTTCTCAGGATAGGAATGGAATAAATGGAAACCACACTCCATTCTCTGAATTCTCAGGAAAGATAAAGACAAGTACCTTGATGCTGAGCTAAGTAGGAATAACCAACAACTCACCCCTGATAGGTTGTAAGCATAGGGCAGGGATTTATGGTTTAAATTTGCATCACTGAAATAGTCCAGTAATTTCAGGCAATGAATTAAAGTGTTACACAGGACTGATAATGCCCCTTTATGTCTGATAGAAGCAAATTTAAAATCATCTCTGGATTAAGGGCACCTTCATTTTACATCTTGAGACATCCCCCTAAATAATTTTCAAGGTCAAAGAACAGTTACAGTCAAATGTAACCAAATACACACAAAAAAACAAAGCAATATAAATAAGAAACTGTAGTAAAGGATCCACATAGGCTTCAGATACTGAAATTATGAGCATACTTTAAAACAAGTATTCTAGGATATTTAAAGATAAATAAACAACCTTAAAAATATCTGCAGAAGATAGGAAACTCTATGATGGGGCATCACATATTTGTAAAAGAGCTAAACAGAACTTTTGGAACTGCAAAATAAAATAACCAAAGTTTAAAACTCAATGTATGGGTCAGGGAGCTGGTTAGACACAATAGAAGAGAAAATTAGTGGGGGTATCAGAAGAAATAATACAAAATGTAACATAGAAAACAAACAAAAAGGATGGGGAGGGGGAGTAGTTAGAGACATGGGGGATAGAGTAAGGTGATGTGACAAATGTTTAATGTGAATTCCAGAAGGAGAAGATAGAGAAAATGCAGCAGAGATAGTATTTGGAGAAATAATGAATGAGAATTTTTTGGAATTGATGTAAGGTGCCATTCCATAGATTCAAGAGGCCAAACGAATCCCAAACATTTAAATTAAACAAAATTTCACATCTAAACATATCATAGCAAAACTGAAGAACACCAGCAACAGATAGAAGCATCTTAAAAATAGTCAGAGAATAGAGATTACCTTTAGGGAATGGCAATAGACTGAAAGATTTCTTAAAAGCAAAATAAAAGAACAAAGATAATATAGTGATATCTTCAATGTACTGAAAGGAAACAACTACCAACCTAGAATTCTATACCCTATGAAGTTATCTCTCAAGAATGTTGGTAAAATTAAGACATATTTTGAGAAGCATAAACAGAGACTCTCACGAAAGAATATACTTAAACACATACCTCAAGGGAAGTCTGTAAGTGACTCTAGAAGAAGGATCAAGGATGTAAAAAAGAGCAAAAACCAAAAATAGGGGTAAATCTGTTCATAAATGTAAACAAATATTAAATTCACGATATGATCATAATAATGGCTAGTAAATCTCACATTTTTAAATTATAATGTACAAAAACAAGAACTGTAAGATAGGACCAATATAAATAAAGTCTTCTACTTTGTTTTGTTGTGGTGGTTGTTTGATTTGGAGGCTTTTTGGGGTAATATCTATAATAAGGGCATAGGTAAATTTATTTTAAACTTTCAAATTTTAAATATGCTCTACTGAAAAAAGGCAAGAAATGAATGGAAAAGTAACCTGTGATAGGTAGTATAAATAGAAACTATGAAATAAGATTTATACATAAATATATCAGTAATTTCATAACTACAAATAAGCTAAATACAACAATTAAAAGACCCAGATTGCTAGGATGGATCTTTCATAGACTAACTATATGTTCTCTGCAAGAAAGCAAGTTGAAAATATAGTATACCAAACAATTGGAAGTTAAAAGATGGAAAATGCAAATAAAAAAAAAATTGGTATAACCCTTAGTATCAGAGAAAATATCTTTTAAGAAAAAAAGAGATACAGAGATTTTATCATAATGATAATTTTTAATCCACCAGAAAGATGTAAATATAAGTTTGTATGTATCTAATAACATGGTCTCAAAACAAGTGAAGCAAAACTGTATATAATTACAAGACATAAGTAAATCCAAAATCATAACAGAAGATTTTAACACACTTCTCTTAACATTTAATTGAAGAATGAGATAAAATATTAGTTAAGTCGAATGTTTGAGTTACATGATTAACAAACAACCTAATGGATAGATGTAAGATGCTTTACCCCCAAACTGAACTATGTGTTATTTATCAGCAACTATGGAACATTTATAAAAATTGGCATACATTGGAGTCACAAAGCAAATCTCAATTAGTTTCACAGGTCTAAAATAGATAGGACATACATCCTGAACTCAATACAACTAAGGTGGAAATCAATAACCAAAAATTAAGCGAAATATTCCCATATATTTGAAATGAAGAAATATATTTCTAAGTTACTGATGGTTTAATATTAAGAATTTTAAAATATAGTTTGAATTGAGCAATAATAAAAGTATTACATGTCAAAACTTGTGAGATACGGCCAAAGCTGTATTTAGAGGAAAATTATAGCCTTAAATGTGTTTATTGGAAAAGAAGAAAGTATGAAATTTAATGAACAGAGCATCTTCAAGGAGTAATAAAATAAAACTAACAAAATAAACCCAAAAAATGTCAAAGAAATAAATAAAAGCAGAAATTAATGAAATAGAAAATGTACATTTGATAGAAAGCATCAAAAAAGTCGACAGTTATTTCTTTCATACTAATAAATTGATAAACTTGGAATAAAAACACCTCCTTAAAAAGAATGTGTTTTAGCCCTAAAACTAAAGAAAATCTCTTTCCTTTCATCAGTAAAGTCTGAATCTGCTCATCAGACTATGCACATTGACTTTATTGAGTCTCAGAAGGACAAAGCAATAAAGGAACTCAACTTTCTAGACTGCATCATGCATTCAGAAAATTTTGAGTTCAGAGAGGGGAAACACAGCCTTGAAGTCACACAGCCAGTCAGCAGCACGGGAAAAAACAGGGCTCAGGCCTAACCTTCCCTTCCCTTTCCATCCCTTCCCTTCCCTTCCTTTCTCTTTCTCTCCCTTCCTTTCCTTTTTCTTTCCTCTCATGACCATCTCAGATTTATTTCATATAGAGTTATTTCAGCTGGCCAAGCAAGGCCTCCATTGGGCAGAGCTGCCTCTCTCTGCTGAGTTGTCCCAAAGAGTATTTTGCCTTGAATTAGTTCATCCATTCAAAAAAGAGAAGAAAGAAGCTTAGACTTTTTGCAGGACTATTACAAAATTCCTATTGTGTCAGAGTCCCACCAACTCCTCTGTTGCACAAGTCTGCAATACAAGAACTTATTTCCCGCCTCAACTCTTAAAACTTAGAAAAAAATATTTTGAATGCTGTTATTATGGAAAGTGGTGGGGGAAAATTATTCTTTTCAACTCCCACTTAAAGAAAGCATGTCTGTAAAGCCCCTCCATCTTCATGCTAAAAGTGCTAAGAATTTCACAATCAGTCTTTTTGGGAAAAAATGCCCCCCTCTGAAAAAGAGCCTGTTGTTTTTCATGCTATCTATGGACATTAAGGCTGTTATCTTACCCAAAGGTTTTGATAATGGGCAATTTCCTGTTTTTGTGACACTTGTTCTTAATATTTTATCTTGACTCTTCCATTAGTTTAACTGAGATACTGTACTGTGGTAGTCATGGAGTTTTTGCAGTGTAGTCCTATGCTCACAAGGCAAGAGTTAATGATAATAATAATAAAAAAAAGAGAGAACCTTACATTCTGTAAGTAGGCAAAGGACACATAAATAAATATCCAGGACATTGTGTCAGAAACCCAGACTTGTGGGTTAGAGCCGTGTTGGTAAAACATTCTGTGAGCCTTGATGGCAGAAGAAGAAATGGGTAGAACAGAGAGTAAACTCTCACATGTCCTCCTAGAGCTGTGTTTTCCCAATGTTTATTAGTGCAGGGGCTGTTAATTCTTCCTCAGGTTACATCCCCTCGTAATATTGTAGTTATTTGTTTACTACTGACCAAGAGTGCCTTCATGACAAGTCCCATTTTTCATCCTTGTTTTCATTCTTGTTTCCTTGGCAACCAGTACAGCACATCTAGCCCACAGTAGGTCCTCAATCAATGCTTTCTGGATAAAAAAAAAAATGCTTCCATGGTGACATTCACAGATTGAGAGTGGGTCTACATGTTCCCCACATTCCATTATAGGCATGCCTAACATAGATGTCAACTGAGGTGTCTTTCTCTTTAAAAATCTAGATAAAGTGTACCTTTAAGACCTCCTCAAGATTCCTGTGAACCCCCAGGGGCTTATTTTCTTAGTTTTCTCCGGCTAGACACTCTGCCTCTGCTTCCACTGAATTAGTTCAGCTCACAAATGCTCTCTCACCATCCCACACATTCTTTTGCAGTATCTTGACTCAAATGTGGAACTGAGTCCCTTGAGTTTCATATAAACCTCGCCCACATTGGGTCTTTTTATCTTTAGAACATTACAGAGGTTTTTAAGAGATTGGGCAAGGGATGGTCTACACTGTAACAACCTAAGCTCAGTAGGATTCCAGTTTTTATGAGACATTCTACCATCACCAAAATTGGTTGGCCATCATCCTTTGATCTTCGCTTCTTTCCTCTTTGTCCACTCCCACCTCTGAATTTCTAATTATTTTTAAATTAAACATGTCTCATCTATATTCCTGAAATGACACATGCTCTCCTTTCTCTTCCAGATCCACCTTCTTAGGAAGGGGCCCCGAGAGGCATGAGGCTTCCATGAGCTAAGAGGGAGAGAGGAATCAGAAGGAAAGCAAAAAAGTCAGATGCTAGTAAGTATCCCTGAGCCAAGTCCTGGCACTACCACCTCCCATGGATTAGCCCTCGGGGCTGGGAAGCACCAGAGAATCCCTACTAAGGTTTTGAGAGCTAAGTAAATAGTGCTTTTGAGCCACCATTTCCAAGGTCAAGCCTGGGGAGGAAGCAAGATCCTGAAGTTCCCCATCATGGTGCAAGTGTGGAAGTAGCACAGCATGGGTGTTTGCATGTGAGCCAAGGGTTCCCATGAGCCAGACACAGAGTGAGAGCAATAGGATGGTTTCCCATGCCATCTAGAACAGCATGAAGTAGCCAAGGCTCTAGACAGCCCCACTAAGGCTCCTGAGAACACAGAGTACAGCAGGAGAAGAGGGAAGTTTTCCTGTGTCCTGATAGGAAGGTCAAGGGAGCTGAGAAGTAGCCTTGTGGAAGTCCTATATTCAAGAATGGATCAACTCAGCAGGTCACTCCATGGATTGGTGCTTGAGGCCCAAACAGGAAGAGGTGCATGTAAGCAGGTGCTGAAATCAATGGGTGACCAAGACCAGAGTCCCTTTTACAAAATTGTAATACCAAGCGTTACTGAGGGTAGGGGGAGTGGGTGGAACATTGAACTGATTGAGATTAAGTCCTTGCTTTCTGGGAGAACTGGGGCCTCAGAATAAATACACACACACACACACACACACACACACACACGCACATATATGTATGTATACTCCTAATATCTTTGGGTGAGATCAGCCCTTCCTCATGTCAGTAAATGTTTTAGAATCTTTTTGTTTTTTGTTAGTGGGTATTTTTACTTCCTCAAAATAGACCAGGATATTTATTTTATTTTCCATATTATTACACTGAGTTCATCTCAAGTGCTCTTGTTTTGATTATTGATCTTGTTCATTGTTTTAGAGTTATATTTCTTCCTTGGACAATGGAATTTTGGTTTGCATGCTCATTGTGGATAGGGGATTTTCTGTTAGCTTATAAAATTTGTTTCTCTCTGTCTCTCTCTGTCTCGCTGTATGCTCCTTCGTCCCTGTGTAAGAATTTTGACGTTGTCTCTGTATTGAATGTTGTTGGCGTCCTACCCAGAAGCCTTTGCCTTTTGGTGAACCTCTTCCCTAGCTCCTTTCCCCGGAGATCTACTCTTGGCTTAATTAGGGAGATGCCTTGCTGATATATGGATACAAAAAACCAGACCCATTGCCTCAAAGTAGGAATAATTCTGTGGTACGATTCATGTTCCAGAGCCCCTGTGGAACCAGGCTGATGCAGGGAACTTGTGATGGTTAATGTTAAATGTCAACATAACTGGGCCATGAGATGCCCAGACATTTGATCAGACATTCATCTAGGTGTGTCTGTGAAGGTTTGTGGATGAGATTAACATTTAAGTCAGTAGGCTGAGTAAAGCAAGTCGCTGTCCCTAACATGGCTGGGCCTCACTCAATCAGTTGAAAACTGGAATAGAACAAAAAGGCTGACCTTCCCATGAGTAAGAAAAGATTCCTCTTGCTCGACAGTCTTCAAACTAGGACATCAGTTTTTTCCTACCTCTGGACTCAAATTGAAAATTGGCTTTTCCTGGGTCTCAAGCCTACCAGACTTCAGACTGGAATCACACCATCAGCTCTCCTGGCTCTTCAGCTTGCCAGCTCACCCTGCAAATCTTGACATTCGTCAGCCTCCATAATTGCATGATTGCATGAACCAATTCTTTATTAAAAAACTCTCTCTCTCTCTCTCTCTCTCTCTCCCTCTCATTGGTTCTGTTCTCTGAAAAACCCTAATACAGAACACACCCTTGCTTAGCTTCTTCCCCTTCCCTGTCCAACATCCTTCCTTTCCCTTCTCCAAGGAGCAGTCCCAAATAAATCACTTGCACTACAATCCTGTCTCAGGTTCTAGGGAACCCAACCAAACATCCTTCCACTTAGCAGCTTAGAGTCTGTCCAGAACCAAGTCTTATGTTGATGGTTAGATCTCAAATCCTGTGCTGGTTTGGGGGTATCACAGATCTGATCATTGAGCCATGGGCTTGGAGGTTGGTTCAAATCTTAGTTGTGAGTCTGTGTTTATCCTCCAGCCTAATGAGGCCTACAGCTGCCAACCAGCAGTTTTTCCATCTCCTTTCAGAGGTGGGGTAGTCCTACCCTGCCATAGCCACTTGCTTCAAGCCCCCCATGTTGTTTGGAGCAGTTATCTCACAGGATCTACTGCCAGCTTCAAGTCCCTCGACCCAGCAGACTTGAGGTTTCAGCTTTGCTCATGGCTTTGCTTTTACTTCCCAGTTCTGGTCTTCACAGATGCTTTATCCTACCATTTTTCTGCACTATTTTTATTTTATTGGTGTGTCATTTGCATAAAACATTCAAGTTTTTTAAGTGTATAATATAATAAAAACTGATAAATATATCTACCTAGGTCACCCACACCCAATAAGATATAGGAAATTTCCATCAGCCAGACTATTCCTCTGTACTCCTTTGCAAATGACACTCTACCACACACAGGAGGCGACCACTGCTATGATTTTTTATGCCACTGATTAGTTTTTGCCTGTTCTAGAACTTCAGAGAAATAAAGTCATACAATACATGCCCTTTATGTCTTGCTTCTTTTGCTCAACATAGCATTCCTGAGGTATATCGATATTGTTGCATACATGAATGAATCCTTCATCCACATTGCTGAGTAGTATTCCATTGCATGAGTATATCAGGTTTGTTTATACATTCTCCTGCTAGTGGATGATTGGATTACTTTCATTCTTGTCTACTATGAATAAAGCTATTACAAACATTAAACATTTTTATTGAGCTATAATTATTTGAGCTAAGAAATACATTCATTGAAAACATACAATTCAATGATTTTTAGTATATTCACAATTGTACAACCACCACCAAAATATAAGTTTAGAATCTTTTCATCACCCCAAAAAGAAACCCCATACTCAGTAGCAGTCACTCCCCATCTCCCTCTTCTCCCAGCCCTAGGCAACCAACTAATCTACTTTTTGTCTCTATAAATTTGCCAAACCAAGGTCATTAGATTTATAACTATATTTTCTTCTAAGAACTTTGCAGTTTTAGTGCTTACATTTCATTCTGTGATCTATTTTAATTTATTGTGTTAGAGTGAGGTAGTGGTAAAACTTCATTCTTTTGCATGTGGATATCCAGCTGTTCTAACACCGGTTGTTGAAAAGATCATTCTTTCCCCCATTAAATTATCTTGGCACCCTTGTCCAAAATCAGTTGGCCATTAACATGAGGGTTTATCTCTAGACTCTCAGTTCTGTTCTCTTGATCTACATGTCTGCCCTTATGCCATACTACATTGTCCTGATTATAATAGCTTTGTAGTAAGTTTTGAAATTGAGAAGTATGATTCCTCCAAATTTATTATTCTCTTTCGAGATTGTTTTAGCTCTTCTGTGTCCCTTTCATTTCTATATAGAATCAGCTTGTCAATTTCTGCAAAAAAAAAAAAAAAAATTAAGCCAGCTGGGATTGTGACAGAGATTTTATTGAATCTAGACATGAATTTATAGAGTATTACCATCTTTAAAATATCTATAAAATATCAAATCTCCAAATCAATGAATACACAATGTCTTTCCATTTATTTAGGTCTCTTTTAGTTTATTTCCATGATGTTTTCTAGGTTTCAGTGTACAGGCCTTGCATTTTCTTTTGTTCAATTTATTCCTAAGTGTTTTTTCGATGCTATTATAAATGGAATTGTTTGGGTTTTTTTTAATTTCATGTTTGGATTATTTATTGCTACAATAGAGAAATGTAATTGATTTTTGTCTATTGATCTTATTTCCTGTAATCTGCTGAATTCATTTATTAGCTCTAATAGTCTTTTTTTTTATGGATTCCTTAGAATTTTCTACATAAAAATCATGTTGTTGGCAAATAGACATACTTTTATTTCTTCTTTTCCAATCTAGGTGCATTTTTTGTTGTTTTTCCTGACAAGAACCTCTAGTACAATATAAATAGAAGTGGTGAGAGCAGACATCCTTGTCTTGTTCCTGATCTTAAGGGGAAACTTTCAGTCTTTCAGTCTGTCACCATTAAGTACAATATTATGAACATTCTTTTGAACAAGTCTTTTAATGGGCTGAGGTCTTCATTTCTCTTGAGTAAATACCTAGGCAAAAAATTCCTGAACCACAGAATAGGTATATGTTTAACAAAGAACTGTCAAATCGTTTTCCATAGCGCCTTTTGAACTCAACTATCTTTTAAATTTCTCCTGTTATGTGTTATCTATCATCTCAATGAGTTTTGAAAAACAGGAAGATCCCTAAACTGTGAACTTCTTGCTGCACCTTAATTGGAGAGCTTCCTAATGGTAGACTCAAAAGTCTGTGATCTTCAAGTTTTCAAAGGACAATTCTTTTATTTACGATTTAAATCCATTCCCTCCTCAGCTGACTCTTTGTCCTCCCAAATTGCTCCTCCATCATTTCCCCAAGAGGAGCTCAGCTAAACTACAAAATGTGCCACCTGAACCTACTGTTCACTTGATTTACATGTAACATATACATGGTAATGTCATTAAAATTAGGAGGAATCCCTCTAACCAAGGCAGCCATAGAAAAGTGGTTGTAGAGTTCAGTCCTGATGCAGATCCTTTTCCTGCCTGTCTGGGCTCCAGTTACAGTTTTGGTTTATCTCGTGTATAATCAAAGGAATGCAAATATTTTGCAGACTCCTACATACTATCTTGTAAACATCTCATACCGTAAACTCCACTACCCATCTCCTGGACTGAAGTCAGCATCCTCTTCAAAGCGCCACAGATCTCTATAGGCAGGTATCATACCAGGACGAGCATTCACCTTCTTACTTCACCTGTGAACTCTGATTTTTACAATTTTTCTCTATGGTTCATTAGTCAGCTTCCCATAATCACAAAGGCCACCCTCTTTTTTTCCCTAAAATGGCAATATCTATATTATTGGGGCAGATTATGAAAGTAATATATGTTTGTTCAAAGGAATAAAAAAGCCTGGAAATTATAAAGCATAATTCTTCCCTCTATAAAATGACTAACATCAATAATATCTCAGTAAAGCTGGGGAAATTTTTTTAATGGCTAACAGTTTGGGATTTGAATTTGAGGTTTATCCTTCCAGGTTTTTAAAATGTACTTGGACATTTCTGCACAGTAGTAGGTATATAGCTGGAAGTCATTCTTTGTAACAGCATAATATTCCATAGTATGAATAGACACTAATTAATTTTTATCATTAAATATTTCAAACATATAGAAAAGTACTGAGCATATGAAATAAGCATCCATGTGCCACTTAGTTATTAGAAAACAAGTTCAACTGCATGTAACTATTTTCCGCAGTTTGTCATTTGTCATTTTTCTTTTGGTGATGTGTTTGTCATGCATATTTTTATAGTCACAGAGTCTACTTTATTAATCTTTTCTTTTATGGCTTCTGAATTTTGAGAGAGGCCTTGTCCATGCCAAACTTATCAAGAAATTCTCCCCTTTCCTATTCAAACTTTCATTGTTTCAGTTTTTACATTTGAATATTCTATCCACTTACAAGGTAAGCATGTATGGTGTGACATGTAAATCAAACTTAATTTTTTTTCCCAGATAACAGTTCATTTGGCTCACTTCTTAAATAAATAATTCTTTGTACCCCTCCTTTGATTTAAGATGTGATCTTTAATATACGCTAAATTCCCATGTATGTTTTAATTTAATACTAGATTTGCCATTCTATTCTACTCAACTTTCTGGTCCATTGCCATATTATTTTAATTAACTAATTAATTTAATATACATATTAATTTATTATATATATATATATATATATATATATATATATATATATATATATCATCATTGATCTTCTCTTTCAGAGTGGACCTGGCTATTCTTTCCTGTTAATTTTTCATGAACTTAAATCAGTGTTATGTAGCCTAAAAGAACCATCGATGTGTCTTGAAGAATAACATTCTATTTAATAATTTAACTTAAGAAGAACTGATGTTTTTATAACATTGAATCTTCTTATACAAAAACATCTAGGCCTTTTCATCTAGATCATTTTGGAGTCAAGTAATAGATTTAAAGTGATATTTTTAAATGTTTTATATCTATTTCCTATATATTACAGGTATATAATACATATTTTTAATTAAGATTTCTTCTATTCTCTTTCAAAATGTGGGTCTGTTTTTTTATCATATCTTCTAACCGATTGTTATTTATAAATGTATATGTAATTGAGTTGGATATATTAATATTTTCCTCTACTAACTTGCTTAATTACCTTATTGTTTATAATAGTTTTTTCAGGTGATTCTCTTGAGTTTTCCAGTTACCCTATATTATCATTGCAACTGGAGATACATTATTTTTTTCAATTTTCAAATAAACTTTATATTTTATAATAGTTTTGGATTTACAGAAAATTGTGGAGGAAGTACAGAGAGCTCCCATATACCACAATTTCCCATATTGGTAACATCTGACATTAGTATGGAGCATTTGTTAGGTACGTAATGAATCAATATTGATACATTATTATTAACAAATGTTCGTACTTTGTTCAGATTTCCTAGTCTTTACTAATGTCCTTTCTCTCTTCTAGAACTAATTACATTTAGTTATCTCTTTAGGCTCCTCTCGGCTATGACAATTTCTCATACTTTTCTTATTTTTGATGTTTACAGTTTTGAGGGATATTGGCCAGGTATTTTGTAGAATGTCCCTCTATTCCAATTTTTATACCTCTAATTTATTACTCTTATAAAATGGAGCGACTACATGCAGTGTGGTGGGTGTTATATGGAAGTGGTGATAGCAGACATGCTTGTCTTCTTTCATTTTTTGCTGAAATGACTCTGGGATGCCCCATTAAGCATTTTGAGCTGGGATAGATATATTTGATCATGATAATGAAATATTGTATTTCTATACTTTTATAGTTTTCCTACCTTGATTATAGTGAATATTATTTTTCAGAGTGTCTGTCTTTAAATTGTTAAATATGCTCGCGTTTGTGTGTGGAGACGGAGAGCGTCCAGTAGTTTTCCAGGCTAGCCGCTTTCACAGCCCGATGGTTCTCTTCTTTCTACTGCCCCAGAGACAGACTGCCTCCTGCAAATTTGAAATTTGGCAAATCCACCTCCTCTGCTTCTCTGAACCAACGTGGGACTAGGAAGGCCTCTGACCAAGGTTTTATTCATCTCAGCTCTTGAACCTGACAACGTGCCCCTTCAGGAAATGTACTGCGTAGTGTTTTCTGAGGTCCGTCACTGCCGCACGCTCTCACCACCCCTTTCTTCCCCTTTTCCCACACAGTTTTTGCCTGATATCAGCTGCTTTTAGAAGACAGTAAGTATATACATTGGAGTCTAAAAAGTATATATCTCTCCGAGTTTGATCGAGAATGAAGTTTGTGGGTTTCAAATTCTTGATTCTTGTTATTTTACGATTTCTCAGAGGAGGTAAAAACGCAGACTTCCACAGTTATGTTCATACCAAAAGTCTTAAACAAGTAATTTTTGACCCAAAGACCGCCCACTAATTTCTGGAACTAGGAGGCAATTCAATCAATCCTTGAACTCTGTCACATAAAGTTTTATTAGAAACATAATGGGGATTTTGGAGAGAGGACTGGTGAACTTTGCATAGTGAAATAGAAACTTGAATTGCCAGAGAACTTGATAAGAGATAAGGAAATTCATTCATTCAGTATAAAAATAATTGAAGAACTGCTTTGTGCTAAGCATTTTGCTAGATAGTCAGATGATAGTTCTCATTGGTGGAGTTAGTCTAATTCATGGTTAGAAACTGGACCTAGGTTTCTTGAGAGTAATAAAACCAACCTTATTTGCTTTAAGAAGAGGCTGAAATGAGTTTCGATATAGGAAAGCACTTGGTGAATTTCTGAAAGGGACATTTGGAGCCATCGTAAACTTTTAAAGAGTAAAGTATTGTGACCACAAAATTGGGTGGAGGTCTGTCTGGCCCATTTAAACCAAGAAAGTCACTGACAGGTACATGATATAGGATGCCAGGTGGCTGTGGCATGGCCAAAGATAGACATGGGCTGTGACCATAACTGAAAGAGAGCAGTTTTAGGGAAGATGCTTCAGGGTTTGAGGCTGGCAAATTATAGGAGCCAAGATGAGACTGACTAATGGAAGCATAGGAACTAAGAGTCAAATCCGGGCTGATGGTCACAGGGCAATGAATGAAGGACATCCCTTATGCAAAGGTTATGCCTCCTCATTTTCCCACAACTGAGGTCAATTTCCATTTATATTACGTGCTCACTTTTCCCACATGTGATCCAAAAGTCTCATTTTAGATGGGGGTTCCTGAAAACAAACTCTGGGACTCAGAGATTAGTATACAGATTTGATGGGGAGTCCTCTGGGGAACAGCACCTGTCAGGGCATGAAGGAAGTTAGAGGTAGAGGCCTCAGCTAATCTTAGAGGGAGCTCCGGCTCTTCCAAGTTGTCCCAAATTAAGGCAAGAAGGTAAGTGTTTGTTTCCCATCATTGTCCAGTCACTGGATGTGAACTGCACCCATGGAGGACAATCCTGAAAGGGGACAAACTGTCAGCTGTTAATACTTCCGGTAGCTGTAGAATGAATGCTTCAGTCCTGAACAGGGGGTACAAGGACGGCACACCGCAGCATCCACTAACGGTCTTTTCCAGTTTAATATGGGATGGCAGCTGACTCAGTAGCTCAAAACTAGAGCCTCTTAGGTCCATAATTTTTCTTTGATCTCTCTCATCTTTGCCTAGTTTGCTCCTTTTCCCCATCCCAAACATATTCACTTTAACTACAAAATTCTACTCACCTCTCCCCAAACACTGGTAACACCACCCTGCCTTTTTCATATGCTATTTCATCAGTCTAGAATGTTCTTCCTCCCTTCCATTCATCAAAATCATGCTCCTTTAACAAAGCCCACTTCAAAAGCTAATCGTATTTATACAAATTTGAAATTAAATCCATTTCTCCTTTGCTTTGGGTCCCAAAGCAAATGTCGTTTGTAACTCTATTATTATTATCTGCCCTGCTTGCGTTATGATTGATCTTGTGTTTGTGTTTCCCTTCACCGGATTGTAAATTCAATGAATGCAGAACTTCCTCCTTTATCTTTTTATTCTCTCACATTCTGCTTGGCACAAAATAAACATTCCACAAGTAGAAATTAATTATATCATATGTTCCACATTGTTGTGAGTTTCTTAGGAAAAACCTCCCTAAAGGTTAGATGGCCTTTTGACATCATCCTGCACTTTTCCTGCTCCTAAGAAGCAGATGATATTTATTTATTCAATATAATTTGAATGCCTACTATAGGACAGATACTGATAGGGTTACTTCCTATTATTATTTTTGCTGTTGGTGGGAGTATTATTAAGGTAAAACTCACATATTATGAAAGTAATCGCTTAAAAATGTACGATGTTATGCAGCCATCACCTCTGTCTGGTTCCAAAACATTTACATCACCCCAAAAGCAAACCTGTTTCTACTGTTCTTAAACAAATTATATCTAGTCTGTGTTCCCTAGAAACATTGCAACAATGTTCCCTAGGCACATTGCAGCAAGAAAGGAATGAGTAAAATGTTTGATAAAAAAATTATAGTTCAACCCACTTTTGTATAGAAATCATGATGGTTTGCTTATCTATGTTTCTGTTACTGAATGGGAAGGAACTTGCTTTTCAGTGTTCTCAGAGGGTTGTGTTTGGGTGTCACTAGAGATTCTAAATTCCCATCCCAAGGAAATATCCCTTCAACTTTGAACAAGCAAAGCCCTAAATGACTTGAGGTGATGGCTGACCCCATCCTTGGGGGGAGGGTTGGAATCTGCGGGGTCTGCACCTCACCCTCGCTTAGCAGTTTAAGCGATGAGGAATGAAGGGATAGTAAAACCCCTTTGGCCAAGTCTTTGTCTTTTGATATCCTGAAATTTCCTTCTCACTGTGATTAATTGAATAAAATTACAAGCTCTGCCAAGAAAGGGAAGTGCTGGCTGGGCTAATCCAAAACCACCTTTTTTCTACGACCTAGGAACATCGGTGCTTTGCAGTAATTGTCTGAGTTCTTTCTTTCACTCATTCCGAAATATATTCTGCTTTACAGATGAGAGGAGACTGAGGCTAAGAGAGGAAAGTCACATGCTCAGGCTCAGAAGGGAATGCACAGAGCTGGGATTTGGCGGACCCTAGTATACCATGCAGAGGTTTTCCAAAGAAACTGCCTAGGAACCTAGCCCAGCCTTCACTTCTTATCTGCTCTAATCTCCAGGGGCACTATAACACAATAGTGACTCCATTCTCCACTCCAAGCAGAAATCTTAAGAGAGAACCCTCTATTCCTCCCCTCGGGCACATCCGTATGATCTTCGTCACATAGATGTTGTGGTGAAGATGAGTAAGCGAGGCAAGGGGGACATCGGCCACTCGGATTCCCAACTGCATCAGATCAAACACAAACATGAGCAGGAAAAAAGGCTCTGTGGTATTATATACAAGTTTATTTTATTTTATTTTTCTATTAAGGCAACATCAGCGTACCTTTAAAAATCACTTTTCTGAAAGTAAATTTTCTAGAAATGCATTCTTTATCAATGCAGAGCATGCGATAATGTGTAAACTTGCAGAAGCTGTTTTAACTGATTAACTCAGTTAATGGTTTGCAAGATAGGTTTTTGTTTTCGGAGGCGCTACAAAGCTAGTATGCCTAGCTTTGTTAATGTCTTTGCTTAATTGTGATTAATTAAGGCTGTGAGTAAGAACAGAGATTTCTCATCATGATATAAAATGATTAATTACCTAATTAAAATGACTTCTAAGAATGACCTTTTGAGTCATCCAAAAGTTAAAAACCAGGGCCAATATTTTAAAAAGAGTGGATGACACTTTTCACAATTTTGTAACTTTTTTGACAGTCATTTTTATGTCACATCAGCAATAACTTTCAGTTGATTATTCCGGCCTCAATTGGAGACAGGCCCTTTAAAATGATAAAGGAAGCATTGTCATACTTTATAATGCCTTTATAATCTTACACTTGGAATTAGCATAAATACTTTGGCTTCCATTAACAAATAATCCTTTATAATAAAATAATCAAGATCTAAGTTCATTACTTCACTACTCATTTCCATGTAGACCTGGCTTCATGGACTATATCTGGCTTCAGGTATATTATTAGAAAAAACACTAGGACAGCATGTCAAAGTTTTTTATATTGTTCCACAAAAGCTAGGAAGTAGCGATTTTTTCCACCAGTCAATTCTCTCTGATTCCCTCAGGAGAACTCCATCAATTCAGGTTAGAAGAGAATGGTCTTCCCCTTCCAATATTATTTATAACTGCTTTGCAACACTGCTCAGAATCCTTCTCGGTTTATTCATCCCGGCAGGCCAGCCTGGGGTGGGGAAGGACACCTCGGGCTGGGTGAACTCTTGCAGGACTGAACTGGCATGTGGCAAGAGGAGAAGCTGACTGAAGGGTGAGAAGCCCTACTTTCTGCAATGGATGTAAGTCTTCTTGCTGACACTTGCTCAGGGGAATTCTTCCTATAATACAATTTTAAGTAAGCTCTTAATTTGAGAAGCTTATTAACTCTGTCTTTCGCATTTTCATTTTTTACAGAGCATCATGGAAATCATGATCCACTGTGGACTGTGTGTAAGATGAGCTGGGGGTGTCAGGGGAGTAAATTGGGAGGAGCCTACAGTATTGGCAGAGCATGAAAGAGCCCCTGCAGGTTTTGAAGAGCCGTATGATGTATTTGCGAAATTTCTCTCCCAGGAAAAAGTAAATGACTGGATTAAGGCAGCAGTGAACAAAAGCCAGGGTCTCTGTGGCTTGCATGGCATAGTCCAGGTGTCTTTCAAAGGCGCAGTTCTGAAGGACCTCTAGATCCACCAGGGTCTCCAGGAAGAGTACCACGTTGTATGGTGTCCAGAACCCCAGGAAAAGAATCACCACTGCAAAGATCATCTTCACTGCCTTGTTCTTCTTCTCATTTTTACAGTGCTGCAAGGTCCTGATGATCATGGAGTAGCAAAACAGCATGACCCCTAAGGGAATCACCAATCCTAGAGTGTTGATCTCCACTGAGGTCAGAACCTTCCACCTCGTGCCGTTGAACAAGTATTTGGTCTTGCAGTAAGTATGGTTGTGCTCTGTGTAACAAGTGCTGAATAAAAGGACTGGGAGGGAGGCAAATACAGCCACTGACCACGTGGCCAAGCTGGTGATGACCCCATACGTCACAGTCCTGGCTCTTAAGGAAAACACCGCGTGCACGATCGCCAGGTATCTGTCGATGCTCATGAGCATGATGAAGAATATGCCACTGTAAAAGCCCACCAAGTACATCCAGGAAATAATCTTGCAGAGACCTAATCCAAACACCCACTGATCTGCAGCGTAGTAGCCCCAGAAAGGAAGAGAGAGCACGAAGAGAAGGTCCGAGATGGCGAGGTTGAGCAGGTACACATCAGTCATGGACCTGAGCCGCTTGTACTTGAACAGGACCAGAACCACCATGGAATTTCCAAACAGACCAAACAGAAAGACCAAGGAGTAGAGAGGAGGCAGGAAGAGCCCCCCAAATGCCTTGACTCCTTCTTTGATGCAAGGCTCGGGGATATTATCAGAGAGATAGTAATTGCTATAGAGGCTGTCATCCGGGGTCGTTTCCGCTGTCTCCGTGGAGTTCATTTTCAAACCTACAGGCTCCTCAAGGAAAATCTGAGGCCAACCAGAGGAAGCTAATGAGGGAAAGAGCAAACGAGATTTCTTTAAGAACAAAAACAAATCAAAACAGTCCTGAATGCAGAACACAGCTACTTAATATTTTGCCCCAGCTAGTTCCACATCCCTCCCAACCTTCCCAAGTTGCACGGCTCTGTTCCTTGCAGGACAGTGCAGCCAAGTGAAATAATCTCGCTCTTAGGGGTCAGGCACATTCCAAATTTCGTCTCTGCCACTTGTATTACCCCTCTGCTGGGAGCTTCGGTTCTCTAATATGTAAGTGGGGATAGTAAAACCTTTCCAAAGAGGTATTTTTCATGTATATATTTTTAAAAAATAATCTGGAGTTACTGAAGTCACTTGCAGGAATGACAAGACCAGTTGATAGTCCCAACAGCAGTGCACTGAAAGACTTTCTGACATAAAAGGAAAAAAAAGAGATAAAAAAATCTACTCATGTTTCAGACTGTAACTCCAAAAATTCAGTGATTGCTTATTTAATCATTAAGCTAAAAGAAGTCAGGACGGTCACTTGCCTTTATAGAAAAATTCTAATTTCTCCTGCATGCTTTGCACTTTATAGATTGCAAAGCACGTTCACCAGTATTATCCATTTACTGTCCCCACAGCCCCACCACCCCCAACAGAAATCTGATAGTCTAAGCCAAGCAGTCATACTGAGCCATGGTGTAGGTGACACATGAAAGATTCAGAGAGATGAAATGACTTCCATAGACCACACAGCTTTGTACAGAACTTGGTCTTTGGGCTCCAAGTCCCAGTAATATGCTGACAAACCACGTCTAGGGGATTTACAGTGCAAGGGCTCTCTCTGATTTATGGCTTTTGCTGGTTTTCATGGCATAAACACTCCCACCATGGCCAAGGTCAAGCTACCAACTGCCTTACAAAATTCCTGAATATTTAACAATCAGCTCTTGAGAGTTTGTGCAAGTGGGCTCCAGCGCACCACTGCCGAGTTCCATGTTCACTCTAGAGCATCATCTTAGGTTGGGAACATGCCTGGCCTTCCAAGCCTGGGTGGCTAGCCTCTCCTGGGCCAATGTGACACTAATGCGCCAAATCTGTTGTCAAGGCTCTTCAGAAGTTTGCAGTAAATTGATGGAAATTTTTGGTCTTTTTATCAAAACCACATACGCACTGAATCTAATCAGGGTGGGAATTAGCATGACAGATGTAGAAAAGGCACATCAGAGCCAGAAATAAAATCTCTACCTCCCCAACCATCTTCATTTCCTATCTAAATTGGCATATGACGTTAAAACCTACTTAAAGTTACACACATGTTCACAACCACTTTCATTTCCTATCTAAACTGGCAGATGAGGTTAAAATCTTCTTAAAGTTATATACATATTCATACATGAATCAAAGTAATTCAGATATAGGGCTTTCTGACTAAATGCCACCTGCTCTTGCTCCCTTCTTAACGGCAGCCTGACATTCCTTATTAAGATCTTATTCACATTCTTCAGTAATTCGTCACATCTACCCGCTACCTGCCACCACCACAACCGCTCGCCCAAACACCTAAGCCCTGTATTTTTCAAGAGACATTTTGGTTTACTCCTGCAAATGGATGGTGAAGACCTGGTGCATCTCAGGGTCTCCAAAAATAAGTGTTACACGGATAGCAATTCTATTTAAATGAATAACAATTCTAGTCTTTCTGCACCATTTTACCAGTGAAAATTAAAGAAATAAAAGAGGCCGAGGAGTTAGGAAATTATCAGAAGAACAAATAAAAGTAAACATAGCTGATAAACATTTGGAATTATTCTGTAGTCCTTATTTGTGTGGCATTTCTTGACCTGGACATCTTAATAGAAGCAAGAAGCAGAAAAGTTTATATGTTTAATGAAAATTGTCTGCGTGTTCTAAGCATGTGGACTTAGGCCAGATGTGTGCAGGGAGAGAGCCCTGCATAAATGAATACCCATCAGATGAGGGCTCGGAGGGTGTGAGTACAGGCAGATAGTGTGTGAGCTCCAAGATAGAAGCCAAATGTGAGCCCTAGAATGATCATGATGCCTGAGTGTTCAGACTGGGCGAGTGGCTGGCCAGCTTTCAGTGCTTCCAAAGTCCACACACCTGTATAGAAATTTGTACATGGCCCGAAGCCCTGGGAATGTTCCGATCCCCACTTACCTTGCTTTTCTGAAAGTGGCTCTGAGGAAGGTCTGTGCTTCTTGTTCAAGAAACAGCACTAAGAAAGACAGGTGCCTTTGAAGGGCATGTGGCTTCCTGTGAGCACAAACTGTCCTTCACTCATCTATGGGGCTTTTTTTATAGCAGTAAGAAACAGAAAATGACTCTTAGAGATTTTTAGTCACTCATTTCCCAAAACTGAGAACCTAGGAAGGTTTGCTCTCTGGTAGATTAAGGAGAAAAATGATGTAAAATTTTTCAAAGAGAAACTTTTTAAAAAATTTATTTGTTGAATTTTTAATCTTAAAACTTTCCTTTTAGCTGGTTGTATGCAATAGAAATAATCTTTATATTCTGGATCAGAATATTTTTGCATCATGAATGTGCAATGTCAAGCAATCAAGATGTGTGATGTTCTCTAAACAAGTGGGATCTGAGGTCACAGTGAGAGGCCAGACATATTCAAGAAAAAAGATACTCAGGAGTAGAGAAGAGAGAAATTTATTTGACTGTGTACATATGAGAATGACTTGGAAGGCTTTAGTCAACTACATTCAATAACTGAAAAATCCTCAATCTTGTGTAAAGTGACATAACATAGCTTCAAGCCCCTTTTGCAACAGAAAGACCCCTCCCCCAAGCCCCTTCTACTTAGAAATTGTGGTGCTTCCACTGACAGTGATCTTGGCTGAGTCCCTTTGAGTTTGTGTAGCAGTTATAGCCAAGGGGCTGACATTAGTCCTAAATCTCTTTTATATTGTATCCTCAGCTTCTGCGAGCTTCCAAATGTTTTCCCTCTATACGTATAAAGTCGCTTAGTTCTGTGGCTCGTTTAAAAGAGCCACACATGTCATTCTTTCTGAGGAAGTTGCATGAATAGAAACTAAAAAATTGAACTAGGGCTGTGTTTATCACCTTTATTTCATTATCACCTATCCTAAGAAGTCTTTTCAGATTTTTTCCTAATCACCTCCCCATGAACTTGTAATACCATAGATAAACTGTATATATATATCCATATTGTGTATGTATATATGTGCTTTACACGTAAAAAGAGTAACATTTTTTTCACCTCCAGGAACAAATTTTTGCCTCCCTATTGCCTCTATTAAGAATGTGTGAAAAAAAAAAAAAAGAATGCGTGAGAGTCTGGTCAAGGTGGCAGAGCAGGTAAACACTGTGCTCGCCTCCTCTCACAATCACATCAAAATTACAACTAAACTACAGAATAATCATCATTGAGAATCACCTGAAGTCTAGCTGAACAGAAGTCCTAGAACTAAGGATTTACAGAAGTCACATTGAGACTGGTAGAAGGAGCAGAAACTCAGAACGGTCTGGTCCCTCACCCACATGTAGCAGTTAAAAATCAGAAGGGCTATCTCAGCTGCTGAGGTTCCCCTGGAGGAGCGAGGGGTCCCAGCCCCACACCACACTCCCCAGACCAGGGTTCCAGTGCTGGAGAGAGAAGTCTTCATAACTTCTGGCTGTGAAAAACAGTGGAGATTGTGGCTGAGTGAGACAGAGGGCAGTTGGAGTCCCAGGCATTCCTCTTAAAGGGCCCACAAACGGACTTACTCCCTGACGGACTCACTTACTCTGAGCTCCAGTACTGAGGCAGCAATGCTAATGGTGCCAAGGACATATAGGGAGAAACTGAATTGTCTGACTTCATAGTGAGGGCCGGAGGGGCAGCTTTCTCCCAGACAGAAGTGCTGGCAGAAGCCATTATTCCTTTGTTGAGCTCTCCCTCCACCCAGTGTGCAGATGTAGGTGGGGGCCATATCCGAGTCTCCATCAACCTGGCTAACACTATTCTCCTCAGCCATCTGATTCCCTGAGACTCTACCCCACCCAACTTGCTGGCCTACCCAAGCCACTTCTAGTGACTTTTCTATACAAATGGCCTATTTCGGCTCATGCTATGGACTTTCCTAAAATCTCTCAAAGGTTCACAAACCCCAAGCAAGCAGGTTCTGGCCTCAGCGTGCCCTTTACCTCTTGCTGAGCAGCCCAAGCCCGGCAGTAGTAGCAGCTGGCCTCTGTTCACACCTTAGCCTCTTCAGGTACCTCCAAGCTCAGTACAAGAGGCAACCATCTTCAGATCATTTTGTAGCTCATCTCAAATGGCCCCAGGCAGAGAGCAGGCAGCAACTGACCTTAACCTGAAACAGAGCCTACTACCCCCAAGAGGCCCCAGAACCAACACACCCAGTGGCCAGCTTCAGACCTCATGAGAGCACCCTACAACCACCTCTACAAATGACATATACAAAGGGCAGACTGACAGGCACTAGACCTCTCCTAAAGTGAATTCTCCTCTGTAAGGTCAGCCTTTGCACAATAGCTCCTCTACTGTAGTCAGTGGCCAGTCCTCACAACTGATCAGCCTGAGGGTCGATCCACCTCATTGATATCCAAACAGCAACCAAGGCTCAACTACAAAAGGAGGGCACATACAACTCACACAAGGGATCGGCTCAGGTGACCTGAGAGACTGTGCCCCTGGGCCCCACAGGACACCTACTACATAAGGCCACTCCACTAAAGCTGAGAGACATAGCAGCTCTACCTGATACACCAAAACAAACACAAGGAAGCAGCTAAAATGGTGAGCCAAAGAAATATGTCCCAAATGAAAGAAAAGAACAAAGCTCCAGAAAAAGAACTAAACAAAACTGAGACAAGCAATCTACCAGATGCAGAGTTCAAAACACTGGTTATAAGGATGCTTGATGATCTCAGAGAGAACTTCAACAAAGAGATAGGAAACAAAAATGGAGATAGAAAACATTAAAAAAAAAAATCAGAAATAAAGAATACATAACTGAATGAAGAATACATTTAAAAGAATCAACAGTAGATTAGATGAAGCAAAGACTCAAACCAGCAATTTGGAAAATAAAGTAGCAGAAAACACCCAATCAAAACATCAAATAGAAAAAAGGATCCAAAAAAATGAGGATAGTTTAAGGTGCCTCTGGGACAACTTCAAGCATACCAACATTTGCATCATAAAATATCAGAAGGAGGAGAGAGCAAGAAATGGAAAATTTATCTGAAGAAATAATGACAGAAAACTTCCCTAATCTGGTGAAAGAAATAGACATACAAGCCCAGGAAGCACAGAGAATACCAAGCAAGATGAACCCAAAGAGATCCACACAAAGGCACATCATGATTAAAATACCAAAGTTTCAAGACAAAGAGAGAATCCTAAAAGGAGAAAGAGAAAAGCAGTTAGTTATCTACAAGGGGACTCTCGTAAGACTGTCAGCTGATTTCTCAACAGAAACTTTGCAGGCCAGAAGTGATTGGCAAGAAATATTCAAAGTGATGAAAAACAAGGACCTACAACCAAGATTACACAGCAAGCTATCATTTAAAATCAAAGGACAGATAAAGAGCTTTCCAGACAAGAAAAAAACTAAAGGAATTCATCACCACCAAACCAATATTACAAGAAATGTTCAAAGGACTTCTTTAAGAAAAGAAAGAAAAAATAAAAAAAAAAATATGAATAATAAAATGGCAATAACTACATAGCTAACAATTACTTTAAGTGTAAATGAATTAAATCAAAAGACACAGGGTGGCTGAATGGATAAGAAAATAAAACCCTTACATATGCTGCCTACAAGAGACTCACTTCAGATTGAAAGACACACACAGACTAAAAGGAAGAATATGGAAAAAGATACTTCATGAAAATGGAAATTTAAAAAAAAAGGTTGAAATAGCAATACGTATACCAGACAAAATAGGCTTTAAAACAAAGTCTACAACAAGAGAAAAAGAAGTATCCAGTAATCCCATTTCTGGTTATTTATTCAAAGAAACCCAAAATACTACTCCAAAGGACTTGTGAATCCTATATCTTCATTGCAGCATTATTTACAATAGCCAAGATATGGAGGCAACCTAAGTGTCAATCAGTGGATGAGTAAATAAAGAAAAAGAGGTACATATATACAATGGAATATTAGCCACAAAAAAAAGAATGAAATCTTGGCACCTGCAACAACATGGATGGACCTAGAGGGTATTGTGCTGAGTGAACTAAGTCAGAGAAAGACAAAACCCGTATGACTTCATTTATATGTAGAATCTGAAAAACAAAATAAATGAACAACAACAACAAAAAAAAAAAAAAAACAGAAACAAACTCATAGACACAGAGAACATTTTGATGGTTGCCAGATGGGAGGGGGTTGGGAAGATGGATAAAAATGGGAAAGAGATTAAGAAGTACAAATTGATAGTTACAAAATAGTCATGAGGATGTTAAATATAGCATAAGGAATATAGTCAATTAAATTGTAATAACTATGTGTGGTGTCAGATGGTTACTAGACTTATCGGGGTAATCACTTCGTAAGTTATATAAATGTCTAATTAGTGTTGTATACCTGAAACTATTATAATATTGTATGTCAACTGTAACTGAAAAATATAAAATATGTGTTTTAAAAAAAGATTCTATGAGTTAGAGTAATGGTTCTCATCTAGGTTCTTTGTCCCCCACGGCACAGAAAGCAATACCCAGAAATATTTTTGTTTGAGATGGGAGGAGTTGCTACTGGCTTCTAATGGGAAGAACCCAGGAATGCTGCTAAAACCCTACTGTGCACAGGAGATTCCTGCACAGTAAAGAGTTATCCATCCCAGAATGTCAACAGTGCTGAAGCTGAGAAACCCTGAGCTAGAGCCCTGTTCCTCGGAGTGTGAACTTTTTTTTTTTTTAGCCATCCTGCAAAAAAAAAAAAAAAAGAAATAGAGATCTGTGGTCAAATAAGTTGGGGCAATGCCGGGCTTGAGTTCTGGTGAAATGCAGCTCCTCACTGTAACACTTCTTGGGGGCTATCCAATTGTAATATCGTTGGGAACTCTGGAAGGAAGGCAGAGAATGAAAATGTATTTGTCCAGCAAATCTATGCTCAATATGCAGAGTAATTTCTAAAATGAACATATTTCTAGAAATGTGGAGCCTGAAGAAGATTCAGCCATGAAATTATAGACCTTGAAGGACAAGCTAGAGAGCTGGGGGTTACAGTGTGAAAGCACATACCCTGGCCACAGCCATCTGAGCATACTGCCTAAGTCACCGTGGACCCCGGCCTGGGGGGTAGGAGTATTAAGGTTCTAGAACATGTGATATCTAGAGGACCAATTACCGCAAGCGATCGTTGGTCAGTGTGGGTCTGGAGATGGTCCCTGGAAAGCCAGTTAGTGCTCCCTTGGCTGGATTTGGCCACGTGATGGGCATTGCAGTCCACAAATGAGGGAAAGCATGGGCTCTGATGTCCATGTTGGCTGAGAACACTGTGAGATCTGCTCAGTCGGGGTTTGGATCTCAGTGCCACCACTTACTAGCTACATGAACCTCAATTTTCTCATCTGCAAAAGGGGTGATAATGCATGAGGATTGTGGGAAGGTTAATGCGACAATGTAAAGCACTCAGCATAGTGCCTGGTAGAGACAGGTGCTTAACAATGACATCAGCCATGAAAATCAATAAGATAAATAAAATGCACAGAAATAACCTCCTCTCTTGAAACAGTTGAGCCTGGCATTTCGCCCTTAGTCATAAGTAGGTATCCAGGAAATATCTGGACTTAGACTCAGTGGGCCACATTCAATTTCTGAGTCTGCATTCAAGTTAAAAGCTTCAGGTTTCAAAGTTGCAAAGTGTTCAGGTTTGCAACGTAATAATATTACTGCCCTGGAGAAACACTAAACAGGTTTCACTTCTAGTAAGGGATTCAAAACTATGCACCACCTCCATCCCACCCCCCGAAAAGGATCACATTTTTAGTAATGCCTATTTCATAGAAGGGAAATAAGAACTTAGAGAGAAGAAGTGATATGGTCAAGGTGACACAGCCGGATGCACAGTCAGAACTAACACCTACACTCCCGACATTTTCGTGGACACCATCTTCCATTGGAAGGAGCAGGTCAACAAAAAACACTCTGGGAAAACCTTCCCCCAAACCCAGGTGGAACGCCGCACAGCACGGACAGCCCAGAAGGAAAACAGTAAACGAGACTACAGCGCCCCCTGGTGTACCAAGCCTTATTTCAACACCCAAAACGCCAGGCCACAGGTACCAAACCAACCCACAGGAACCAGCATATCTGCCATTGAAAGCCATAAACTCCCAAAGCCTTCAGAAGGAGCTCAGGGACTCAGTTGTAGAGCAGTGATGGTAAAGCATCAAAGATCTGGTGTCAGACCTGTTACAGCTTAAAGGGAGAGAAGGCTGCCAGGCAGAGCCACACAGCGTGGTTTATCCAGAGACAGTGGTCACACCTGGGTAACAGCAAGCTGGCACTGTAGGGAACAACTAATGTGTGGCAAGAGAGTGGGGTTAGTTTTCATGGTTTCTCTATTGATTGGCTAATTTGAATAATTTTGTGGGTTTGGAGCGGAGAGACTGTTCCTAGTTGTCTGGTACGTGGCCCTAGGGCAATTAAGGCTGGTGCACAGTGGCCCCAGAAAATGAGAACCTGTTAAGGGAAGTGATTAGATGTAGACCTAGCTGCTCAAAAAGAGGAAATGACCAACCTCTAGCCAAGGCTTTAAAACTGAGTCACAATAGCATTTAAACAAACTTTATTACAGAGGAGGTCTGAAAAAAAAACAGATAAAATTTTGGTAAGGAAATAGAAGATTGAAAACAATTAAATTGCAAATTGATTTTTAAAAGATAACTAAAATCCCTGCACTTTTGAAAATTAGAAAATAGATGTCGTCTATGGCCATGCTACCCTGAACGAGCCCGATCCCATCTGATCTCGGAAGCTAAGCAGAGTCGGGCCTCTCTAGTAGTTGGATGGGAGACCACCTAGGAAGACCAGGTGCTGTAGGCATAAAAAATAAAAAAATAAGGGATTGTAAGCTGACAAGGTCTTTGCAATCTGTGAGGTCAACCAAGGGTTGCCTCACCTAAAAAAGTAAAAAATAAAAAAACCAATGTCAAAAAAAATATCACAATGGAAAATAGAAAACACTTATAACTGAATAATAATAAAATGCCACTTATCCAAAATTGTGCTGGGCAGCTGAAATGACCCTGAGAGGCATTTAGACCTTAAGTGTTTATGCCAGAAGAGAAGAAAGAGTGGAAATTAATGAGAACTATTCGACTAGAAAAAGAAAGCAGTAGGAAAAGGAATCATGGAATAAACGCAGAAAGAGTATAAAGAAAAAATAAATATAAGAGCAGGAATTAGTTAACCAGTAATTGAAAGTAAAATAGACCCATTAAAGTACTTGAAAATACTAAAATTGATAAACTTCTAGGAAGATAGGTTTAAATATATATATATTATCTTGGGAATGTAAAGAGAGATACAAATATAGACCAGAGATTTACAATATAAGAAATATTAGGAATGATTTTATCACAATGAATTTGAAAATGTAGATGAAATGGATAAAGTCCTAGAAAATATATCTTAAAAAGAAATATAAAACCTGACATAATCTTTTAAAAAATTGAATCAGTAGTTTAAATGCTTTGTAGAAAAACAAAGTAAAAAAAAAAAAACCAAAAACCTCAGGGCAGATGGTCTTACAGGCAAATTTTACCAGTCAAGGTACATATAATTCTAATTTCATGCATTTTTTTTACACAGAATTACACATATACACACACATACACACACACAAAACCAACAACAACAAAAAATACTCCTGAAGTCATTTTAAGAAGTTAATATAACCTTGATAACAACCAGACTGACAGAATGAAAAAATAAAATTACTCAGTTTCCCTCAAATATCTTGATGCAAATATCCTATATAAAATATTAACAATCCAAATTCATTAAAGTTGAAAAAAATACATAATGGCCAAGTTAGTTCATTTCAGATATACAAAGTTGGTTTACTATTAGAGAAATTATTAATGCAAATCATGACATTAACAGAATAAAAGAGAAAGACCATCTGAAACAGAAAGAGTAATTATGAAAACAATGTTCAGGGATGTAAAGTACAGCATAGAGAATATAGTCAATAATGTTGTAATAACTATATATGCCGCCAAATGGGTACTAGATTTTTGGGGGTGATCATTTCATAAGATATATAAATGTCTAATCACTATGTTGTACACCTGAAACTAGTATAATATTGTATGTCAAGTATAATTAAAAATAAATTTAAAAAAAGAAAAACAATGTTTATGATTTGAAAAAAAACAAACTTAAGACATTAAGAACATAAAGGAACTTCTTTAAAGGTATCTACAAGGAAAATCTCCAACAAATATACTGTTTAATTGTAAACAGCAAAAGTCATTCCTTTTACAATCAGGACCATGACTAGAATGCCTGCCAGTACTGGTTCTATTAGAGCTGGTAGAAAAGACAAGAATTAAAAATAAAAAATATAATGAATTCAGCAAAGTTTCAGGATACAAAATCAATACACAAAAATCAGTTGCATTTTTATACACTAACAATGAACAATCTGAAAATGAAATTAAGAAAACAATTCCATTTACAATAGCATCAAAAAGAATAAAATACTTAGGAATAAACTTAATCAAGGAGGTGAAAGACTTGTACACTGAAAACTACAAAATGTTATTGAAAGAAAAAAGAGACGATAAACGGAAAGACATCCTGTGTTCATGGATTGGAAGACTGAATATTGTTAAGATGTCAGTATTACCCAAAGTGATCTACAAATCTAATGCTATCCCTGTGAAAACCCCCAAAGTGGTTTTGTTTTGTTTTGTTTTGTTTTTGCAGAAATAGAAAAATCCATCCTAAATTCATATAGAATCTCAAGGGACCCTAAATAGCCAAGTGATCTTGAAAAAGAAGAACAAATTATAGGTTTCACACTTCCTGAATTTAAAACTTATTACAAAGCTGCAGTAATCAGAACTGTGTTGGCATATGACAGACATATAAACTGATGGAATAGAATAGAGAGCCCAGAAATAAACTGTCACATATGTGGTCGAATTATTTTCAAAGTATTATTGTCAAGATCATTTAACAGAGAAAGGACAGTATTTTCAACAAAAGATGCTGGGAAAACTGAGTATCCACATGCAAAAGAATAAAGTTGAACCTTTAGCTTACACTATATACAAAAATTAACTCAAAATAGATTAAAGACCTAAATGTAAAAACTAAAACGATAAAACTCTTGAAAGAAAACGTAGTGGAAAGTCTTCACGACAATGGATTTGGCAGTGATTTCTTGAATATGACACTCAAAGCGCAGGTAACAAAAGTAAAAATAGATTAATTGGAGTACATCCAAATTTAAGACTTCTGTGCATCAAAGGACACAATCGACAGAGTGAAGAGGCAATCTACAGAATGGGAGAAAATGTCTGCAAATCATACATCTGATAAGGAGTTACTATCCACAATATGTAAAGAACTACACCTCAACAACAACAACCTGACTGATATCGGTGACACTGGTGCAGGGATAGAAAAATAGAATAAAGTATCCAAATGTGAACTTCAGTGACTTTCAGAGAGAAACTGAATACATTTTTTATTTTAAAATTCTCCAAACAATACCCTACTCCCCAGATTGAAGCTCCATATGTGAAAATCAGCAGCACCACCACCACCGCCAAACACACACACACACACACCCCTAACATAAAGATATAACTTTATGGGTTAAAACCCAGAGGAGAGCCATCCTCTTTCCACCTCCAAATACCAAGATGTTCCATCACCTAAAGCTATAATTCTCCAGGGCATATTCTCTGCACCATCCCCACCCCCACCCACCCAACACATACAAACCACCAAATTCTGTCTTTGGAATAACCAATTAAATTTCGTCTTTCTACCTTTAAGTCAGCCCTGGCTGAGATTCTTCCTCCCTCCTTAACCCAAGGTTCTACCCCTTCTGGGTTGAGCACAGTTGGAAACACAAAATATATAAACACACGTTGGGGTATTTTAAAAGGATAAACAAATTTTAACATGCCATTTTCTACACGAGCAGACAGTAAGTGAAAGAAAATTACAGAGAAATAGTTCCCATAACCTTCAAGATGGTGACATGACAAATACCACAAGAAAGTTGAAAAAAAATCTTGTTTCCGTAGCTCTGAGAATCCTTGGGTGAGACCTGCAGAAGCAGGAGGTGGCTATGGAGATTGGAAGACAGACCGCAGAGGTGCACCAGGCTCTGTTGCTGCCATCTTTTTTTGGTCTAGAGGAAAAAAAAAGGAAAAAAAATGTCAGAAAATGAGGGAGCCATGATGAGCCAAAAAGTGGGGCCCTAAACTGGAGAATCCAGGGCTTGCAACAATTAAAATGAGACTGTTTTAGAAGCAGTGGGAGAAACTCTGGGCCTTATCCTCTTAGGCCTACTGCCTGCTCAGTGTTCCCAGATGTCAAACACTGACCCTCCTACCCCTTAACGTTGTCTCTCCCCCACCCCCTCCCTGCTGCTCCCCTAGCCTCCTCCAGCCCTACCATTTCCCTGACACTCCCACATCAACACTCAGTCTCAGAATCTGCTTAAATATCAGCACCACAGGGCTAAGGGTGGAGATGTACTAAGCCTCACTGAGTGCCAGATGCCAATGTGAAGAGGGAGATGAAATGTGAATGGCTAAACATTGCCACCATGATTTAACCATGCCACGACATTTGGGAACATTCCAAGATAAGGGATGCCTAATGTAAAATTAAATTTATTTTAATCACAAAACCTTTTTTATGGAATACTAATGGTCCCCCCCAAAAATGGTAGTTCAATTTAGAACAAATGACTTTTTTCTTTCTCTGAAAATATTTACAACTTTATATAATATCACGAAATGATAGTAGGAACATCTTATCAAGCAAGTGTGTGTGTGTGTGTATCTGTATATACACATATTTTTAGTGTAAAAATTACTTACGTGAGCAATATTTATGTCTGCACAATAAGCTGATGTACTAAGCTCATGTACTAAATTGCACCCATGGTGTGACACTATGCTCAATCCTAAAACCCCTCATACCCCACCTTTTCAGGATCCGGGTTCATTTTCCTCTATGAGGCATACACACATTGTTAATTCCAAGATATATTTCTTAGAGTCTTTTGGCTTACTAAAAGGGAAAAGTAAGGAGAGATGTTATTAGTTACTGAATGCTGCTGAAGGACCCCTCTTGCATCTAATTGAGAAGTGGGATCATTTTGACCAAGCTTCAATCTAGATGAATTATGAAAATTTAAAAAACATGATATTTTCCACATTTCATTATACAATATTAAAATGCCACTGTATTAGGTTTTTGTTGCTGCTATAACAGATTATCACAAACTAAGTGGCTTAAACATGTTTATTATCTGGCCATCAGAAGTAAGACATCATTGTCAGTGGGTGCTAGCAGGGCTTGTTCTTGCTAGAGGTTCTAGGGAAGAATCTGTTTCCTTGCTTTTTCCAGCTTCTCAAGGCCTCCTACATTGCTAGCTCATGGTCTCTTCCTCCGTCTCCAAAGTCAGCAGTGTACCATCTTCTCTTTTCTCTGACCCTTTTATAACGAACTTTGTGATTACGTTAAGCCTACTCAGATAATCCAGAATAATCTCCCTATTTCAAATCAAATGTGCATTTTAAATATAAGGTAACACATTATTAATAGTTTCTGGAGATTAGGAAATTAGGATGTAAACATCTTTAGGGGCCATTTTTCTATCTACCACATCACATTCAGTACTATCACCACTGATATCAGAAAACTAAGGATCGAGAAGCTATCATAGTCATAACAGCAGACACAAGTTTTCCAAGATTATAATTTTCACTTGAAAGCTCAGGTTTTATCACCAGCAACAAATGCTGTCAGTTGTTTTACTTGAAATGACTGGTTCACTTCATTCATTTTCAATAAAATACCTACAAAACACCTGTTTGAATAATCATAAATTCTAAGTCATTCTTTCAAATCAAATGGAATTCCTGTGAATTCAAGAGTAGAGATAACAAAATCGATTTTTCCTGCCTCATCAAGGACAACCTCAAGTAAAACTGGCGCTGAGAGCACAGGGCAGTGAAGAGTATGTCTTTAGCACAGTTTTGTGCTACTGCCTCAATTTGTCTGAAGGTCCCAGCAGTTCTACTCACCATCTCTTTTGCACCATCAGTGCAAATAACAGAGTAAAAAATATAAGGTTATACTGTTATTATAAATGTAGTGTTGATATCATAGATCCTCCGGAAAGGGTCACAGGGACCTACCCTCGCTCACTCCCAGGGGTGTGAGTGAGACCACACTTTGAAAATTGCTGTTTTCAGAAAATAAAACCTGCCAGCAGATGGCAGCAGGTACTGCAGCATTTTCCAATTTACGTTGGCCATGATTTAGGAAATAGTTATTTCATAACAAATTTTAACTTTTACCTTTAAAGCTCAAAGATAACATTTCTGTTCAAAAAATATTTTTTCCAATTGAAATTTTTTTTAACCTGAAGAAGTTTCTGTCAAGTAGTCCGCCAGCCCAATCCAGAAAATATTTTAAAACATACAATAGAATTCCATGATACAAGTGTTACTTAAACTCACAACTCAAACTATACAAAAACTGTTTCTTGAGATGACCATCATATTTTAGTATGCAGGAGTCCTCTGGACCTACTTCTCACTGTCATCTAGAATATTAAAAACAGTAAAAAGCCTTGATAAGAGTAATTCTATCGTTTTATTAAACCAAACGAAATTTAAGTGTTATGCCAACTGGAATTACTATAAAATTGAAGAGTTTATGCAAAGAATAATGTCTAAAATTTAATAAAGCTCACTTTTTTATTTTAAAGGTTAAAGGTCAGTCTTTCTTTTGCCTTTTTTTTTTTTATTAACTCTATCATAGCTCTGAGGAAGAGCTCAAGAAAGAAAATTGGATCTCAGCATCTGTGTATTGTCTTAAGGCTTCTCAGTTAATGCATCTTTTTTCTAATTCACAGAGAAAGGGTTCTGAATTTTATTTATAAAACGTCAAGTTTTCATGATGAATATCATAAATGATCCTGGAAGATATGAGATATAACAATGGAGCAAAATATTAGTAAACATGTATTTCTGAACAAAAACTAACCGAATAAATTGTATAATTTGGAAAATAAGTAAATATGAGGTAGAATTAAAATACTGTTGATAATAAAATGTAAAACAAACAGGAGCGTGATCAGAACTGAAGTGTTCCACATTGAAGTCTTATATTAAGATTTTATTTGTTAATTTTGTAGTTTAAAATTTAAGGGAAAAATCTAAAAGGATAAAACATAATTTTTTAAATAGAAGAAAATCACATAAAGAATAAAAGTATCTCAATTCAAAAATAGTTATCACTACCAAAAAAAGACTGAATTTTTTTTTATTTATTTTCTGTCTCACACATTAAAACTTAGATTCCATGAGTTCAAGGATTTTTCTTTTTTTATTACTAAAGACATCTCAGCACCTAAAACAATGTTATACACATGGGAAATATTCAAAAATTATTTCCTGACTATCTTAGATTACTTATATGAAATAACAAAGACACTTAAGACTTCAGTAGTAGACAAGAATATATAAAAAGTACAGTTCACTAAATAGAAAATACAATAAGTAATAAATGAACATAAAAAACACTCATTATTTCTAGTAATCAAAAAAAAGCAAAAAATTAACCTGAGATACTATTTTACCCCATCATATTCCAAAATATTTTAAGAGGTAAAAGAGTAATCACACTGATGATATATATCAAGTTGCAAAATGATCTAGTAAACCCACAATTAGTTTGTTTCTCCTACACACACACACACACACACACACACACACGCACGCACACAAACACACACACCTCGACACATACACCTCGATGTATAAAGGTGATTACTGGTTAATTTATGTGCAGTACTGAAAGAACAATAACAAACGCAATTCTACAATATGGGAACAGCTAAGCAAACTGAAACACTGTATGAACCATTTATACAGGCATGGAAATTATTTATGAAGACTAGGTAGTGATAAATAAAAATGGTTACATATCAACTGTAACAAAGCATGGCATAACTCCATGATCACAACAATGTAAATTAAGTTAAAGCTGCTTGTTGGAACATTATGTTGTCTCAGAGAAATTCTGTTTTGGAATATAAATTGAAACAATCTCTTAGCAGGACAATTCCACAGTATATGTTTCAAAGTTGAACTGTTCATATCCTTCTACCAAGAGATTTCTTCCTAGGAATTTAAGTTATGACCTAGTCTCCTACATGAAAATTCATCCAATGATTCAACAAGATTTCCTACACATCTCTACGTACTGGACAATGGGGATTCGAGATGAAGTGTGAGCATTTCAAGGTACCAGTCCAGTGGATGAGACAATATTTTATATATTCTACTCTGTCATACCTATCTCATGTCTTTACTACACAGAATTATGTAGTAAAATAAAGAGATTTTATAAAGTGTAATATTGAATAAGTGAGACTTGAGCACAATTCTTGAGCAAATAACAAAACAAAAATCGTACCTAGCTCTAGTTTGTTGGAATGAGGAAAGGCCCCTGAGAATAGTTGATACTTGCCAAGCATATTTGCCAGATGAAGATGACATGAGGTAAGGACTGATTGGCAAGGCAAGGAAAACAGTGGGGTCAGAGGCAAGGAATAGAGCGAGGGCAGGCAACCTGTTTGCAGATGGCCATGTTCAGTGTGGTAGATCAGGGCTGGATACTAATGGTAATTGAAATCAGACATAGGCTGAAGTCATCATTGTCATCAGCATTCTTTGAAATAAGAAAAACCATAATCTCATCAATCCTCTTCTTTCAAATCGCATGTTATCCCTACCTTGAGCACAGTAATGTGGATGCGTCTCAGCCCTCCCCTGGGAGTTAGCCCTTAGGAAGACCCGCTTCTTCTAAGCTCCTGATGGTTTTCTTTTGACCCAAAGGCCAGTCTTCTTTTCCTTCAAGCACACCAGGGCTAGCTTAGCCTGTCTGCAGCACCCCTTCTTCGGATTTAATCCTGATAATTCTTCCGTCCAATCAGGCGACGATAAAAGACACCAGCTCATTTCCATACAGCATCCAAGAACTATATATAACACACAGAAGTACCTTTTCTTAAACTCTGAAATGATCAGTATGAAGTCAAGAGGAGAATAGTGTTCATCAAAGAACAAATTCAATCACTTCTAGGAGATTGATGGTTGATTAAATATCTTAGTCCTCTTGGGCGCCACCCTTTGACACCAGAAGAGACCTGACCCCTACAACCACATCCCACCCAGCCTGTCCCCAAGTTACAGTTAGAGACTCACTGCCCCGGGTAGTTGGCCAGGGGGTATTTCTATGCCCCGCCACAAGATACTTTTCTGGGTGCACCCTGGTGCTCTGAGGAGAGTGGGGCCGGGCCCTCCCTCTGAACCCTGAACCCCATCTCCACCACCCCTCCCCCTACACAAAACCCAGTAGCGGCCTAGCCAGGAGAAAGTAAGAGAAAACACAGCGGCCAGTGGGAAAAGACTGAAAGGCTTCGCTGCATCCTCGGCTCGGCTCACGAGGGCCGTGTCTGAGTGGCACGTGGAGAGACGTGAGCCAATCAGCCTTTCAGAGCCAAGGGAGCATATGAGGCCGTCTTGAATTTGTTAGGCGGAGCAAGCAAGGCAGCCAGTCACGGCTCACTGCCCCCTTACTGGCTCAACACCGGGAGCAGGAGATGCGATACACCTACAGCGGCTCCCAGCAGTAGAGCTCCTCGTCCCATTGCCCTCACTTCTGCATGGGAGAGACTGGATGATCTGCACTTGATCTCAGAACATCGTTCATTCCTTTCCTCAAATTCCCACAATAAAAACTGCCAAAGACTGGAGTAGGGCCGGGGAAACGCTCCTGCCTCTTGATCCTTGCTGCACCCAGTTAATGGAAACATATATGTAACAAGTCGATTTACGAGTTTATTGACTTATTCCTCAACCATGGAGGCCAATTTCAATGACTTTTTTACATTACTAAGAAGCCCCGAAAATATTGCCCTACTCCCAGATTGTGGCGCTATCGGTGAAATTGCAGTTGTTTGACCCTGGGAAGCAGTATTAGAAAGTATGGGAGACCGTTGATGGGCAGCAGAGTCTCCATGGAACGAGTCCAAGGAGTCCCTATCATACTGCGAGATACCAACACGTTCCATCACCCAAACGTTACAACTCCTCAGCAGATTTACTCTGCGCACTCCCATCCTCCTCCCAACACACAGACAGTCCACCAAATCCTGTCTGGAGTAACCAGTTCCCTTCAACTCCGACTTCGTACCTTTAAGTCAGTCCTGGCTGAGGTTCTTCTTCCCTCTTTAACCCAGGATTCTAGCCATTCCTTGTTAAACGCAGTTAGAGACAAAAAATACACAAATATAAGTCTGTGTATCTGAGGAGCACATTTTTTATTGTATATGTGATAGAGGCAGTAGAGAAAAGAACATCACAGTACTTTTACTAGAGAGAAATAGTTACCACAGCCCTCAAGAAGGTGACACGACAAGTCACCACGAGGAAGGAAGTTAGAAAAAAAATAGTCCTGCAGCTCTCAGAATCCTTGGGTAGGACCCACAGAAGCAGGTGGTGGCTGTGGAGACTGCAAGACAGACTGCAGAGGTGCACCAGGCTCTGTTGCTGCCATCTTTTTTTGGTCTAGAGGAAAAGGAGAAGGAGAAAATTCTGTCAGAAAATGAGGGAGCCATGATGAGCCAAATAATAGGGCCTTGAACTGCTTTCTCCCAGAAGCAGTGGGAGAAAACCCTGGGCCTTATCCTCTTAGGCCTACTGCCTGCTCAGTGTTCCCAGATGTCAAACACTGACCCTCCCACCCCTTAATGCTGTCTCTCCTCCCCTCTCCCCCAGCCTCCTCCTCCAGCCCTACCATTTCCCTGACACTCCCACATCAACACTCAGAATCTGCTTAAATATCAGCACCACAGGGCTAAGGGCTGGGATGTACTAAGTCTCCCTAAGTGACAGAAGTCAATGTGGAGAAAGAAATGAAATAGGAAAGACTGAGCATTTACCTTATATCCACATTGCCACCATGGTTCTTCCATGCCATAATACTTGGGAACATCCCAAGATAAGAAGTGATATCTATTATGAAATAAATGTATTTTTAATCAAAAAAATATTTCTCATATATTATCAATAGTACTTAAAAATGTCACGCAGAAACAATTGACTTTGCTCTTTTCTGAACTATTTAAACTTTGTATAATGAAACACAGAATGATACTGTGAAGATGTTATCAAACAAGAATGTGTATGTGTGTGTGTGTGCACGTGTGTGCCTTTATACATATATTTTTGGGTGCAAAAATTATTACATGGGCAACACTCACACTTACACAATGCCCTGATGTAATAAGCTCACGTGATAAAGTGCATTCATGGTAACAACAGTATGTCTTGATCGTAAAAGCTCTGCTCTTTCATACCTTTTTTGAAACTGGGCTTGTTTTACTTTAAACACGCACACATTGTTAGCAGTTCCAAGATGTGTTTATTTAAATCTTTTGGTTTATTTAAGGAGAAAAGGAAGAGGTGTTGTGATCAATTACTAAGTGCTGGGAAAGGATCACTCTTGCATATAATTAAGAAGTAGGATCATTTGGTCAAAACTGTCAGTCAAGCCACATTAAACATTTTAATATACAAAACTGATTTTAGAATCATGAGAGTGAAACAAAGAAATGCATTTTCCACTTTCCACTTTGAGTGCAATTTACATCATTTATTCATGAGCAAAATCTATAAGTAAGTAGGTTTTACAAATAAAGAAATAACCAAATTGAAGTTTTAGTATTTAAACTCACCTGTTAATATGTTTTTTAATGCTTTAACTTCTTTCAGCTTCTCTAAAGAGTTTCTGTTTGGTGCTTCTATTGCCTCTAAAGTTGTTTGCCACTCCAAACTCACTGTCACATCATCATCTGCATACTAGGGCCTGTCGTGGGTCATATGCTGTGAAGTAACGTAATCGGCTTTTCAGTTCAATCTTATTTTACATTTAACATTTAAATTCAGAAGTTCAGAATTAATCTGGAAGATCCAACGAATATTAATATTCTTAAATACTAGAAAATTTGCATCTGAAAATGTATTCCTTCTCATGAAACTGAGAGCTAAGTTTCAGAATTCTTACAGATGAATGTGCTCAAAATGATCAACAATATTACTCCCCCACATGTTCTGGTTTAGCAATCAGTTTATTACTGCAGAGCTTAGAATATTTGGGGAGAAAATCTTACCGTAAGGTAAAATCTACAGAAATTCACAAAATTAGTTTTGTGATAAAGATATTACCCAATTGTTATGTCGTAGGGCAGATCTTTACTATTTTTCTTACACCCAAGCTAGAATTTAATGTTTCGGTTATTTTAAGAGTCACAGTCTGATTATATACATGTACAGCCTTTTCATCACTGAGTTTAGAATTAAAAAGTTGAAAACAGATACGATGTACTAATTTAAAATAAACTGGAAGTCATATATGAAAATTAAATTAAGTTAAATATTAATATTAGGTTAGATCAAAGATTCATTAACAGGTAAGAGATACTGGTAAAAATTTAAAGTGCACTTCAAATAATTCTTCGGCAGTATAGTTTGGCAGTATAGTGGTTCTCAAAGTGTGGTACTAGGGCTCCAATATTCTTTCAAGGGATCCACAGGGTCAAAACTAGTTTTGTAATACTATTAATAATAATGTTAAGTTAAATAATTTTAACTTTTCTCTCTCTAAAGACTGTACAATGAAATTTCCCAGAGGCTATATAATCATATATAAATGATGATGCCAGTGGTTTTATCTGTCATTGCTTTTGTACCAGTAGTTCAGATATCAAAGCAGTAAATTTTAAAAGGCGAGTAACATCTTAATATTATGAAAATAGTTTTGAACTTGCAAACACCCTCAAAGCATCTCTGGTTCCCTCTACATTCCACACTTTGAAAACTGCAGTATTAGGGTAATAGATCTTGCCAGCAGGTGACAGACAGTATAGTGCAGCATATTCAAATTAATCCTGGCCAGAATTTATGACATTGTGAGTTCTCGCATGTAATCTTAGCTTAGGCAACGCCTTCTTATTTATCACAAAAACACGAGCAACGAAAGTAAAAAAATAGATATTTGGATTCTGTAAAAACTAAAAATTTTTGTACTTCAAAGGATATTATCAAGAAAATAAAAAGATACCCACGGAATGGGAGAAAATATTTGCAATTCATATATCTGATAAGGGACTTATATACAGAATGATAATAAGTCTTACCACTCAATTAGAAGACAACCAAATTTAAAATAGAAGAAAAAGCTGAACAGACATTTCGTCAAAGAAGAGATACGAACAACTAATAAGCACAAGAAAAAATGTTGAACAATATTAGCCATGAAAACTCCAATGATATACAACTTTGCATCTACTAGTAAGGCTGTATAAACAGAAAGATAACAAATGTTAGCAAAGATGTCAAGAAATTGGAACCCTTATACCTTGCTAGTGGGAATGTAAAACAGTGTAGCCACTTTGGAAAACAGTTCCCCAAACAAGTATAGGGCAAGAGAAATGTAAACATATATGGACACAAAAACTTGTACATAATAGCCAAAAGATGTAAACAATCCAAATGTCCATCCACTGATGAATGGATAAACAAAATGTAGCATATCCATACAATGGCATATTATTTAGCTGTAAAAAGGAATTAAGTACTAGTACATGTTACATTATGGATAAATCTTGAAAACATTATGGTAAATGAAAGAAGCCATTAACAAAAAAAAAGATATTTTTCCATTTAGAGGAGATATCCAGAATAAGCAAATCTATAAAGACAGAAAGTAGATTAATGGCTACCTAGGGCTGTGGCTGAGAAAATGGTAAGTGACTGCTTACGGGTATGGGGTATCTTTTGAGAGTGAAAAAAATATTCTAAAATTGTGACAACTGTTGCAAAATATGTGAATATATTAAAAACTCACTGAATTGTACATTTTTTAAAAAGGCAAATTTTACGATTGTAATTGAAAAATAAATTTTATAAAAATTTAAGGTAAATTTTATGGTATGTGAATTATATCTAAATGAAACTGTTATATGTATACAAAAGTCAGTGCCCTTATTATGACTTTAAGACACCATATGATCTACCCTTAATATTCTAACCTCATTTCCTACTATCTTCCCCTTTCTCCCCTCCAGCTTTTGCTTCAAAGATGCCAGGCATGTTGCCACCTCAGTCCTTTGCATTTGGCATTTCCTGTTTCAAATATTCTTCTTTCAGATATGTACAGGAAATTCTCTCAGTCTCAAGTTTTTGCCAAAAAATTAGTTTCCCAATTAGGACTTCCATTGTTATCCAAATGAAATTTTCAACCCCCTCTGACATATCCTATCAATCCCCATTCTGCTTTTCTTTCTCCTTAGCATTTTTAATATCTAAAATAGTAAATATTCTATTTTCTTATTTCTTTTCTATCTCACATTTTAGAATATAAGCTAAATGAGTACTAAGATTTTTGCCTGATTGTCAAATACTATATCCAGCACCTAAAACGGCATCATACAGATAGGACCTCATAATTATATGATGAGTGAACATCTGTAAAACACAAATGGTTTATATAAAATTATAAGAAAAAAAGATTCCAATATGGGGCAACATGAAAAAAGATAACTCACAGAAAAGGAAATACAATTAGTAATAAATGATTAATAATAAATCATGATGAAACAATTTCAATCTTGTAATGGAAAATGGAAAATGGAAAATGTTATCAGAGCTACAATTTTAGCCTATCATATTAACCAATATTTTAAGTGATAATAAAATCATTCCAATGCTATATACCAAGTGTCCTAAAATGATCTTATAATGCCATTTCTAGTTATCTTTTCTTAGAAAACAATCCAAAGATAGAAATGACTATATGTATAGGTGATGTAGAATGCTAAGAGAGTAAAAGCAAATAAAATTCTAATAACAGCAAAACACTTAACTAAGAAACAACTATATTCAGTTATTTAAATTATGTTTCTGTAGACTATGTAATAATAAATGAAAATGCTTACATATGTAAGGAAACGAAGCACACCATAAAACTCTACTAAGCGATCACAACTATGTAGTTAAATTTCAACTTGATGGAATACCATAGAGCCACAAAGAAGTGGTGATGTTGTTATGGGCAATTTACCAATTTGAAACATGCATATTATTTTCAAAAATAAATCCTTGCCTAGATGTTCAAGCTGTGATCAATTTTCAACAACTTATACTAAACACTTATATAACAGGCACTGTGCCAGACAAGGGAGATTTAAAAGATGAATATTAATTATCTCAGGGTAACAGTTATAGATTAGTGGGGGAGATGAGGAAATAATTATTTGAAATAGTTGAATAGAATTTTGTCCTACAGTAGAACAGTAGCTCTGTCTGTTGAAACAAAGGCTTCTGAGCACAGTTGATATTTCCCAGCTACATTTGCCAAATGAAAAATGCTTAAGCTAAGGACTGCTTGGCAAGGTAAAGAAAACTGTGGGGACAGAGGCAGAGTGGAGAAAAGAAAGACATCTTGTTTGAAGACGGTAAAAAGTTTAGTGTGGTAGATCATCATCATCATCATCATAATGGTAATCGAGATTAAACACAGGCCAAAGTTATTGCTAGCTTCCTCCCCACCCCTCGGCCTGCCCCCATGTTACAGTGACAAAAACTCAATGAGGGGAGGAAATGGCCCGGAGTCACTGGCTAGGGGGGATTTCTATGCCCTGAGGTGGATTTTTAGGGGATGAGACCCAGTCACCTCACAGCCTGGCCCTCGCCAGGGCAGCTCCCTCTCTTCCACTGATCCAAGGAGGATGAGAGCCGCTACCCAAGTCCTACAGCTTCCCCTTCCCCATATCCTGGAGCCCGATCCTTCAGCGGCTCCCCAGTCCAGTTACCTGTCAGTGCCCAACGAGCCTGAAAAGGCACACAGGGTACTGAGCAGTTAACGGCCACCCACCTCTGCGGTTGCAGCTAGGGGCGTGTCCGAGCACGCGCAACTCATAGCCAATCAAAGGCAAGGGAGAACCGGTGGACGCTTCTGAGTGGCTTGCCTGGAGGCACGAGTTTCGCAGCCAATCAGAGCCAAATGAGCTCCAAGGCTGCATCTCCAGGAGTTGTGTCTTTTGATCTGAGCCTCTTCAGTCCAACAGGGCTAACACAGCAACTAGAGCACTGGAGGAATGACCTATATAGGGGCACCAGCCTTGTGGCCAGTCAAGGCCAAGAAAGGGAGGCGTGTCTTGGGACTTCATCTGGGGTGAGAGCAACAGGAACATCTAGAGGTCTCGCACTGTAACCTCTGCCATAAATGCCCTTCTGCTTTCCTTCCCTGTTGACTCCATTTCTTCCTTCAAAGGCCAACTCAGTGCCACATTCTCCTCTAAGCCTCCGCCAACCTGGAAGAATCTGACCTGGTGTTGTCCAGCCCTGGTCATCCTATATTGAGATTGCCCTGCTTTTGTCCCTCCCCACTGAGACTAAGAGCTTGTCATACAGCCCGGAAGAGGAGGCATAATTGCACAATAACGACTTGCAGGGGCTTTGAAGGCCTCGCTTCACTCACAGCCAGGTTCCACAACCTCCATGCTGTGTGGCCACAAGGAAGAAGAATTAACCCCTCTGAGATTAGCTTTCTCATCTGCATAAGAGAGGAAGATGAAAAAAGCCTCCATTTGAGTTACTGGATAAAGCGGAGTATAAACCTAGCGCAGGTCTTGTCATTTTCCTAACCTTCTGAAGAATGAGAGGAGTTCAGGAGCTGAGAAATGGGAGAGAGAGTGATAGCATCTTGTTACCTAAAAGTTTCTTAGCATATAGGCATTTCCAGATTTACGGCAGCTCTCAATGGCATTGGCAGAACTGTGCCTAGCGAATACAAGCCCTAGGAGATGTTCTTTAACATGAAGAAAATGGCTTGGATAGGGGATGAGGTCCCCATACTAGGAGGGGTCCAGCAGGAAGGAGGGCTCTCCCCGAAGTGGAGCTGGACAGGAAGACCACTCACACCCAGACTCAGAACCTTTGACCACGAAAGGAACAAGTTCTGTAGCATTTTCCCCTTTGGTCAAACCCTCCTTGTCTCTAAAATGAGAAGACCAGGCTGGACTTCCCTACGTGGAAAATAGGGTTAGGGAGGGCAACTCAACCTCGGAAAAAGCCTAATACTCCCAAACCGTTTCACTGTACATTCTGGACCTCATGGTCTTTCATTAGGAACACCTTCTCCCACCCTGCACCCCTATGTCTTCAATCATTTCTCTCATTGTTTCCTTTACTTTCAAAATACTATGTACTAAATAAATACTAAAATCTGGCTTTCCCTGGAGGACACTAATTTTTCCCTAACCTCCTCTAGAATGACTGTTCTTTCTTAAACACTTTTTTTTTCCCAAGCAAGGCAACCTTTGGTTGACCTCACAGATTGCAAGGACCTTGTCAGCTTACAATCCCTTATTTTTTATTTTCTACGCCTACAGTACCTTCAAACACTCTTGATTATAAAAGATTTGGAGGAGAAAATATGGCTTCCTTGTTGCTCATTTTCTTTCCCCAATCGTGTCTGTGTTCACTTCCTTTAAATCTCATCTCCTCTGAAATACATCAGACTCTTACATCTCTGTACTACAGTCCTAACTACCCACGATCCGCCAATTCCTTCATTCACTGAGGACTCTTCACCTGGCTCACAGTCTTACTCTCCATTACATTACTCCCCATCATGCCTTTTAACTGGGATCACTGATGTCCACTCCAGTACCCTGGACCCAGTTCCTTAACCTCATTTTCGACAATTCTCTCTGCATCTCACCTGGTCATTGTCAACTTTGCCACCTTTCACATATTTATTTTAAGCATCCTATTCTCCAAAAATCACCTTCTATATTTTCCTAACGCTTTTGTCTTAATAGCTCTTCTCCAATAATCCCTTGATCCATTTGAGGCCTCCAGTTGATTAGTTCACCGCTCTTGCTGCCCACAGCCCGCTTTGTTTCTTTGCTTTCCTTCCACCTTGCTTAGATGCTATGTCTCCATCACTGTAACAATTGACTTCAATAATCGTCAACTCCTTATCCTCTCTCTTCCTAAATCATTTTAGCCAGAGAATCCCAAACACAGTAAATTCAACTCTCTACTTACTTGTCCTCCAAATCTGAGAAGTTTAATGTGATAGGAGAAAATAAACTAGACATGCGTAGACTGATCTCACATCTCGTTTCTAACTATGAATCTTACGTGGGCTCTTGCCATTCTCTAGCAATCTTAATAGATTTCGCCAATCAATTTCACACCTCTTTTCACATCAGAATTCCAGCATTCCTCCCATTCAGCCTTTGACCATGTCTCGATTCACTGAGTATTAGAATAGAATCAGAATCACCTAACTTTCCAAACCTTCTAACCTACTTGCAATGCATCCACATCGTGTCCTGTTAAAATGCATGACCCTCCTTTGCTCTTACTAAGGTCAACAACTGCTCAGTCTCTCTTCTCTGCTAGATTATCCCCAACTCTTCCTTGACCCCATACTCCACTTGTGCTACAACAACCAATATCTCTGCTTTCCATTATAGCAAAATTCTTCAGAAGAGTTGTCTGTGTCTATGGTCCTCACCTGCCATTCTCTCTTTATCTCCACAACTTCATTGATTTTGTCCTTGTCATTGATTTTGTCCAAATCACCAACCACCGCCATGTTCCCCCAATACGAAATCAATTTTCGAATAAGTAAGAACATGGTTGGTTAGCAAAATTGGGAAACAATGAAATCTTAGCTGATGGAAAAAGGGAAAGAAAAACTTATGGTAAATATTCTATCAAACACACTAAAATCATACATAAATATTTTCCTAGCCAATTGGCAAGTATTCTTAAAATATGAAAATACTCATTGATAAAGAAGGTATAGGCAAACAGGTACTCCTACACTTGTGAGAGACCTAGAAATTTGAGAATGTGTATTAACAGCCAAAAACACATATCATTTAACCCAAGAAATCTACTTAAAAGTAATTTTTCTTTGAGAATGAATCAGAGATAATCATTAAGAATAATGTAAAGGAAAGCCATGGCAGCATTACTGAAACAGTGAAAAATTGTTAATAATCTAAAGGCCAGACCAAATATTATGAGATTGAATCAATTAATTATGGAACACCCACAACGTAGAATATTATACAGTCTTAAAGCTGCTGATTTGGAAAGCTATTAAAGATAACATTCTCCCAGTAATGAGTATATTCTTATACAATGTATATAATATGATTCTAAATTTGTGTCATTTTTATGTACATATATATAATGAGCATTATTATTTTATATATTATAAATATTTTTGTGTGGAAACTTAATGATAGTTATCTCCTTGTCAATTATAGCTGTTTTTTCTTTATAACTTCTTTTTAGATATCCTTAGACATCTGAAAATTTCAGTGATGATATTAAATGTCCCTGGGGGAAACCCCTCTGAGGTCTATTCTCATGTACCAGGATATCTCGGTGCTTCCTTTCACCGTCAAGTTCTTTGAAATAGAAGACCATGCTCGCTGTACTCACTTTATACACTTTCATTGACTCCTCATGCCAAGGCTGTTTCCTCATTCTTGTCCTAATATTGTTCTCATTAAGTAAAATGAGAGGGAAGATAGAATAATCAGCGGGATCATTTCATAAACTATATAAGTGTCTAACCTGTGTACTGTATACTTGAAACTAATTGAAAAATGTTTAAAAAATACTAAGCCCAATGCCGTCTGATCTCGGAAGCTAAGCAGGGTCAGGCCTGGTTAGTACTTGGATGGGAGACCACCTAGGAAGAGCAGGTGCTGCAGGCGTAAAAAATAAAAAATAAGGGATCGTAAGCTGACAAGGTCCTTGCAATCTGTGAGGTCAGCCAAGGGTTGCCTCACCTAAAACAAACAAACAAACAAACAAATAAAATAAATAAATAAACAAAAGAGCTACGGTCTCTTATTTTCAAATCAAATTGTCACTTCTAGGTTCTTCTTTGAACTCAGGGCATTTTACACTTTTTCATTATTTAATTCTCCAAAATCTGCACACCTTTGCTTTCCAAGGTACTGATCTCTCTTGGTTTTCCTCTCTACCCAAAGTTTGCTTCTTCTACCTATCTTTTTTCTTCTCATGTTTTACACATTATTTGAATTTTTAATTCCAATGGAAGCTTTACCAAGAAGCTCATAAAGTTCATCCTTTAAGGCCTCTCACTTGCATGGGTTCCTTCGAAGGCCCTGGGGGAGGGAAGTTTTAAAAGATAATTTTCTTAAGTAAAATTATGACTTTCATACAGAAATCAAATATACATGTGTTAAAGACTTTATTTTAAGCATAATGAGAAAACCAGTTAGAGGTTATAACCAGTTCTGGGAAAAACCAAAGAACAGACACATTTATAGATTGGGAATATTGAAATGAATGTGCAAATGAAGACAAAGCTGATTTTTCCCAAAGAGAAGAGAGTTGTCCCTCCATTGGGCAGAATTCGTTTGCATTTCTACATATGAGAATTATTTTGCATTGCTATCAGTTATCTATAAGTTAGTCGTTAAATAGCTCCCATAGAATTAGAATCAGATAATGCCAAAGATGTGTTGTAATCAATACCTTTCTATGAAGCAGATTTTTCTATATAGTACAACAATGTGCTAACAAATAACAATCTTATGCTTAACAAAAGTAAATAGCTTAACTGTAATTAGTTAAAACTGTTCTTTTCCCACTTGGAATTTACACATACTTCTCATGTAAGAGGCTCAGGGCTTGCCGTAAATATTTTGGGAAACCTGACAAAGGGAAAATTGAGGTAGCAATACACTTAGGTTGGATTTCGCAGGATATATTTATGTAGTGCTTAATTGCTTCTGAATATAATTAAGTCACTGTTAACTGTCATGGTACAGGAATGGCTTCTAGTAACAGTCCTACTACCATCTGCGCCTACTTACCTAACATGAAGCAAAGGTGCAAGACTCAACCCAAAGTTCACAATATTTCATGGCAACATCAACAATCAATTAGGCATTAAGTATCACCAACGTAAATAATTTTTAAGATTAATTACTGGATCCTCAGATCTTACCCCTCAAAGAAGTATCATATAAGTTTTCTCATATTTCACGACAGTCTTAAAATTTTGCAAGACTCTTCTTATAATGAGCTGTGGTGCTTAAAGAAATTTTTTCTCAACTATCAATAATAAAGAAAAATTTTTGATTAAACCATGCTAGAAGGAAGATTGAATTGCCTCTCTATTCTCGCTACGGAAAACATTTTTTAAATTGTTGTTATATGAAGAAAGAATCAGAGTATATGCAGCAGAAAACATGGGGGAACACTTTCATAAAGATGTAGTAGACAACATAAATTGTGTATTTTTTTAGGATTTTGTGATTTTTGTCTTTTCAGCTTTTTCAAATTTATCATTATATTTCCTTTATCGTGCTAAAGAAATATTTTTTAACCTAATTTTGTATTTGTAATTTTGCATTTTTTCTCTTAAAAAGGACCCTCAAATTGAATAAGGCTCAGACCCACAAATCTAGATCCAACACTGACTTCCAGTTGGAATCATATAGTATGTAGCTTTTTCAGATTGTCTTCTTCACTTAGCACAGGTATTTAAGGGTTTCTCCATGTCTGTTTGTGGCTTTATAGCTCATTTCTTCTTATTGTTAAGTAATATTCCATTGTATGGATGTGTACCACTTTTCCTTTACTCGTTCATCTATCGAAGGACATCTTGGTTGCTTCTAAGTTATGAAAAGGGTGCTATAAACATTCGCATGCAGGTTTTTGTATGGGCATATTTTCAACCTTTTTGGGTAAATGCCAAGGAGCACGATTGCTGGATCATGTGCTAAGAGTATACTTAGTTTTGTAAGAAATTGCCAAACTGTCTTCCACAGTGGCCATAGCATTTTGCATTCTCACAAACAATGAATGAGAGTTCCTGTTGCTCCGCATCCTTGCCAGCATTTGACAGCGTTTTGGATTGTAGTCATTCTAATAGATGTATCTCTCATTGTTGTTTTAATTTGCATTTCTCTATTGAGATATGATATTAAGCATATTTTCATATGCTTATTTGCCATCCGTATATCTACTTTGGTGACTGGATCACCACAGTGTAATGACTGTCAACTCCAGGACTCTAGAAGCCCGATTATTTTCATTCCCCAAGTGACCAGTGAATGGGCCCTTGTGATCTGTGATGCAGCCAGCAGGGGTCATGGGTGAAATGAGTCCCCAGTCTATCAAACCAACACCATTCTTAAAAGATGCCTCCTGTATGTGAATGAATTACAAACCTAATGTCTGCAAAGTGGTTGTCCCATTACGAACACCTAGAGTGGAACAATATCTTTTCTTAAGACAGGGAGCCACCACTGTCAACACTGGCTCCCATCCATTGAAGGTTTAGACACTGAGCAAGGTCCTTCCCATCCATTATTTTACTCATTTCTCACAGTGGTCTTGCCCAACAGCTACTAGAAGTCCCATTTTATAGTTGAGGAAACTGAGATTGAGAGAGGTGAAACAACCCGCCAGGATCACGCTGCTGGTAAGAGGTGACACCAGCATTTTGAAACCAAGTGCTAGACAGGGCCTCCTCTGCCCCTTCTTACTGATGTTCATTAGCTGTGAAGCAGAGTTCATAGCGACTCTGGACTTTGAGCATGTGGCCACATTCGGGCCATTTCCACCCCCTGCATTGTTTGAGCCCCACCACAATCTTGTGTGTGAGGCAGGGCCGGGTTCGGCGACTTGCCCAAAGTTTCTTGGTTTGCTCGGAAGTAGCAAATCAAGGAGAAAATGAGAACCAGGAGAGAGGATGATTTCCAGGGAAATCAAGACAGTCCAGTGTCCTAGCATGGAGCAAATGAGACACATGAGCTCAGTCCTGCCTGTCCCTCAGCCTCCCAGATGCCCATCGACACGTGCGTCCCTCAGGTTTTCGTAGCTTGAGCTCTCCTCACTGATTCCCTGTCTCTCCTTTGGGCCTGTATCCTGCTTCTCATCCCTCACCCTGCCCCGCTGTGCCTGCCATAGAATGAGTCTTCCAACTTTTGGCCCATCCCTGCTCTCTTATCATCCCACCCAATGAAGTCAAACCACTAAGCTAAGCTCAAGGCCCCCCTCCCATCTCTCAGGGCAATTGTCCCCTCCCCCCCCTCGCCCCGCAGCTCCCCCCAGAAATGAGCTCATCCCACCCCATTCTTTGCATAAACTGCCCTACACCTTTCCAGAATCTCTCCTAATCCAGAGCCAGCTCCTAATTGCAGCCCAGGTCTGGGTGTTGAAAGACACCATTCTGGGCTTGGATTCTCTCTGCCTTTGGTGGGCTGTTACACTTATCTTGAAAGGTGGAGACAAAAAGAAAAATGAGAAAACTATATGCAAGGTACTTTTTTAAAAGTATAATACAAATTTAAGGTGGCTCATTAATATTTACTCTTATATAAACTCCTTCCAGAAACGTAGAGAACAGCAAACTTCCTCTCCTCAAAAGATGACTTCCAGATAACTCCACCTCTCTCTTGTACTTCTGGCCTGCTTGCCATCTCCAAGTAGAAATTCGTTTTGTTTGGTGACAGGGAGAACTCGGCATGTTTGGAGTCAGCTGGAACTAATGTAGAATTCCGGCTCTGTCGCTTATTAACTCTGTGTCCTTAAGCAGGTTTCTTTACCATTCTGATTCCTCACTTATAAAATGAGCACATTATTGCTTTATTTGGCTATTGTGATACTTAAACAAGAAAATACTTGTAAGGTGCTTAACAATAAACGGAAGTTTCCCTCCTTAAGTCTCTTGATGACCGGGTTTTCACTGGCGGTGACAGAAGTCATTTGGTCACTAAGCACAGAGAACCAAGAGTGCCTGGAATTTATGGCCTCCTTAACTAATGACTGACTGGCACAGAGTGTAAATATCCCGTTTTCCCTGCTCCTGTTTGGGACGAGCCTGGGTGTGCTTTACACTCTCTTCAATGCTTTCCTTTGTGGATTAAGTCAAAGTTATTCCCGATGGTATTTTTCTGGATATTGCACCTGTGCTCATCTGGGAACATTCCTGATTAAACACTTTCACAGAATTCTTCATTTATGGTCTGCTTCTGGGGAAATCAGCCCAAACCCAAGAAAGGCTGATGTTATCTACCTTGCAGGCTGCTGAGGATAAGAGCATACATGAGACAGCAGAGAGTCTGGTGCACATTCGGTGACTGACAATATGGCTAAGCTCAGGAAGCGCCAACAAAGAGACACTGGGAGGAGACATAGGCCAGCTATGCCAGGAAATGGGAAAGGGATCTCAGAGGACATGGAAGAGGAATAGTAGTGTCTGTTACACATCCTGATTACACAGATGAAGAAATAGACTCAGGCTCTAGGCCACTTGCCTAAATCCCCTCAGCTCGTGCGGGACAGACCTGAGATTCGAGGCCAGGTCTGCGGTGTGGTGATAGAGCACAGGAGGAAACGGGCACCAGGAAGGTGAGGCTGGGAGACTAGAGACAGCAGAGAGCAAAGAAGCTGTGATGACCTACACGAAAAGGGAGAAGGACCACAGAGTGGAAATGATGAGGAAGGGATGATGGGTTGCAGTACGTGAAAGTCACGGGAGCATCCCAAGCACCTTGAACAGTGCCTGGCTCATCGAGGCATTCCAGAAACATCTGTGCCAGAGCAGACAAGGCATAGAGTGAAGTGATGGCAGATTAAACTCAAAACATAAAGTGATGGCAGATTAAACTCAAAACATAATCTGTTGAAATTTGTATTAAACTCAAAACATAATCTGTTGAAATTTGTATTGCTTATGAAATTCTAAATACTGTACGTAAATTTGCTCATTTGTTTCTTTCAAATATGTTTTGAGTGTTGGGCATGTTGGACACTGTTTAGACACCGAGAGTACAGCCGTGTATGAGCTCAGCAGAGGGGGAGGAGATAAAAAACGACAGGACAATAAACAAGATACCTTAAGCTAATGATAAATGCTAGTAAAAAAAAAAAATGAGAAAGAAAACAAAGAGAAATGTTCAATAAATATTTGACTGTTTGACTATTGAATGAACTAGTGAATAAATAAAGTGGCATTGCCAAAGTCTCTAGTCTGAGAATGTAACATTGGAGGTGCCTCCAGCAAGCACAAGCCAAGAGATTGCTAAGGGAAGTCTGTTGGCAGGGAAGAGAAAACATGGGTTCAGCATGTTAAGTTTGGTGGTGGCAGAGATTCCTGGAGAATTGACAAATACAAAAATAAACTTTCCTGTTCACAGTCATGAATACACGTACATGCATACCTGGCATGATCAAGAATAAAAATATTTAAGCAGAAGAGAAAAGAACCCAAATGAGTAAGGAGTGGCTCTTCAAAAAATAGGGGGAGCTACTTGGCCTGTGTCCCAACTGGGCAAACTGCCCCACCCACAAAAGGCACACCCTGGGCCGTCCCTCTGTCTCCAGCACTATTTCCTGCTCTCCTTAAGTGGACTTCTGCCTGTATTTTTGTCTGCCTTGATTTAGGAAACATGTCCTGGAGGAAAATCTTTTCAGGAGCGGTTATGTTGTCATTGTGGAAGGCGTAGCAATAACGAGGGGGACCGGGATCACGACAGAGCCTGCTTCTCAGAGATTCTGCTGGACGTGGCGGGGAACCTCAATATGCTGGCACCCGCACAGCCTCCTCGCATGAAGGCGTGGGACAGTGAGCTCTGGGTGGATCTCTCAGCCTTTCTCTTCTCATTCCCATCACAGGCCTAACAGTGTGGCCACGTTCCTAAACTGCGTTCCCGAAACTGATGGGAAGATCTCTCAGTGCAGATTAGAGGCTGTATTCCAGTCACTACCCCACCCCATCCCCTTCCTACTAAGCCCTTGTCCTGGTGCCAGCCCCTCACAGATAACCAGCAACTCATCTGGCAGAAGGTGGTCCAGGCTGCTGCTGAAGTCTCCCTATGCATTAGGGCCTTTCCTGGCCCAGAACGCAGTGTAAAAAGTTAAAAGTTTCAGATTCAATGCTAGTTAGCTCAGTTCAGAGAACATACTCTGTCTTTAGCCTTTTATCGCAAGGATAGCACATATTACTAGACACGAATTCTAGATCTTATATGTGAGAACCATTTTAAAACAAATTGGGAATGCTTGACTGTAAAAGCTGCCAAGATAAACCTCAATCACCAAAAGTAAAGTTGACGTCTTTTGAGTAAAACATCAAGAAATTACCCCACCTCCCCGCAAAAGTTGTGGTCAGGCCACCTGTCCTAGCAGGCCCCAAAAGGATTTGGTTGAGCAGAAAGTACTTTAACATCACAGAACTCACTAGGCAAAGGTGTGTGACTATCCAGCCCAAACCATGTGCCTCTATGACTTTGGACTAAAAGGTCACATTCACATTTGTCAGTGTTACAGGAAGTAATCTTTCCCAAACTCAGCTCCAAATTCCATACATCGTCTTCCTCCCCACCAAAGGGCTGCCTCCCCAACCTTCTCATTTTTTCCAGGTGTGCCTTCGCTCTGGCAGTAGACTAGGCATGGAGGATCAAGAATAAGTATAAGTCATGACTCTGCTTTACACACACACACACACACACACACACACACCTCACTATCTAGTTGGGAAAAAAGATCGACACTGGCAATGATGAGTTAACTGAGAAGACTATGATTGGTTTTAAATCATCCCAGAAAATGCCTAAACTACCACTCCCTGAATATGAATTATTAGAAGGAATGAGCGAACACACCCCAAACCCTTTAGCAGATGGGAACAAGGCCCCAGCTTGTATGTGAAATAGCTGGAGGTCAGCCATGAATTTAGTCCCCAGATCGACTTCGCTTATGCCCATGGACCTAGTTTACTTTTCCACACCAACTAATATTCACTCCTCACTCTGAATGGATGAAGTGTTTGTGTTGAGTAGAGAGCACTGTGGAAGAATACAGACAGTCCAAAATGAGAAAACAAAGTCCACCAATTCGTGTACAAAAAGACAACAGTACTCGTCCACATGAGGCAGAACCACGGGGGAGGTCTCTGCGGGAGCTGCTCAGAGAAGACCTCTGGGCAATGTTAATTCAATGAATAGTCAAAATTAAGCTTGAAGAAAGATGATTCCATTTGATGGCTCTTTATAATCAAGAAAATAAGATTAAAAACATATTTCTATAATAAAGCCACTAACTAATTGACTTTTGACTTTTTATAATTAATGACATGGCATTTTGTGAGTTTGAGTGGAAGCAAATGAATGGTTGATGCTGAGGAGTGAGGCAATGAGGAGAAGCCTCACTCCTCAGCATCAACCATTCATTGATGCTGAATGGTTGATGCAGTTTCCTGAGTTCAAATGCCAAGCCAGAGTCTCTTCCATATTTGGACACCACTATCTCTCCTTCAGCCACTGAGGACCCTGGCATCTCACCCTGTGTTGCTGTATTTCTTTCGGGCAGTGTGGTATAAAAAAAGAAATTTAGACTTTTTTTTTCTTTATTTTGTGCTCAAGATTTCACTAATGTTTGTTGGGTGATGGACTGCAAGGATACACCATGAAAAATCTGTACACAATTTTTAAAATAAGCATAAACTTTTAAAGCCATTATGTAAATACAATTCTTCTCTAAACAGTTATTATAACTCCTTTCCCAATGAAAATTTAGAGGCAATTTTCCCATGAAATGAAGACTTCAAGTCCACATACATTAAAATATTGATAAAATTTTGGTTATTTTATAGAGAATTTCCGGGTTTAATGACACAGCCCGTAAGAAAGTTAATAGGCAAAACAGACTACCCACTATTAAAGATAATGTCATAGGATCACAATTTTTATGAGTGAAGTCAAGACCTTATATTTATACCTTATATTTTAAATGGAAATAATATTCTAACAAATAGATCATGGAAAGGAAAGTACAAACTTCATGGACACCAACGTGACCAAGTGATCAAGGTTAGCGATAAGTCATGTTGATAACGTATGCCTCCTGTTAGCAATGCAAAACAACAATAACAATGGCAATGAGGAAAGCACATCACCTCTGGGATATTCTTCCCGCAAACTCCAAAACACCAGTCTAATCATGAGAAAATATCCAACAAATCCAAATTGAGTAAATGCCTGACCAACACGCCTACAAGTGTCAAAGTAGTGAAAATAGGAAAAACTGATAAACTGCCACAGATGAGAGCAGATTAAGGAGACATAATGACTAATCACTGAACTAATAATCCTAGAACAGAAAAAGTGCATTACTGGATAAACTGGTGAAATCCAAAGTCTATGCTTTATTTAATAGTATTATGCCAATGTTAATTTCTTAGTGTTCATAAATATGATAACATTAGCAGAAGCTGAGTGAAGGGTATACAGGAACTCTGCACAATCTTTGCAACTTTTTCTGTAAATCTAAAATTATTTCAAAATAAAAGTTTAAAGAATTAGAGAAAGGAACAAGACAAGGAGGAAAAAGGAAAGACGAGGAGAAAAATCACTGTTGGTAGGATTGTAAAATGGTGCAATCACTATGGAAAACAGTATAATAATTCCTGTAGAATTACATATGATCCAACACTCCTATTTCGGGGTATATATACAAAGAATTCAAAGCAGATCTCAAAGAGATATTTGCACACTTGTGTTTGCTGAAGTATTATTCACAGTATCCAAGAAGAAGAAGCAACCCAAATGTCTGTCAATGGATGAATGAACAAAAAATGATATATACATGCAACGGAATATTATGCAGCCATAAAAAGAAAGAAATCTTGGCACATATTACAACAACGATAAACCCTGAGGACATTCTAAGTAAAATAAGCCAGTCACAAAGGGACAAATACTCTGTGATTCCACTCATATGAAGTATCTTAAGTAGTCAGAATCCTAGTACAACTCTTCTGGCTTAAAAAAAATTACATACCCGTTTACCTTTTGACTCTGCCACCCCAATTCTAGGAATCAACCCTTAAGATACACCGCCAACAATAAGGAGTACATAGGCACAAGGTTATTTACTGCAGCACTGTTAGAAGTTGTAAAATATCGAAAATACCTAAATGCTATCCACTCAGGAGTGGTTGAATAAACTGTGGTTGATCACACTATGTACGAAGCTGTAAAAAAAAGAATGAGAAAGATCTCTATAAACTGACCTGCAGGAACTTCTGAGATATTTGTTAAATGAAAGAAAAAAAAGCAAAGTGCCAAACAGTATCTGTACTATGCTACCTTTTGTGGAAAGAAGAAGGGAACCTAAGAATATTTATGTATTTGCTCATTTGTGCAAAAAGAAAATGACATTCAGGAAGGATAAACCAGAAATTAATAAGAATGATTACCTCCAGGGGTTGGGGCAGGGTGGAGAGAATGGGGGAATGGGGTTGGGAGAGTAGGGATGAGAGAAAAGTAAGGCTTCTCTCAATATACATTTTTTTTTTTTTGGTATAGTTTTGACTTTTAGAACCGTGGTAATGTTTTACATAACCCCCAAAAAGAAACAATTGCACTCAACCAGGATGTGGGAGAAAACTCAAAACAGAAAAAAATAGCAAATTAATCTGTTTTATAAATAACCTAATACATCGAAAGACTTGGGGAAGAAAATAATCTAAGAAACTTTGGAAGATAGTGTTTTGTACGGCTAGTGGTAAAGATAAAGATAAAAAGAACTGTATACAAACAGGGTATATTAGGTAGTAAATTTGTTTTTCACGAGAAAATGGGTTAGCATTTCTGAAACTACTATATGTGAATTCTAGGACTGGGTAAATGAGTCCAAGTTTTCTCTTTGGGAAGAAACTGATAACACACAACGAAAGGGATAAGACTACGATGTTGGATTAGAATCACAAGTATCGACATGAACTTCAGTATATTACAGATGTAGATGTGTATATGTACACATACATCTATTTCCTAGCTCTGTCTGCTAAGAGGGCCTAAAAGCAATGACACTCCAGCAGAAATGAGTACACACAGCACCCAGATTTTTGTTTGTAAATTGCAGAACAAGGAACCAGGGCTCCTTGGAGAAATGGCTGTCCTCTACTGTAATGGGCCATATTCTCACAATATATGGATGCTTCGGCCCATATTCTAGCTCCCTACCCCCACTCCTGCAAAGAGCCACCCCCTGGCCACCCCTCCATTTGCCCTGTGAAGGAAGATACAGGCCTGCACTGTCCTAAAGGGGAGGCTTAAGGTAATTTGAGCAGAGAACTTTTGCCTCCCAGGCACCTGCAGCATGGTCTAGAAAGGACGGTCCGTCCTTGGCCACTGGGACTCCTTGCCCAGTGATGCGGGGCATGGCTGGAGGAGGGCCAGAGTGGAGCCCTCTAAAGGGTGGGACCCAGGACGGAGGCACCTTTTAAGAAAGCGATAAGTGAATTTAGTATTTAAAAGGATTCGAATTGTTATCTTTTAAAATTTTTAGGGCTGCTTCATGGTCCTTGAACCTAAGAGGCCCCCTTGTCTTTCAAGGTTCCCGGTGATACTGGTTTTAATACCTGATCTTCTGAAGGAATTGCTCAAAGGTGTAACATGCACCACCAACTGCGACTGTATGACAGCATTCCTTTCCTACTGACTTATGTTCACCACTCCTGCTTATCCTCTGCGGAACCAGCTTTCACACTCTGCCATTCCCCTTATAATGAGTCGAACGAATCTTTGCCATGAGCACATTCTACATCGCCTGAGTTATTTCACTCTGAAAATTATACTTTGTTAGGCTCATCCTGAATATAAAAACAAAAAGTCATCATGGTCGCCTAAACTATTATTTCTGCCGTGGACCTACTGTGAATTCAAAAGTGCTAGTCCTGAGTCAAATGATTCTATTTAGGTGACATTCTGCAGGAAGAAAAAAGAAAAAAAAAATTTCTTCTGGGTAGAAAACAGACTGTCTGGGCTGAAGGTGGTATAGGGATTGACTACGAGAGATACTGGAGGAATTTGGGGGTGACGGAACTACTCTCTATGTTACCTGTGACGTTGGTTACAACTATATATGTGTATGTCAAAACTCACAGAAATGCACACCAAAAGGTGAAATTTATTGCATGTAAATTACACCTGACTTTATAAAATGAAAAGTGCTAGTCTCTAAAAGTTAACTTGTCTAAATGTTCCATTGGAATATATGTGTACAGTGATTTATTGTGGTACTCATAGTTATATTTTAACAACTAGCATTGTTGCCTAGGGGGAGCCACTGTATGTCTCCCGTGGAAATTTCTTAGAGCCACATACCTTATGTCCTATTCTTTCTAGAAATGCAAAGTTCTGTCATCATTGTCCTTATATTTCTGTCTCCTATTATCATGTTTTATGAGCAAGTCAGAATCTTTACTGAGGAAAGGGAAACAGAAATTCTTGGGTTTTCTTCACCTTCTTGGTCACCCTTCTTTTTTAATAACCATTAGGGGATTGGTTGCTTTCAATTTTACAACTCCCTCATCTAGCCAAGAAAGCCAACCTGCAACCCACCAAGCCACTTAATGTTCACTGAACAAAAACCAGATCTATAAACAAATTTGTAGCATTGTTTTGTGCTTTTTCCAAACATGTTAAACATTTACTGTAAAGTCATTCTGGAACTTGCTCTTTTCACTCAACATTACGATTTTTAGATGAATCTACAGTTAGCCCCCGTTCATTTTAACTCCTGTCAAAGTCACGTTTACTCTTCTATCCGTCCACTGACAAGTCACTTGGTGTGACCTATTCCAGGCAAAGGGCAGTGGTCATTGCACGTCGTGTGCTAAAATTTCTCCACAGCATATTCTTGGAGGTGAAATTGCTACACCTATGTCTCCAACTTCACTAGATACTGATAACTTCCTCGGTAAAGGGGATGCGCTCTGCACTCCCACCAGCTGTGTGGGCTAGTTCCTATCACTCGCCAACACTTGCTACAATTACCTTTACATTTCTATCAAACCGATAGATATCGTATTGTATCTTGTTTTTTTATTTTGTATTTCCCCGAATTCTAGTGCAGTTGAGCTCTGTAAATAATAACCTTTGCCTGTTTTTTTTTTTTTTCCATTAGGTTGTTTTCTTTAATTTGTAGTTCTTCAAATATTCTGGCTATCAATCTTTTGTTAGTTATACCTTTATAAATATCTTCTCCCAGACTAAGGCTTGTTTTCTCATATTGTTCATTGGACAGATTTAAAACCCGTTTAAAATAATTGTACACATTTTGATCACATGCCGTGTGTCTTAGTTCCTGGCCGATGAGAATGTTGCCTGTGGCCATGGGAGAGGGACCAGCGCTCTGCAAAGGCTCACCCTGCCAAAGACACACTCCAGCTAGGGAAGCGGCACCTTGTCGTTGCTGCTCACCTCCTTCCAGGAAGAACTCGTCACATGGTGCCCTCCCAGCACAAGGAGGCGAGAAAATGTAGTCAGACTTTCCATTGAACAGGAGTTTTTAATGTAGTCGTATGTACCGATTTTACCTGTTGCCTGTGCCTTTTCATACTGAGCTGATTTATATACCATAAAATTCATCCGGAGTTATAAAACCATCACTAGTATCCGATTCTAGAACATTCCCATTGTCCCGCAAAGAAACCCCAAGAGGATGCTGATAATACAAGGCTATGCATGTGCGCATATGGGAAATCTCTGTGCCTTCTTCTCAATTTTGCTGCGAATGTAAAATCATTGTCTTATAAAAAAATAAAAGTTAAAAAAAAAAAAACTCAGTAAGTCACTGCCAATTCCTCCCAACCTCCCAGCCCCTGGAAAACGCTAACCTACTTTCTGTCTCTATGTCTCTATATTTCTGGATATCTCATGTACGTGAAATCAGGTATGTAGTTGGCTTCTTTCACTTACATTTTCAAGGCCCCCTACATTGTAACATGTAACAGTACTTTGTTCCTATGTATGGCTGCATGTTCCATTGCAAGGACGTAGTATACCACATCTTGTTTAACCAGTCATCAGTTGAGGGTCTATCGGGTTGTTTCCACTTCTTGGCTAGTAAGAATGTTACCATGAAGATTTATATTCTAGTTATTGTGCGATGTCTGCAATTCTCTTTAGATCTAGGAATGGCACTGCTGGGTCCTAATACTTTGAAGAAGTGCCAGATTGCGTTCCAAATAGTTTATACCATGTTATGACCCCACCAGCAATGTATGAATGTTCCAATTACTCCACATATTGTAATTTTGATTACTGGCTGTTAACTTTTAAGGGCAGCCTCAGTGGCCCACTACAAGAGTGTAGCTTATGTTTGAGTCTTTCCAAGCTGGCCAGCCTCACTCTAATGGAAGAGGCTAAAGGGAAGTGGGGGGAGGGGGTGTTTGAAGATCAGGTCTCGATTCTTCCCTTCTTTGCACTTCCCTCAGACAATGGTCCTGCTTCATTCAACAAAGTCTCCCATTATTTCCAACAAGGGGCAAAGGGAAATAAAAGTGAGGACTGGAACAGTAAATGGAAAATGGGACTGAGATTCTGAGTCCATTCAGTGTATACTCCCATCTTGAACCTGTTAGGAAAACTGCTACTTAGGATGTGTCACAATTTTGAAGTTGAAGGCACGGATGGGGCAAAAGCCACTTTAAATGCTGAATGCCGACATGGGATCCAGTGGAGGAAAGAGGAGAGGTTCCCTATGCCAGCTACTGATGCTCGGCACTGAAAAAAGGTGCTTCCACCTCTAGTGAGTCTGTAAACCTATCACACCAGGGAAGGGGCACAGAACAGGAGGACACTGGCAGAAAACAGTGGAATCCAATGTGCTAGTCATTTCTAGTTTGCCAGACCCTTCATTCAAAGGTTAAAGTTAGGCTGTGTGATGAGATGTGAAAAACAAAGTGAGCAAAGTTGGGGTAATTTTAGTTTAAATGAAAGTCTCTAAACTGCAAACACGGTGAGCTCCAAAAAACGGTCCTCTTCATCTACCAGGCATTTGTGGTACCCAGCCAAAAGTTAGGCCCAAGTTGGTCCCCCTGACCCCAGGCTGAGGGGTGTGTGTGTGTATATGCAAGTGTCCACTACAGTGCTAACGTCTATGAGAAAAGGGGGTGGATGGGGAGAGGGACCTGTGCTAAATGGGAAATCATACTTGTCCCTTTAAAGGGACATCTGCTACTCAGCTCCTGCAGGCCTGTGATTACCAGATCTAAAATTTCTCCAAATTCTGTAGGTCCAGGTTTTAAAACATTTAGGTTCTTTAACATTTCCTCTATTTTAAATGCTGATATCTACCTGTTTTGAAAATGCTGCATGAACCCAACCTGGTCCATTGGCCAGAGTGCAACTCGTGAGCCATCTTCCTCACAGAAATCGAAGGGCAGCACCCACACCTTTATTTATTCTGGATTAAAAGATCACACAGACGCATGTTTCCATGGAAAAACCCTCTTGTTTATTTGATTAAACAAAAATAAAATAAGCTGCATAGGAATAATTTTAAAGTCCAAAGAGACACCAACTTTGTTTTAAGGCTGCAGTAGCTGATACAGCATCTCCTTGCTACCTTCACCAGCCTTCTCTGTGGACCACAGCGATACATTCAGAAGCCTGTTAGCTAACACAGGAGTTTTTGAACACTTTTCCACTGGTTCTTCACCTGCTCATTGCTTGTCATGCCTGCGGCCTGCAGTATAACATTTAAGATTTAAAATTAAAATTCACAGGGGGGAAAAAAACACACCCCAAACAAAAATCCACTTTAAAGGTTTGAGGAAAAACCTTGGCTTCCCCATTCTCCACTTAATTGATGGGATCCCACCACCACTGCAATGCCCATTTAAAAAAAAGCATCCAGGGGTAGCACCGCAGGTGCGTTTGCAGATGGTTTTTGTGGCCTGGGGAGTAATTCTAGGGTTGTATATTCCTTACCCTCATGCGTGCCTTGGAAAAAAAAAATTTTTTTTTTTAATAAAAGGTCTTAGTCATTCTAGATACCAGGCAACATGCCCATGTTAATTTCTCCAATTCTGCATTTACCTTTCTCACCCATAAAAAGAAAAAGAAAAAGAAAAAAAAACAAACAACTGAGTCACATGTTCTACACTTAAACATTAAAGTATTTTGCTGACCAGGCATGACAGCTAATGGACAGTATTAAACGAGATTCATAAAAAATACTAACAACCCTCCCGCCCACCCAAATATGCCTAACATACTAGTTAAAAACATCCCGTACCCACCCACCCTCTCACCTGCATTGATTTTAGGGAAAAAGAAAAAAAAAAAGAAACCTTATCACCCTAAAAACAAGAAAATCCCAGAAATGTGAAAAATCTTTGTCTGAAGAAGGACAACTATACAGACTGTTAGAAACATAAAGAACTATTACAGAGCTGGTTATTTAAAGAAAGTAAACACTTTGCTACACACGTTAACATTCAGTCAGTGTGCTCTGAGATAGAGCCTTAAGAAAATACTACCTGAGCTTGCAAGTTAATACAATCATTAAAAGGAGGTCTAAGACCATGTGGATACACAAAGCTTTTAGAACCATTACTGGTTAAATGATGATGGAAAACATCCCACCAGGCTGGCTTGTTAACCCGTAAGATCAGTTTAAAAATAGACATCATTGAGGTATTTCTTCGCCATGACACTTTAAACCCAATTCACAATAATTACAGTGGTCTTAGGACCCTCTTCTCCAACCAAAACAAAAATTAACTAGGGGAAGAAGAGAGGTGGAGAGGCAATACAGTATATCATGGTAATGTGCTTCTCAACTTTTATCAAGTATTTAATAAACAAGCAGAGGAAAAAAGAACAACCCGTCAAACATGTTACCTTTGGTAGAAAAAAAAAAAAATTAAACACAAAACAAAAGAGCAAAACACACTTTACCAGTCACTGCTCAATGAAACATCCTGCTGGGTCCAGAAAAGCTACAAATACAATCGTGGAGTCTAAAGATTCTCATTCCCTTCAAAAATTTGATGTCTCCAGTCACTAGACCCTTAGAATTGCTCCTAAAAGGGTATACCTGCAGACATTCAAAATCCAGATAAAATAGTTTTTTCTCTTGAAGAGAGAAAAAGAGACCTAAAGGCCTTTATTTTGCAGTTAAGTCCTCAAATAGTCAACTGAACCAGTAGTTTAATACTGAATGACATGGTAACAGTGTGCATAATTCCTAGTGGGAAAGAAAGCCAGATCAGTAAGAAACACCTGGATTTCTGACTATGTTTGCCTGAGTACAGGAATATTTGGTTTCAAAGTTTCTTTTTCAAGGTCAATCAAACAGTTCTTTTGGGAGAAATCAGTTCTGGATTTATGAAAACATTTTCTTCTAGAGGTAGTTTCCCACACTCCCACCCCACTCCCCACCGGATTAATACTATTTTTTTCAGAGATTCATCAGATGCTAACTTGAGGTAGATAACTTTTGCCAAAAGTGAGGTAGAAACTAAACAAAAGCAAACGGTGTGAGGTGGGGTGGAGTAGTGTGTGTGTCCTGGGTCACTGGCCTGCAGGAAGCCAGAGGAAGCTAAAGAGCCTTGGGAGGTCGTGGCTATATGATATCATCACACGCAAGTAGTAGAGTTTGACTTTTATACAGCCCCAGACTGTTGGAGACGCAAACGTGATGTCGTCAATAAATACCCTAAATGCTTTTTGGCACCACTGGATTTTTTTTTTTTTTTTTAAACAGAAAAACAAGCCTTAGAACTTTGGCATTTCTTTCACTATTTACCAGAATACAGCAATCTTAGAATCTCCCAGAGGAAGACAACACATATACAAACAGTATTCTGCTGCTTCAAGCCTAAAAGACTTCCTTCAAATCATTAAGCTTTGGCTTAACTAGAATAAAACAGACTGAGCCAATCTCAAGCTATTCTCTTACAGCTCTATCACAAAGTGCCTTAAATCTGGCAACTTTTTTGGCCCAACACATAATTCAGGTTCTGTTTATGGTACCCTTGTTATTTCTTTCCCCAAGTAAGTCAGACTTAAAAAGGGCATCCATGAATTGAAGAGTCAGGGCACCTGGGTTACTGTCCGGGCCCCTGGGCTCCAGCCAACTCGCATGCCACCTGCCAGCCACAATACGGCACAGGTTTCTGGGAGAGCATTGCTTCTTGTGACCAAATTTACAAAGGAATGACTTAAAATAAAATAAAAAAAAAAAGAAAGAAAAAAGATTAACACTTTTGAAATGTTAAGTGTCAACCAAAAGTGGTTTTTATCTGTGCTGTTATTTAGATCTCCTTTAGCCATATCAATACCCAAACCTATATATTCAAATCCAATTGGTAGCTTCCCACCCTGCCCTACCACGTCAGACAACATGGGGATTTATTATCTAAATATCACATTTACTCAATAGAAATATTTTATCCTCCCTTCCAGCACCCAGGACTTTATCCTCTCACCATTGTAAAGACTTCTCTCTTTGACCCAATTTCCTACCTAACCTAGCTAGCATCACCTCACAATGGGCAGGGGATATGCATTTAAATACACCTATTTTCAACAGCCTCACTCACACTAGGGAGTTCCAAATGTTGGCTTTTCTTATCTTTCTTTGATTTGGAGCATTCCACATTGTACAATAAACACACTCCAAAGTGCTTTGCACCAATCCCTGTGGGTTGAGTTAATTTTGGGCAGCCAAAGATGGCCGATGTTTTAAAAACAAATCTTCCCAAGCGTGACCATGTTTCACAAATGGCAGTGATGCACAATTCTGGGTGCAGAAAGGTAAGGAGATGTACCACTATCGTGGGTGAAAGCAGGCAGGACCGCCCACCTGCACAAGCATTTCAGGAACGACAACTCCACTAGCTTTAAGCCTGCAAACTGGTCAGTCTATTAATTGTAAGATCCGGTCATTTTGGCCAGGCATGGAAACTCTGGCTTTATAACCAAATCCACAGAAAAATGTTAAATAAGCCATTTCAGTTGCTGCTATTCACCAAGAAAATTCCCCATTCAGGTCCCAAGATTCTCCTACATATGGGGAAACATGGAAGAAAAAGTGAGAATGAAGATGATGCTAAAAATAAAGATGGGATCTTCAAAGGTAGTAACTACCTGAAATAACAGCCCAGTCATAATCATGACATGGGTTTCTGACAATGTTTTAAAAAATTTTTAAGATCCATCTCCTCCATAAAAATATTTTTAAGCATTTAAAACCAGTTGTCTTTGGTGTTTAAAGGATGATTTGTTGGATAGTTGTGGGGAGGGGGAGGGAAGGATCAGCACCAAGTTATTCCACAGTGTAAAAAACAAAAAAACAAAAAAAAAACCACTAATAAAAATGTTTTATTACCTGGAACTCAGGGGCAAAATAAAAGGCAACTGAATAGGAACTGGGGAAGGATTCACTATTAAGTTCTTCAATAAAAGAAAAGCCGCTTTTATAAAACGAGATTTCTTACTGTCTCCCTACCCTGTAACACAGCAGCTGGGAGCCAGCAGGTTAAAGTTACTTTTTAATTTTTGGATACTTTATTGCATGCAGTTCTTTAAGAAATGAGTTTTTTCCCCATTTTGGTCATTCAGAAACCCTAGAACTAAAGCAATGGAAAGACACAGGGTACCATGAAGGGGTAAATTAAATGTCCAAAACAGCTGGATAGAAAAAGCAACTTGATTGACTTGCTATACTGTCCCTGTCATCTCTTTTTCTCTTGGGATAACAAAAACAAATTGCTTCATTTCTTTATTCTTTTCATTTAAAACTATATCCATATTGCAAAAGGAATTTCTCTTAAATACAAGAACAGAAAGTGATCTGTTGTTTTTCTGTTTAAACGAGACCTCTCCCTGTAAACACTGCCATTTGAGAGCCCATTTTTCTTCTGGGGTGTGTAATTTTCGAATTTGGTCCTAAATTAAGTATTTGAGGGAAATAAAGGGGCCCATGAGTTCCGATAAACAGGTTATCTACCAGCTCTACCTTATTTCCACCTGAAAGACAGATAATGCCCAGAAGCACGAGGTTTTGTCCCCAAGTCCAGCTTACTACAAACCAACCCTGTAAAGTGACAGATGCCATCCCACAGTCTGCAGTGAGAGCCTGGCTTCAATTTTCATTCTTTGGTACCGAGATACAGGTTTAACGAAAGACATTACTTCCTACATTTCTGAGTTGGGGCAGTTCAGTTTACAAAAATCCTTTACATTCAAAGGCTTTTGGGGGAGAAATTCACGTTCACCATGAGGTCCTACATACAGCTCGGCTCAGGAGCCGGACCAGTCTGTGAAAAGAGACTCGAGCAGAGGATGTGGCAATGGGCTGTTCCTATTAATCTGACTTTTAAACATTCTATTTCCCTGAACTTCCAAAGCAGGAAAAAAATTGTGCTTTTAAAATAAAAGTTCATTCCTTTGCCTACTCTCCTTAGGAAAAGAAACGCCTAGCATTAACAGAACAACATTCAATATAGGGTCGGGGATCGAACCCCCACCCTCCTGCAGAGTCTGGAAGAGTTTGGGGGTGACTTGCTTCTTTCTCACGCTCTCTACCTCGGCAAACGCGTGTCCACCCACACGCATGTCCACACACCAGGCCTCGTCCGAAAACCCTCTTTCTGAGAATGAGGTTCACTTTCTCTTTCCTTCCGTTTAACTCTTTATATCCAACAGTGAACTAAAAATACTTAACTTTTGAGAATACTTTTAAATCAAAAGTCCCAAACTACATCTATTATTTTTAGAAACTAAAAGTATGAAAGGAAAATGTTCTTTGGGAGGTGGTGTATCATTTTTAGCTTTACTAGTTTGGTGTAAGATGGCTCCACACATACACATGCACCTTGAAACAAACAAAGATGACATACCTAAGATATGAGTAAGTCTGCTTTTCTTGACTAGCAAAGCCACAGCCCCATCTTCTAGGAATAAGAAAAAGATGCTGAACAGGATGACAAGCGCACTGAGATGTAAAAGAACAGGCACGTTCTCTGTCACAGCATTAAAAGCGAGAGATTTTTCCAAAAAGATCAAGATCAGACAACACAATCTAACCCCATAAACACAGTATTCTCAAGAACACAAATACTCTATAATTAAGCATTTTAAATCCTATTTTTCCACATTTTATACTTTTTTTGTTTTTTTTTTTTTTGTTTTTTTACTTTTAGTAGTTTTTCGTGTTTCCTTGGCTCAATCTACAGAATACAGCCCACCACACACATCCAGGGCCCTCCTAGCCATAGAGAGGACAGGCTTGTGCATATCACGCCCTGCAGAGGGGAAGAGGGAACCGCGAACTCCACCGAGTGAGGGTGGGAGGCGGGCAGAGGGCCTGGCCGGAGAAGGAAATGTAAAGATTTATGAGGTAGATAGAAAATTATCACTTCACAGGCTCAATCCCTGCAGAAAAGATAAGTACATTCATCTGTAAAAAAATAAAGATGAGGTAGGACTTAAGCAATGTTGTACTTTTCTTGTTCTCTTTAAACAAAAGAAAAAGAAATTTCCCTGAGACTGTTTCTTCTTTGCAATTCAAAAAGGTGGGGGGTGGGGGGGGAGAGAAAGAGAGAGAGAGACATACACACACGCACACCCCAAATACAGAGAAGCCTCGAAAATGTGATTAGAAGATGAGGATTCGATTGTTGCCAAAGTCCACCACAACGATCATCCCGTCAGGGGTGACGGCGATGCCGGATGGGCGGTCCATCTGCCCGAAGCCACTGCCCTGGGCGCCAAACTTGCACAGGAAGCTGCCGTTGGACTCAAACATCTGCACCCGGTGGTTCCTGGAATCAGCCACGATGATGCGCCCCTCCTGGTCCACGGCCACACCCTGTGGGCGCAGGAACTGCCCGTTGCCGGTGCCCTCGGAGCCCAGGAAGCGAGCCGACTGGCAGTCGGGGTGGATGACCAGGAGCCGGTGGTTGTTGAAGTCGGTGACCACCAAGTGGCCCTCGTGGTTGAAGGCCACACCCCGAGGGGAGTCAAAGTGCTTCCAGAGAGCCCCCTCGAAGCCATACTTATTCAGGAAGACTCCATCAGGCCCAAACAGCTGGATCCGGTGGTTCCGAGTGTCAGAGACCAGGATCTTGCCCTCGGAATTCACCGCCACATCCCAAGGGTAGTTGAACTGCCCGTTCTTGGTTCCTTTCTCGCCGAACTTGAGGAGGAACTGGCCCTCAAAGGTGAAGATCTGGATGCGATGATTGTCCTTGTCAGCCACCACGATCCTTCGGGAGGCGTCGCAGGCCACCCCGGCTGGTCGGTCAAACTGCCCAGGCCGGGAGCCCAGGGTGCCGAATTTGTGGTGGAAGGTGCCACAGGGCTTGAACACCTGGATGCGGTTGTTGCTGCGATCGGCGACCACGATGTAGCCCTCCTTGTCCACACTTACGCCCCAGGGACGGCAGAGTTTGCCATCGCTGTCACCCTCGCTGCCGAAGCTCAGGCCCGGGAGCCCGATGCCCACGTAGCTGCGGCCCGACTTGACGACCACCTTGAAGGGGCTGTTCTCAATGTGCTGGTTGCACATGGTGACCGACACCAGGTGCTCGCCTTCCAGCTGGGGCCGGTAGCTCACCATGTAAGTCCCATTCTGCTGATCGGTCACCTCGGCTCCAAACAGGTTGCCATCCGGGCCCAGGACCACAGCCGACATTAAGTCACCTCCCGAGAGGCGAGGCTCTCCATCGTGGTCGTAGCCAATGACGGTGAAGGAGGCCACTTTACCCTGGAGGGCCCGCTTGAGGCCGTCACCCGTAGCCTTTGTGAGTGGCGCAAAGGCCCCGCTGCTGACAAAGCCAAAGGACTTGATGGCGAGGTACAGTGCCTGGTCGGGGGGTGTGAACATGACCCGGTCGTCTTCTTGAGGCTGCAGGAAGCTGCGCACAGTCTTCAGCTCCTGCACCTGGGCCAGCATGCGGTCTCGGGCCAGCAGGATGTCTAGCGCCCTCCCCTCCTCCAGGACCTGCTGGACGGCACTGATGGTGCTCTCAAGCTTGTTGAGGTTCTGCCGCAGCTTCTCCACCTGCAGGTACAGAGACTTGGCTTTGACCTGGCGGATCTTCTCTACCTGGAGGGAAAGACAAGAACGTGGAGAGAGGACCACAGAGGCTTAGATCCAAGCACAGAACACAACATGACCTGACACTAGTCACGAGGAAGCCTCAGACAAACCCATCCTGAGGGATAATCTATAAAAACAACTGATCTGCATTCTTCAAACATGGCAAAATCTAAAGACAAAGGCTGAAGAACTGTTCCAGATAAAAGCAGATGACTAAAGAGACAGGACAACCAAATGCAATGAGTGACCTTGGATGGGGTGGGGGGCTACCAATTGAGGATTAGATTATAGCTACTAGTATAATAGTATTGGGATTAAACTTCCTGATTTTGAGGAACTTTGATTCTCTAAGAGAATGTCCTTGCTCAGAGGAAATAAATACTGAAATATTTGGGGCATCGTGTCTCCAACACGCCAACTTACTCTCAAATTGCATACATACAATACACATATAGAGAGAATGGTGAAAATGGAGCCAAATGCAAACAATGGGTGGAATCCAGGGAAAGGATATACGGAGTTCTTTTATTATTGGTACCTGCCAACTTTTCTCTAACTTAGAAATTAAATAAAAAGTTTTTAAAAAGCCATCTAACGAGTGTTTATTGAGCACTGTGTGCCAGGCACTGGAGATACACTGTGACCAATAGAAAATATGGTCCCTAACCTTGTAGGGCTTATAGTTTTAAAATGACAGATATTAAACAAGCAAGCAAAGAAACAATGTGAGGTAACTGGATGTTCGAGTATAAACGGGGTACAAGGGACAGTGACTCGGGAGGCCCTCTTTAGATAGGATTGCCAGAGACAGTTTCTTTCATGAGTTGATAACTTGAAAGTCGAGTCAAGCTAAGGGCTAAATTTAGGCGAGTGCTCCAAGCAGAGGATGAAACAGCAAGCACAAAGACCTCAAGGTGGGCACGTGCCGACGATCGCCCAGGTCAGGGATGATGGCAGCACAGGCAACAGAGGTGGCTGCGAAGGTGGAGAGAAAACTGGCAGAAAGGGGTAGAACCAGCGAGACTTCCCGATGCGCAACAGCACAAGGCCAGCCCTGTGCCCCCAAAAGACTGAGCCATCATCAATGCAGCTACACAGAGCACCTGAAACCTCTCAAAAGATATCCCCCTCCCCCGCCAATGCGTAGGAAGAGTGCAGAAAGAGTAAAGAGATTTTGTGAGGACCTACTAATTCAAGATTCCCCCTGCGGCCACCGCCTTCACCACCCCCACTCCCCGCCCGCTTGCCTCACCTCTGTATCTAAGAACAGGCTTTAAAAACCTTCAACTGGGAGCCTAAAAAAAAAAACCCTGTACCTCAAATGTGGAGACACCAAGGTTTTGGCAACCACTGGCCTATGTCATTTCCAAAGGAGCCCTCTAAATCTAAAATGCTATAAAAAAATACATACATGTGAATTCTGACCTGCCAAAATAACTTCTGCGTCTGAGTTTCTCAAACCACGCTATTTGGGAATGAGGGATTTTGGATGACCAGCAAAAAGAGAGTCATTTCTCTAATTCTTTTGCATTAAATAAAAATCCTCTAACTTTTAAGCGACTTCCCCTTATGAAGGGAATAATACACGGGTCCCCCAACTAGTTCACCCTGTTCTGCAGAGAGGATCGTAAGTTCCGAGTGCTCCAAGGCCTATTTCAGAATAAGGGTCCACTGCTGGGAAGCTGAGATTTTAATCGGATTTTCCCTTAGGGAGTGATGATGTGCTTTCTGACCCATTCATGCTTTTTCATCTGTCTACTCTGGAAGCAGGACATGCGTGTACAGAGAGGCCCGTGTAGGGACAGATCAGAGAGAGGCTTTGTCCTTTGGTCTTGCACTGGACTAAAAACCCCTGAGGCTTTGATTCTGATCCCTCAGCTAGGTGGTTGCAGCTAACCCTACGAGGAAGCTAAGTCTCCTGGAAATTTATAAGCCACAGCAACAAAGGTACATCCAGATACATGAAGCTGGGTCACTGGGCACTCAAGTGTCTCAATGTTCAATAACCAGAAGGGTGAAAAGAAACCCCCCAAACATCATATAACAAAGAGGTTCCCAGGCAAAGATAGGCAAGGAAAGTATTGCCGGGCGGGAGCGGAAAAATCAGTAATTAGTAAAAGAGAGGGGGATTCTCACAGGATTCGGGGTGAGGTACCACAGTAAAAAGTAAAGAGAAACGGGATTGAGTTGTGTCCAGAACAAGCGAGCTCATTCTGGAGGAATCTGAGAGTTTTCAGGCAAATAGAAATGAAGTGTATTGCATGAAGAAGAAATTGACTCTTCTTCCAAATTTGCTTCTCCTCAACACTTGCTTTCTAGTCCTCCTAAAAGAGAACTGCCTTTGAGTCAGCCTCACGGGAGTGAGGATAACTGAGGTGAGATCTGCAGAGATGCACAAAGGCCTTTTCATCAGCAAATCCAGAAGAGCAAGTTTGTGGCAGAGTTCACCACAGAGCTCTCGGGTTGCAAGAGGTGGGCCCCTTTCAGTTATAATTAACATTCGTGGGTGGCATGAGACTGACAGACCATGGGGACATCTGACTGTCTGAAAACCACGTCAGACCCACAAAGGTGCCTAAAAAAAAATATGTGCCGAATTAAATCTTGGACTTCTTCCACCCAAGGACTCTTTTCTCTTCTTGTCAAAGAGCAGCTGAACCATATTCCTTGAGAGATCAGAAGTAGAAAGCAGCTAGTTAGGAGCTAACTAAATGGGAAGTGCAATGCGAAATCCAACCTAGCTTTCCAGAACATTCTAGGGCGTAGTGATTGGTGAAGGTCACTTCCAAAAACTGAGATGACACTTATATGATGGTAGAAGTTTTGATGATCGAAACAGGCACACACCCACTTTTTTAATCAGCTATGTAGACGGCCTTACTCGTGTGTTCAAAAAATGTTAATTTTACAATAGGATGGGCGTGGGTGGGGCGCAGGGCCATTCACAGGCACGTTCCCCTCTTCCCGCTGAAGGAGGGCAGAAAATCAGAGAAGAAAATGCTGGGATGGTGACGGGCGGGGAGAGTCATCTTTCCAGCTGATTTTTATCTAAACAGCACACCCGTGTGCTCAGCACTCTTTCCTGCTCCGACAGGAAGAAAGGGCACACGCTCGCTGCCCTCACAAGTGGAAAACTGGCTTTCCACAAGGGGTCAGGAAGTACGGCCAGCCAGGACACCAAAAATAAGGATGTTTCCCACCGGTCTGCTTTCATAACAATGGCTTCGATTGTGCTCCCTTCTTTCTGCCTTCTCCTGAGCGCGTGTGAGCAACAAAATTTGGGACTCCATCCAGTCTTGGGGCCCGACTACTTCTGAAAAGGCTTCAGGCTGTTTTACTGCCCGGAGAGCACCCACAAGGTTCCAGGGACCCCTGAATTCTTCTGCCAACAAACTCTGGAAAACTACCAAGTATTCTACATTTAGAGCTGGGGTCCAGGCTCTGACATGTGGTTCATGGAGAAATTCGGGCCTCATGGAGGCCCAGAGTGGGGGTTGGGCATGCTCCCCCGACCCCCCATTACCTTCCACAGCAGCTCACACTCCCGCTCCTCCAGGGCCTTCTTATGCCTTGCAGTCACAGCTTTGACCTCCGACTGTACCACCTTTGCCTTCATCTCCACCTGTTCTGCCACCGTCTGGGCCTGCTCGATGCTCAGCTGGAAAACCAAAAGAAAAAAAACTCATATGGCATTAGAAGGACCTTCACTACTCAGACAAAACATTAAAGTCTACTTTTTTCCAGACCTGAAAAAGCTAGCAAAACACTCTGGGCCCCCAGGCTGCTTGATTCACTTCCTTGGAAAGAAAACAGACACTTAGGGAGAGAGAATGGCATCTGTCTGACATGTAACTGAAGGAGCTGCTGGCAAGCGCTGGATTTCCTTGTATGAGAAATGGCACCTACACAGTGAATGTCAGGACTATTAAGAGATACTCTGACACAGTGAAATCGGTAGAGCTGGGCCACAGCTGAAAGCTGGGAATGAGGATCAGATGTGAACTGTACTAGCCCGGGCACACAAGGAGCTTTCCAAGGACTTTCTGGCCACCCCCACCCCCGCCTGGGGGAAACCCTGCAGGCTGGGCACACCCCTCATGTGAGGGTGTACAATGGCTGTGGGCCGGTGGTGATCCATCACATTCTTGTCAAGTCATTCCCAGCCAGAACCGACCCCAAGTGCACATTGGGAATACTGTCTGATCCACCTAGGAAACCCTGCCCTGTGGCTAAAGACCATATATGCAGCACCACACCCCCCACTCCGTACCACCGGCCCCAGTAAATCAGCCCGTTTAATCAGACGTATTATTGTTCATAAAAAATTAATCCAGACAGAAGGCCTGGTGTTTTCATTAATATTACATGACATGTCTTGAAAAGCCACAAGGATTTCTGTGAGATACTGAGGCATTAAATCAGGGATTCCAAGCTGACTGCTGCTGGTGCAACAGTGTTAGAGCAGGGGTCCCAAATCAGGAGGGGCCTAGGGAGGCGGGAAGCGTTCGGGGCCCAAACCAGGCTCAGGAATTGGTTGCAGGTGACCAATCATCTCTGTACCCTGGAACAAGGGGTTTCCAGAAGATGGAACACATCTAAAACCGGGACAGTCCTGGGCAAAAACCAGGCTGGATGGTCACCACTAGGAGTCGGGTAACCTGGTTCAAACCCTGGCTCCAGCTCCTACTAGTTGAAAGGATAAGTTCCTGGCCTCCAACCTTGGGAAAGGGTGAATGTGAGAAAAATGCAGCAGAGCACATGGAAGAGCTAACAGAGCCCCCGGCACAGGTTAGGAACACAGGTTAGGTGCTCAGAGAAACACCTGCAACAAAAGCTCAACCATCTTTTCCCCTCATCCCACTTAGCTCTTGTCAGAGAAATAGGAGTGTGTACCCAGATCTAGTCACACTTCCTGTCTTACTTTGTTTTTAAATTGTAGTAAAACACACACCTCCTGCCTTATTTTAATTATGGTAAAATACATAAAATTTACCATTCATGATATTTAGCGCACCTTTAGTGTTGCACAAACATCAACACTAGGTCCGGAACACTTTCCCCTTCCTAAAAGAAATTTCCATGCCCATTAAGCAGTCAGTCTCCACCCTATCTCCCTCACCCGCATGGCAACCATAATCTATTCTGTCTCTAGTCTGGATATTTCATATAAATAGAATCAAACACTAAATGGCCAGCCTTATTTTTATGAATACAATTCTAAGCTAAATAGTTGGGACTCATTTGGTCACTTAAAATTGGAGCCCCTATTTTACCAACTTTAATCGTCTCAGCCTGGACGACGCATTAATGGCATGGGAGCCACACCCACACTGCAGCTGCCCCCCTTCCCCCCCGCAAACATGGCTGTGGTCAACTGCTCACTGTCCCAATCCCTGTGACGTCTATGGATCCAGTGAGCTGATCAGAGCTGGCACTCAGGTTGATCTGGATGGTTCACAGATCAACTCCACTGCCTGGATGCCTTCTCTTCCAAATCCACCCTCAAGTTCAAAACCCAGCTCAGATACCACTTTCTTTTTGCAGCTGGACGTGAAGGGCACCGTCATATGATCTTTCTGCTCCATCTTCATGATCCTGTCCCAAGTGTCTATACATATCAAACTAAGTGGAGGCTAAGTACATAGCCCATGGTACTGAGTCACTGGGTTGTAACAGGAACAATCTATACATTTCAAATCTGCTCATGCCTATGGCCATAACCATGCTTATCAAGGCACTAGGTAACTATACTGGATTAAATATTGTCTGCCCCACATCTCCAATTCAGGAGCACCTGAAATCTCAGAATGTGACTTCTTGGCAAATAAGGTCTTTGCAGATGTTAAGATGAGGTCATAATGGAATAGGGTGAGTCTTAAATCCAATGATTGGTTCCACATAAGGCTAAGTGAAGGCAGAGGCTGAAACTGGGAATGAGACAGGCTTAAGCCAAGGCAACCACCGGAAGCTAGGAAAAAGGAAAGATTCTTTCTTAGAACCGTTCAAAAGAAGCGTGTCCCTGCTGACGTCCCAATTTTGGACTTCTAGCCTTTAGAACTATAAGATAATGAATTCCTGTTGTTTTAAGTCACCCAGTTTGTGGTCATTTGTAGCAGCCCTAAGAAATTATTACAGTAGCCAACAAATTGAAGCAGATGGATATATCCAAATTATCTCTAAGATACAAAATTAGAATGACCAACCAAGTAAGTGTGCATATTAAGCAGATATCATAATGGGGTTGATAGATTTTGAATGTCTCAGCTTGTTGGTCAAGATTCATTTAGAAAAACGGAAACCTCGCTACAGATTTAAACTGAGATATTAAATGTAGGGAATTTGGTTAAACAAGAATTGGGAAATTCCTAGGACAAAGGGTACACTGAGGATTAGAGATAGATAGTCACTGTGAGAGGCAGCCACCACGCCCTGGCCTTGAGAGAACAACAAGAAAGTGGAGGTTCCAAGAACTCAGAAGTACAGATGAGGGGCCATGCTCAGCTCATTCTGCAAGTGGCAAAAGGTGGAAATTGGACCCAACTTTTGTAGCCAGAGAAATGATGTCATTGATAAGAACAGCAAGTGAAAAGGAAAAGCTAGTCCCTTCTTCCCACTTTCAGATTTATGGTTTGAAGTGGGGCAGCCCCAGCATCACGTGGCATAAGTGTGAAAGGTTGCTGGGCTTTAGCCAACTAGAACTTAATAAACTGGCACACCATCCTGTTTTCAGATGTGTTGATTATTAATTAGCACAGAGCTGGTGTCCAAGTCAATATCTGAAGTGAGACAACCAAGCCTATGTCCATAATATTTCTTAAAACTTCCTCAGTGGTAAGCAGAAGTAGCAAACTTTTTTACTTATACCATTGTTGTATTATTTACCAAACTGATTTCCCATTAAAAATCATAAGACATGGAAATAACAGGCTGACATTCCTCCAGAGCAAGAGCTGGTTGGAGAGAGCAATGCCCAGCCGGTTTACGTGCAGGATTAGGGGGGTGTTAACATGCGAGTGTCTACTCACCTCTGCCCCTACCGTCTCCTAGCCAGGCTTGCTCCCTCCTGTCCTGTCCTGTCAGGCCCCTGGCAAGCCCTTGGGTTTGGAACTCCCATCCTATGACAAAAACTCCTTCTTTCATTTTTCAAGCAGGCAAAAGGGATGGCAAAGCTCTTACTGTAATCTCAGTCATCCCCAAGCAAGGATAATATCATTCCTAAGCTGAGAGTTGTGAAAGCCCTACGTCAAGAGACAAAATAAATCTCCCCTCTCCAAATCGTACCCAATCCAGTGAAGCACTGCATTCCATGATGTGCAGACCAGGACCTGCTGAACTAGCTCCCATGATCTAAAGCAGGGCTTTTGAGGGAGACCAGAAGCAGGTGGGTTGGGGAAAATGACAGTAGGGAAAAGGGCTGGGTAAACTTCAAAAACACTTTGCGGTAAGGGGAAAAAACAAAAACAAAAACAGAACACCCAATAAGCACGGGGCTTGAGGGAAAATGTTATCATCTGCTCGATGTTAACAGATCCAATCAAACATTTGAGATTTGAGGGTCTCAATCTGGGCAGGCGATGTCAGTCAGAGCACGCAAGCTGACTGTTGAGTGATAGCCACTTAGAAGTGAGGAGTCTGAGGCCAAATCTGGGTTTCCTAGGGAAGAGTGCAGAAAGCGATTGATTAGTGATGTCTGCTCTGGAGAAAAGTGGTGACCTGATGACTGGTATTTAAAGTACCCTGATAGTCTACGGCCACGCCACCCTGAATGTGCCCGATCTCATCTGATCTCGGAAGCTACTCAGGGTCAGGCCTGGTTAGTACTTGGATGGGAGATCGCCTAGTTGGACCAGGCGCTGTAGGCGTTTAAAAAAAAAAAAAAAAGTGCCCTGATAGTCAGATAATAGAGTATGCGAATATCACCCAGAAACTCATGGGCCACCATACCAGATATGGAAAGTACTGTAGTTCCCTCTAAATGTAATTTATTACTACATTTAATATCTTTGGAACTATGACTTGGCTTAAAATTGTCGGTGGGTTTTTTTCCTTTATTGGTTGTATGTATAATAAATGTGCCACTTACTTGCACTCGACGACATTGAAAAAGTGACAGAAATGCAGTAATTAAAGAGCCGAGCCGCTACACTCCTGATCCTGGTTACGGAAACCTCTGGGGGAATCAGTGCATCTTATAAAACCCTCTAATTTACGTAAGTGACTAGAATGTTGTATTTTCTGGAAGAGACAAAGTGAAAGTAATAGAATGTTCTAAAAAGCAATAAAAATGAGTGGTCACCTTTACAACATTGATGAGGTACACGACAAATATCGTTCGTGCTTTCTTCGTTGTGGGTAACATAACAAATTTACCTCGTCAGGGTAAATTCTCTTTACAGGACTACCTACAATTAATTAAAGGATTTACTTCTGGGTGTTTTCTCTAGAACTAAGGCTCTAAAGCTAAATATAGATAAAGCTGTAAGTTTCTGAGTCATAACTTAGGAACTGTGGTTCCGAGTCAACTGTATATCAGATACTTGCAATTTAATACTGTATTTTTTTTTTTAAGTCAATGGGGAAAATATGCCTTTTACAACATGTATACTCTTCCCATCCAGAAATGATTTATTGGACACTTACGCAAAAAGAAATTATTGAAAATAAGTTGATGAGGACCTCAGTCTTGGAGGAAAATGAGGTGTCTAAGACAAGATGACCTCACTAGGGAGGTTAATACACAAACTGCACGCAGTGCTGGGCCGCTTATTTATTATAAGGAGTGGCGCCAACATAAATGTCAAGCCTTTTGGCACCAACACGAACACAGATCACCATGATGTGATCTGGGGTCCAGAAGTGACTGGAGAAAGGCAAAAACACCTCTGCTGAGCCTTAGTCATCTTCAGCTATGGCGTGGAAACTAATAAGACATATGTCCTTGGCTGAAGAAAGGAAATGAGGTTCCTAAAGAAGTTTTTTCTAAACAAAACCTGGTAAATGGAAATTAAAATACCCATTCTCCAAGTTGTACTAAGTCCAGATATATTATAAAATGACACTGGTACTTATAAAGTTGGTGCAGCATTTTATGAGAACTTAAATCTACCTGATTTAGGGGCCCAGTATCCTTTATTTTTAGGGTGTTTTCAATATTCATTCATTTGGTCCAAAGGGAGCTCTCAATCACAGTGCCTCCAGCCACTGTGCCAGAGGAGAAACAAAGGAAGCCAGGCCAATCAAGAGCCCTTTCCTGGGAGAGAGCGTGCGCGCACACGTGAGCGAAGTCATTCAGAGCGTTGGCACCAAGGTCGGCGTCCCTGGATACCTGAAGCCTGATCCATCCATATTCTCCTACCTGGTCACCTGAGACTATTCATTCCTTTTTAGTCAATTGCAACTAAGAGTCCTAATTCAGACAGCATGGGAAATTTTTTAATTAGGTCATGGTGCATTAAACCATGATTTTCCCTCACATTTAGGGTGTACATGGCACAAGGTGTGTATGTGCTGGCAAATTACCTTCCAAATGAGTAGTGTTGAACCCATTCGTTCTGGGTTCAATCTGCAATTCATCTATTCAGTGTCAGTGTGCCTTCTGGCAGGTAACCTGAGGTTCATCTCTTTCAACCAAAGTGTTTTCTATGCAAAATGGAAAGAATGACACCCACACCACATAGGCACTACTACGTATGTATAAAGTACCTAGTTCAGTGCTTAGAACAGAGAAGTCAGTAAACAGGTCTGTGGATTCTTACGGCTGAAAAGGGAAGGCCTATGGTTAATGAGATCTGGGATCTTGGGCAAAACAACCAAATTTTGCCCTTCCATTTCCATATGTGTAATAGAAAAAAAGTTTCCTTGATCTACTTTCTGGGATAGTTTATATCAGTTCACTTGAGAGAGCAGGCATGCTGAGCATTCACTGTGGTAACTTTTCCATCATGGAAAGCAAAAGTATCTGCAGGCTACTTACTTAGACTATTAAGGTGACCAAAGGAAAACAGAAGATAGGGGACCAAAGCAGTTCAGAAAGTCTAGATTAATTTACAATTTCATTTGTACAATATAAAATAATTATGCTTAGCTATTAAAGCTCAGTTCTCGTAACTTTTGTGCTAAATAGCGCAAAATCGATCATTCTAGCTTTAACATGGAGAGTGCCGGTGTTTACTTTTTTAAATGAGGAGACAACTCAAACCAGGAAGAAGGTAGGGCAAAGACAGCTGTTGTTTACAACATCCATCTCACCGTTATTACTACTGACTTACTACTAACAGCAGATGAAAAATAACAGAAGCTGTATCTTATTTAAGACTGAAGTGAGCATGGATAAAAACTCCCTTGTAACTGATGTGGGTCATGACACTGGGTTTCTAGCCAATGAATGTAAGAAGTGTTATGCAAAACTCCTGGTAAACCTCTATATAAAAGGTGGGAGCAATTGGCCAAAACATAAATGTGGTGGCTTGAGTCCAAGCAGCCATTTCAGGCCATGGGAATAAACATTAACACTTATAGGAATGATGGAGGTAGAGTAGAAAGATTCTCCCATCACTACCTGCATCTTTTTTTAATAGTAGAGATTAAAACCTTGAGTATTTATTTAAACCACTACTTTTGGGGAGCAGAGTAAAGGCCTGTTACTAATTGCTAAATTCATTTCCCAACCCATTAAAACAAAGTGGAATCTTAATCAATGACAGAAAGCAGATGAGGAGCTGCTTGGGCACACGGAAGCAGAGAGGGAGGGATTACCCTAAGGATACAAGTAAACTTTTGGAGGCGACAGACATGTTCATAATCTTGACTACTGATGCTTTCATGGGGAAAATAAATGTCAAATGTATGCTGTACACTTTAAATATGGATGGTTTATTGTCTATCAGCTGTCCTCAATAAAGGTGAAAAAAACTTTGCCTTAGTCCCACCATAAAGGGAAAGACTACCATTAATATTTTGGTCTATTGCTGCCCCTCCCTCCCCATTTTTTCTGTGAATTTTCTGGTTTTGCATAATTTTTCTTGAACTAACTTCAGAGTTTGCTTGTTTTACCTTAACACTGTGTGTTAATGTGATCACAAACTCTTTACAAAGCATGGTGTGCATACTCAGTCATTTATCCAAAATAGCATTCTGGTGTAATTTTACCTGTATAACTGCTCAGACTGAATGTATTAAATAGTTGGATTTTCTCTTTCTGTGTTTGTCTCTTTTATTCCTTTATTAGTGTCTTCTTGTTTTACTTACTTTTATGATCTTTTCATAGTATAACTTAATTGTCATATTTTCTAGTTTGTGGTTTTCCTTTTGATATGCATAAGTTTCTTGTATGACTTCTAATCTTAGAATGTTTTCATGAGTTTAGATATTTAACATAACCTTTAGGGTTTTGGGGTGGTTTTTTTTTTTTAAATATACTTTCCCCTTCTCCTCTCCATGTAACCCCTTTAATCTAGCTAGGTTTACATTTTGGTGTTTGTTATGATAGATTTAAATCTATTCCTTTTCCTTCCTCCATCATCCTTTGTTATTGGCTTGATGTCCTAACTCTCTTAAGTTATTAGCAAAATAAAGCCTATTTCTAGGATATCTACTGTTTCTTGGATCTGCCAATTTGCCGGTACAAATAAGCAGCTTTTAAAAGCTCCCGGATGATATGCTTAATACATCGATGCTATTAAGAGCAAATGAACAAACCTAAGACAGTTTCTTAGACCAATGTCTTCCATATCAAACTTGTTATGAATATTCCCTTATAAAACAAATCAGAATCTCCTCTTACTCTGTGACCAGAATCATTCTGTATTTTGGTTAAAGTAGATTAAGTGATTTTCTTCAAGGGTAGGGGTGTTTATGCATATTTTCAAGAAACTTACCACCCTCCCCAAATTGTATATTGACTATATTCCTTCCTTCTCCGATGTGCATATTTAGAACACAGAACAGTCTTCATACCATCTCTGTTACACTCTTAAATATAAACACTATTAAATGACCATGTAAAAATTATGTGCTCGGGCCATTTTTACCTAACATTTTGACCAACTGCATGAAGAAACCCGGTGTCCGAAGCACCCAAATCAGTGTGTTATTTTATGGCATTTCATCATCACTTCTTTATCCTGTGGGATACATCTCAATATTTCAGTGGCTGTCATTCTGACCATTCCTTAGTGACCACCAAAGGAGAAAACCTTGCACGTTCACACACAAATCTAAAAATCTCTATGTAATTAAGCAAAATCGTACCCTGTGTTACATAGTGGCTGCTCTTCTCAGTATCTTCCAGGTATATGGTAAATGACATGGGGATTAGACAGGGACTCCAGCTGAAGCTCTCAGAACAGTGCTCTCCCCTAACACAGCAAGGCTCAGTTAAACAGCAGCTGAACACACGTGCAGACTCCTCCCCATTCTCACTCGGTTTCCTTGACACATAACTGGTTGTGTCTCAACTCCTACCAGGAACCCATGTGCAAAACATGTGTTCTCAATGAAAACCAGATCACACCAGTCTTCTCACCTTGGGGACCAAGTTTGTTTCTGTGGTTTTTGTGGGAACAAATTGGCTTTTTGGCAAATGGTTTTTGAACGAAGATAACTTGTCCTCAGCCTATACCTCAACTTTCCCTCCCTAACCGCAAAGACGTGTGCTGGCAGCAGAGTAAACTCAGAGGGAAAGAGGGGCTGTGTCTTCTGCCAACACCCAGAGACTTCTTTCTTAACAGGTATGAACCCCGACATTCTACTCTCTCACAGAGGGCCTCGAGACAGGCAGTTTTCTAAGAATGGTCAATGCATCTGATGAGAACTTTCAGAGAGAAACGGTGTCCGATCATACTCCAATCTTCAGATCACTGGATGCAATGTTAGGTTTTAAAGAATTATTACTAAGAGCCATGAGAGGGTGTGCCACACCCACACACTCCTGGTAATACAGAGACTTCCTAGGCAGCCTACTCAGTCTATGCAGTTGACATTCAGCAGGTGCACCTGGGTGTGGCCATACAGATTAGTAACATACTCAGCCTCCCAACTCCAAGAATCCACCGGCCACCTGGCACCTCTCCCCTAAAATACCCCCACAATCCAGCATTTACATTTGTGTCAGGCACAGCAGTACCAAGTGATATCTGAATTTCACTCTTACAGAAGTTCTTTTCACTACTCACAACAGCAGACTCTCAGCTAACACTGCCCATATTCGCTTTTATAAAGTTGGGCGTGGCAGGCAAAATCTTTTGTCCCTCTACTTCTCTCTCCCCTCCACAAAAAGCTCAAATGTCCACTTTTCTAAGATCTCATCATTTTAACCACACACCTCTCCTCTCCTTAAGCTTCTAGCAAACCATGACAACTCATTTTTCTCCCTTAGAATAACTGACGCCAGCAGAACACAAAGTACACCAGCGATTCTCTTTTCGTGTTTTAAGAACTCCATGAGTGTTCTCAATCTCCAAGGAGAGAAAGGAGTTAATCAGATTATGCTGCAACCTGGGGCAGGACCCATAGAGCAGCAGTTCTTTAAGCTCCCCAGGTGACGGTGTCCAGGAGAGATGCCAACAGGGGAGGCATTCGACAAGGTCCTAACTGTAGTGGCATAAAAATAGAAACCACAAACCACTTCATCCACGGGACCGAGATTCACTGAACCAGAACAGAAATAAAATAGAACTACACACTAGTGGGATGCTGGCAAACAAGATTTGATAGCAACCAAGAGACACTCTGAAGGCATAAGAATACAACAGAGTAAGTCATCTCAGAAATACAGACTCTCAAACTTCCAATCTTATGACTGGGATATCAGATAATCTGACTCATCAGAAAGATTACTTCAACATCATGCATAGGAATGCGACAGCTGCTGAGAAACTTAGTAAAAGCTAATCCATCCTTCCATTCCCCCTCCTTAAAGCACACGGTCAGTTTCTTTACCATTTCTAAAAAAGTTCACATATTTTAAAACAATTCAGTTACTTAAAAACTCTAGAATGTAAATAATAATGGTTTCCTATTCAATTTCTGCTCGAGGATTAGCAATGTTTCTTGACTTTCAACCTTATCCGTGAAGACAAGGCAAACATCTCAAGATTTTTGTTTTCCTAAATCCTTGTCACCTGGATTAAGAAAGGAGATTCAAGATCAATTTGGGCACCCAGTACTACCTGGCTATGTAAGAGAACTTTGCCATTCCCCAAAGTCACATGTGTCCCTTTCTAACCCCAAAGGGATGGGGATTCAACATAAACAAGGATCTTAATGACCAGGACATGACTTTATCACCCAGGAAAATGTCAGAAACTCTGAACCCTACTGTAAAATCTCCCACGCTTGCTTATTTCTACCTGTAAATAAATCTGAATAGCAAAGGTCTCTGTCTGAAAAGCATTAAACTACCAGTCTTTTTGTAGTCCTGACTGAACATTATTGTCCGCTCAGATTTGGGGAGGGGGCTGGATGGGAAACTGGCCCATGATGCAATGGGGGCCCAGTCTAGGTGTCTGAAACAAGCCCCTAGTGGCCAGTATCTTCGGCCGCATCCCTTTTATTGTCACAGGACTTCGAGGTGGTCTCCCTACCCCACCTTCAAGGGACTGTTGCTGCATAGATATCACGTGAGCTCATTTGGGTCACTGTTCCACGGCCCCCACATACTGGCGTCCACCCAGTAATCTGTACATGCCATCTGAAAGGCAGTGGGAAAGGAAATGCTTTCTGTCCAAGGAAGAACAAGGGAAAGAGGTGAAAGGTGGGGAAAGACTAACCTGGATTGCCTGGCGGCCCTGCTGGGCGGCGGCCAGCAGCTGGATGGTGAGTGCCCGAGAGTCCTGCAGCGCCTCCTGGAGGTAGATGAAGCTATGGCCCCCGTGCCGGCCCATTGTACACTCACGGCAGATGGGCACTGAGCAAGTGTCACAGTACAGGTGCAGCACCTGGGGACCAGAGGAGGAACAGGTATTAATGAGAGATGGGGGGACTGGAGCAGAGGACAGCAACAGGGGTGCTCTGGACCCCGGACTTCCAACCACCCCCTTCCCAACAGGCGAGCAGCCCCGTCCAGGGAGAGGGAGCAGTGCTGCCAACTCTGAACACAACTGGCTCTCCTTTCCCACCCCCTGGGCCCCAAATCCAAGAACAGACAACTCCCTCATTCCAGTTTCATTCAGAACTATAACTGAGACACTTTGAAGACATACGTGGTGGTTTCCCTGTATCTCAGATTAATTACCCGGAAAAATTCTGAGATTGTGTTTTCTGATCTGAGATTAAGTGGCCAGAATGAAGGAATACAATACCCCCCAAAATATTGTCTCTCACCAACCCAGCCTCTGGGTGTGTGGAGAAAGATTAGGAGCCAGGACTAGTCACCCTTATACCACAGCTTGCTGCCACCACCCTCCTCCATCAAGGAGGTCAGGTCAACATGCAGAGCACGGTTCTCTCAGGTCCTCAAGCAAGCCACTGGCTTAAGCTTCTGGAACGGAGGCAAAAACCTAGTGGTAAGGTCAGCCAGCTTCTTGTCTTTCTTCTTCCTGCCAAGTTGTTCCAAGGAATTGACCCTGGGAGGCAGCCCGTGCTGACAGAACTGCTTTATGCAATGTTCTCCATTTCCCTGGGGCCCTGCCTACTGGGAGGGAGAGAGAGAAGGGTTGGCACAACCTCCACCTGCTGATAAATGAGGAGCTCTCCAGAGAGACAGCTCCTTGGCACAGAAACTGGGCCAGCCTCGTATCCCTCCACAGAGCAGGGCACTTAGCAGCACTCTCTGTAAATGTTTGCTGGATTGCTTTCAAGAGCAGAGCTTAAATTTGCCTCTGATGCACCTGGGTGTGAGGACAAGCCAGCCAACATGCAACAGGAGGCAGGGAAGTAGTGTCCAAGGGGGTTCTCTCACATACACAAGGCACTTAATCCCCCGATAAAGACAGGAGGTTGCATCGTGCTTAAGGCCACACAGCTAGGAGAGCAGGGCAGGCAGAGCGCAGAGCACACAGCAGCACCTAGCTAGGTATCCTGGAGGTTCAGGATAGGAGGGAGGGGAAGCAGGACTAAGGGAGACAAAGATAAGGAGAGAAGGCTGGCGGTAGCCCTGAGGGGCAGAAAGTTCCTATTAGGCTGAAAGTCACATACAAAAACAGCTCCGGGGCAAACAGAGGGAGAAGGCTCCTACTCTCCTTCTCCAGGTTATTTTATTAACCAATTAAAGTTTTGGCTTGGAGCACATCCACTAGGAAATGATCTCCCAAATGGCTCAGTCCAGTAAACAGGCCTGCTCCACTTGGGGTTAATGAGGAGGTGTGTAATCTAGCATGGGTTAGGCTGTTTTTCTAAGAACCTTTAGATTCAAAAACAGGAAAAAGATTTAGAATATTATGTTCCTACTTTTAAGAAATGGCTGATACGGCACATGTTATGGACTCCCTTTTATACAGGAGGGGGGAATGTGATCAGTTCTTTAGTACCAATTTCGTCCAGTGCAATGCTTTTCCAGCAGCCATAGTAACTGAAATCAAGTGATAGCGATCTATCTTCTTCAAGACCAATAATTTTCAAAAGCAGGACCGCCATTTAGAGATGAGCCTAGTCTTTCTAATCTGATCAATCTAAAATTCAAGCTATTCTAAAATACTAACTAAAAGATGCAAAAGTGGATAAACTTGGGGAAAATTCCTGGAGAGTTCTCTTTTTTTAATGACGTGATCTTTTATTTTTAATTTTTTTATAAGGCGATACAAAAGCAATTGGTACCAGTTTCAACAACTCAACCGCGTTCCTTCCCTTTGCTCTCTCCATTTGTCACGGGAATAAAGGGATCACTCCTATGCTAATAAGAAGTGTGAAAACCCTATCAGAAGGTTCCTTGTAATTAAAATGAAACTGTCTTGTCCTCCCCTCTTCTGCCAAACAGCTAAGCAATTTTCTCTTTACCTCTTCTCAGGATTCACCTGTTCTGGGGACGGCTGTGTGGACTGTGTGGACTGTGTGGACTGTGTGTCCAGAGTCCCCCTGCTTTCTCTGTCTGTGAGCTCACGCAAATGTGACAAGCTCTCATCTGCACAGCCAGTGAGTGGAAAAGAACCTTAGGCTGTTCGTCCAAGCCTGGGAATATCTGATCATGGGACCGCCTATCCAGTCACCCGTCCAGGTTTCAGTTTCATGCATAAAACACATGGGATCTGACCAGGTATCCCAGGAGACACCTTTCACCCCTAAAACCCCAAGAACCCTATCTCTGGAGACTTGATGTCGGAAATCAAACTATTTTCAAACAATTGTGGGCTGAGGCAGGAAGCCAGGCTCCAGGTGCCAATTGTGCAATTGCAAGGAATCGAGGTGATTTTTCTGAGTTTTAGGTTTGCTAAAATTTGGAGCCTAGATAATGTCATGCATCCAAGATATCCTACAATGGAAGAGTTAAAGAATTCTGCAGATTAAGTGGTCAGAAAAGAAATCCTGGACAGAGGTAGCAACAAGTGCCCAAAGTCCCTGGCACCAGGCCCCTCACATGTGCGGCTCTGGGTCCAGATATCTCTAACAGGGGTCCCTGGATGATACCCCACCTGTCGTCATTTCACATGGGATGGATGCAGCTCTAAATGCCCTACGTCACACTGTGACTTCAGAAGTGCCAAGTGTTTCTGCAGTTGCCGGCTGACTTCTGGGACCACAGAGGTGGCGCAGAGGCTGCCAGTGGGGAACACTCAGTCAGCTGATCGTAAAAAGCTATGAGTGAGTAAAAGCAAAGCCTCATGATGCTTGTAAATGATAAACCATTGAAATTTTTTTAAAGAACACACTGTCCAAATACTGAAAATGTGACCAATTTTATGAACTTTCTGGCTGAAATTGGAGTAAAACTTTGGGAAGATTTTTGCACTCCATTTAGAAGCTCCGCATCTCATCTACCTGCAGTTTCTAAGGTTGAAAACCCACTATTTTAGAGCTTGTGGGAACAGATCTACAGGTAAAGATATGCATGGCTGCAATTCTCCTTGAACCAACTGCAAGATATTTTTTAAAAAATAAACTGGAATCCACGTCTTCCAAAGGGCCCTGCAGAGGGTCCAAGGCCAGAAATGTAGTAGAGGCCATGAACTATGGCTCCAGGAAGGGGATGGGGGTAGGGGGAACAGTCCTCCGGTGGCAGGAATTCCAGGGCCTGGGGCTGCCTGTTTGGGGCTTGCCAGGCAGATGCAAGGACACGCCCCCACTTTCCACCTCCCCCACCCTCGCATGGCGACAATCTGGCTGCCCCAGCTGAATGGAGCAGGCTCGACCTCTGACCTTGCAAGTGACCACCCTTTTCCCTGCCCCCAGCTTCCAGGACGCCCCACCTACTGCCTTCCTCTCCCAAAATTTCTAAAATACCAGGCAGAGACAAAGACCTAGGAATGTGGGCCCAGCAGGAGAGGAAGGGGGAGGTTAAAGAAAAAATAAATAAAAATACCAAGCACGCAGGTTTACCTTAGCCAGCACTTAAATAAAGTGCTTTGTTAGTGAACAGGACTTTGTGTCTGCTTCTGGAATCTACTTTTTATACTACCTGTGATCCAACAAGGAACACACACAACTGTATACGCCACACACACACACCCCACAGGACTCCTGCTGGACTACTGTACATCTGTAAGAATGAGCTTCCGGTTTTAAATACAACTTCCCATGTAAATGAAGAATGTAAGCTGAAAGGATGGAGGCACCTCTCATCGTCAAAATGCCCCATCTGAAATATAATATATTAATGGCTGTAAACTTACTTTTTGAGGTGTTTTTTGTTTTTGTTTGTTTGTTTGTTTTTTTGTGGACATCCCTTAAAATGATTGGGAACAAATGGCCTCACACAAACTCAGGCCTGGACAGAAGAAGGTCTCCACCCACCGAAGAGGGCTTCTCAGTGTCTCACTATAGCAATGAAGGGGGGAATAGCTGGTGACAACCAGAAGCCTTATTATCAGTATGTGCCACTTATGCAGCCTCTCCCGTTTAAAAGTGGTAAGCCAAGTTCAAGGAGTAAAGTCCAGCCATGAAACTAAGTCCATTCAATAACATCAAAACTAAGCTTTACTTGATTCATGTAAAGTACACAGAATGCCTGTGCTCCAAAATCCGAGGCAAGAGCTCCTGCATCCTTATCCACGTGCTGCGGCATAGAGTTGGGGCCTGGGGGACCCGGGAGAAGAGAAAGGAATCTAGACCCCCTGTTTGAGCATAACCACCCCCGGCTCAGAACAGCAGTACCCAAACTAAGGATGTTAGGCGGGGATTGCGGGGGGTGGGGGAGGGGGCAGTGAGAGGGAGTCTTGGTCTGAAAAAAAATGTTTATTTAGATAGAAAACATACATGCATTCTTAATACAAAAAGATACACAAGTGCAAATAGTTTGAAGTCTACCAATTTCTCACTCAACTGTTTCTACTTCCTCACATAACCATTCAACAATGTTATAAATCTAGGCCTATGTAAATTTTTTAAAGACACAAATAGGAGCACGTTATACTCAACTTTTCCACTTAACTGTATTAACTTGGAAAATGTTCTGAGTCAAGCTGTTCTATTGATGGCTGCATGGTACATCATCTGCAGATGCATCACTATTTCTTTAATTAGTACCTAATGATAGACAAAAGCCTCAATTTTTGAAAAACCACGAGCAACGCTGCAATGACTGACTATCCTTGTTCTTTATATAACCCAAATTTTTCAACTTGGTAATAATGTATTCGACTGCTACATGACACTAGATCGGGAGAAACATCGACTCGCAAGTGTGGATAGTACGAATCTAGAATTTAGTAACTAAGGTGGTTCAACCTCCATCCACGTGAAGAACACAGGTTGGCAAGTGCCTGTTTCCATTTCCAAAAAGACCAAACGTACACAAAAAGCCGGGGCAGGGGAAGGACCAGGCGAGATGGCCAATGTTGGAACTGGGAGCAAAGGTCCTCTTGTGCTTGGCTAGAAGGCTTCTGTAGAGGCCGAGACCAAAAAAGCCCAGCACAGGAGCAGCAAGCAAGCAAGCCTTGTGTTCTGTATCCTCAGTAGTGGCTGCTACGTAGATTGTCCCAAACACAAGGGTGTGGGAGACGTGGGGCTGCTCATTGGAGGTGTCTCTAGAGGGGGTGGTGGAAGGGGTCTCAGACAATGTATAGGAAGAAGTGTTAAGAATAAACACTTATAAGTTCCAGGGGGGAACCACTCAAACACCCAGTGAAACAAACGTCGAGGCCCCATACAAACCCACAATAATCCCCTTTCTGCAATTCCAAAATCCAAGCAGCTCTCGAAACCAAAAGTTTTTGCATAAGGTATTTGACAGCAAAACCTGAAGTGGCGTGAAAATGATTTATGATTTCCCCCTATACCGTCTAGTGAGTTTTCATGTATTTCATGGAAAAAAAAAAAAGCTAATATTTATTATTTTGTGGAGTTGTTACTAACAGATGTACACGCATAGTATTAACTTCCTAAAATCAGAAATTTTGAAGGTTGAGGCATATCTGATCCCCAAAGCTTAGGGTAAAAGACTGGGACATACAGGACTACCTGTCTGGCCAGCTAGCGGGAGTCATTCTCAGGACACATAGAGCAACAGAAAGCATCAGGACTACCTGGTGGCAGAGCGGGGTGGGATGTCCCCGAACAGCCCAAAGTGGAGCCCTGCTCTGGACCACGTTTTCAGGCTCCATGAACAAATCCGAAAAGGGCTGGAACCAGAGAGAAATGTCATGAGCTCTAACAACTGTAGGCTCAATGCGGTTGCTGGTGCCGAGGGGGAAGCATAGTGTGATAATCAGAAAATGTTGTGTGTTGTTCACTTGAGGTTTTCGTGCCACCCTAAAAGCCACATCATGATCCCTTCCTATGTTTTAGGAGAAAATCTTCACGCCTGCAATGACCACTGCCCTCTCTCCCTTCCCAGCACCGGCGAACTACCCTACTCATTAGAAGGCCCAGTGCCTCCGGTGCCCACACCCCCACAAGCTTCCTCAAACCCCGCGTGCTCCTTTTCCTTCCCATCACTCGCTTCCTTGGTTTGTGGGGCCAGGTCTCGAGGCCCCAGAGCCGGGCACACCAGGTCCACACCTCTAGTCTAACAGCCCAGCCCTGTCCCCATGTTCCTTCCCCGCCAGAAGGACCCTCCCTGTAGAAGGCCAGGGATAAAAGCACACTGCTTTTAAACATTAACATATGTAAAAAAAAAAAAAATCTTACTTTTTTAAAAAGCTAAAACCAAATAAAACGGCACAGATAATTAATTAGATGAGTAAGTTGCTTCCACGGTTAAATGGATGATTTGGCTGGGCTTAACCTGCAGATTTGGTAGCATGAGAAATAACCCAAATTTTGGTTCGCAGAACTGTCGGAATCATTAAAAAGTATGGGAACCATGTCCTTTCTGGCACTGACTCTTGAAGATGAAACCCCAAGGAAACATGGCCACCCCGGGCAGCACAGCACCATCCACCACAGTTTTTCAGAGTCACAGACAAAAACAGTTTAGCAATTGTTTCTTACCACATGCAGCCCCCTCCAAAGGATGAGGGTACAGCAGTAAAAGACTCAAGAAGGGGCCTTTAGGAGGCAAGAAGGGACAATATAACCCAGGCACGTGTTTTTCTGTGATCCCGACCCCAATCAGGGAGCTGCAGTCAGCTTTACAGGGCAGGAGAAACCCTCCAGGTGAGCTAAAAGGTCAAAGGTGGGGAAGGAGCAGGGGAATTTATCTGGGTAGGAAAAATGGCAGGCAGAAGACAACCATCTAATTTTTAAAAGTATAATCATGGTGCCATAAAATATCCTTGTGGAACAATTTACATGGCAACTCCAGGGATGAGTGTAGGGAAGGAAAGACAACTAAGCCTCCATTTTTACCCGGAATTTCCACCCTGTACCGGTGGCCCAGCCTAGATCTGTAAGGATCTGCCCCGGCAGTGGCATTGAGAGCCTTGCTGGGCCGCATCTTGCTTCCTTCCCCTGCCTTTCACAGCTGCTGATAAACAACAAGTTCACAGGCCAAACTCTCAGCGTCTGCCTCTGGGGAACCTCACCTGCAACAGCTCCCTCATTCTGGACTATCTGTCTCCTGGTCAGAGTCTGGCTTTCAGGCTGGAGCCTTGTTATCTTTTCCCAATCCATGCAGCCTGAGGCACGTTCTCGGCTGGCCATGCCCACCAAGGCCAGTGGGGTTCGATGCTCACAGCCTGGTGTGTCTCTCTCAGTTCTCACACTTCATGAAGGTTTTAACATGGGGCCCACAGTGACAAGTTACTTACCTATACTTGGGGTGTCCCAAAACAAACCCAAGTTATAGGACACTGAATGACACCAGAACATGCCACAATTGTGTTCTGGATTACTACCTACCAAACATACTTTTTAACCAATAAATCTGTTTACTTAAATAAAACTGGGTGTTAAAAACAAAACTTCCACATCAACAGAAAAACACTGTGGTATATATCTACATGATAAGACTTTTTCAGCAATGATAATGAATTCCTGATTCATGCATACGCTTGGTGGGAAAAGCCAGAATTGAAAAGTTATATACTGCATAATTCCATTTACATGAAGGTAAAACTACTCTAAGGTGAAAAAAATCAGAAGTTGCAGATGAGAACAACTATGCCTAGAGGGCACTCAAGGGGGCAGTTCTGGGGTGATGGAAATGTTCTAGGATGCTGGCAGAAGGCATGGGTACACAGGCGTCGAAACTCAAAATGCATACTTATAATCTGTTTATGTAAATTACCCCTTAAAACAAGGGGTAAACCCTCCCATTAGTAACTTAGTGTTAACGGGGTGAAGCTTGGAGACTTGCCTTGGCGTGGTGGCTCTTCCTAGAATGGGGGTTCAGAAGGGAATGACCCCAAGATATACCTCTGGGTTGTGTAGACTGTTTTGAGATAAGGCAACTTTAGCCTTGGGCTCAAGAGAAATTTCTGCCCCTCCCTTAACTACCTAGAAGAACTTGAATAAGGGCCTTGCCCATAATAAGAGATATCAGAGATAACCTCTTTTGACCTATCTACAGGGCAAGACACACTCCTGTTTACTAAGCATCTGTTGTTCTCATCATCCTGCAATGAATGACCCTCTGAAGCCCCCAAGGCACCTTACCTCATCCCTAGGGGAGGATGTCTCATATGCCATGTTCCCTTCCTGTCTCCGAAGGCTTCGTGCCATGTGGGGTCGACATGCTCGTGTTGTGGGACTCCCATACCCATGTATGCATTACATTCTATTATTTACTCTTGCTAATCTATCTCATGCCTATTTGATTATTAGACCAGCCAGATGAACCCTGAGGGTAGAGGAAAGTTTGTTCCTCCCCCACACTAGCTAAGGACCTAATAAATACTCCTTGAGCCCATAAATGAGTTACTCCAATGGCCCCACATAATTTACTTCGAATAGGTTGCTACCATTCTTCCCACAATGTCCCCCCATTAGGTATTATTTTTCCTTTGCCCTCCACTATAAATATTATCTTAAGTTCTATCTCATAAGAGGCAAGCTGCGGACTAACTCCCTGGAGGTTTTTTAAAAAATTAGAGCCCTGAGTCCGATTTACAGCACCACAGGCGGCCAGGCACACAAAGCTGTATGAAATCATTAGTGTCCCAGCTGCTGCCCCGCATGCGTCTGACCTCTGATGCACTAATGAGTGGCCCATGCAACTTCTAGCAGCAAATAAAAGAGATTTGTTCCAACACCAAGATCACTGTCCCTGTAAATCATAGATTTTTAAAACCAGACCCTAAAAGGTATTTTGACATAGATACACAGTTTTCCAGTTGCCTCCAAGGTTGGCAAAAGCAAGGCACAATGTTCATCTGTTGTGTTCTGCAGAGAGTCACTGGTGCTTAGAGACCGACTTAAAAAAAAAAAAGAAAAAAAAAAAGGCTAGGCTCTGTAGGTGGCCATGTAATTCAGTCCTCATTCACCTCTTAAACAGTGGGCAACATTGTGCACCTGAAACCTTTTCACTCCCTAAAGTAGCAAAAGGGGTTTCAATTGCCTACATGGTTGAGATTACGTGGACAGGTGGATTTAAAGTAAGAAAAGGCACTCACCACCCAGGGGAAACTGTCTAGAGAAGGGTGGCAGAAATAGATAGATAAGAATATAATTAACAACAAAAAAGGCTTTAAAATATTTCTAGCCATATTTTCTCCCTCCAACATGAACACAATAAAAATTTTTCCTTTCTCTCCCAATTCTAGCAAGTTCTATTATCTTGAGTAGCTGAACCCCTTTGTTACTCAGTTGTCATGTGGTTGGGCAAAAAAGTCCAACTCTGGCCTTCTCTGTGGCTCAAGGTCACACTGTCACATCCGTCGACAATTTACCAAGCACTGCCTGCAAATCAAGAGGTTAACCAAGTATTTACTGCTGTAAGAAACTTGTTTTAATCCCGTTGTTCACAGGCAGGACTTATTTAAACTGAGGAGGGGACTAATCAAGGAAGCAAGCAGTCCTTGGGCTCTGAACGCCTACACAGAGAGCAGGAGGACCTACCTGTGCAGATGTGAAGAGCGGGGATTTGTCACCAAGCCCCAAGCCTAGACTTTCTCTGCAGTGGGGAGTGCCTTCCCCTGCTTCAAAATCCACCTGTGTCCACAGAGAATCTCAGCCATGCAGGCAACTGAAACCCCTTTTGCTACTCCTCTCTACCTGACGCCAAGAATCAGCAAAGCCTTTCTCAAAAGTTCCCTCTGTTTGAGTAAAGGACAAAATGAGCAAGAGCAAAGGGGCTCAGACCAAACCTCCAGTGCAACAGCTGGGGGAAAAAGGCTTTGCTCTTATCAAGAAATGGATTTCTTTTTAAGACCCTTTTCAAGTTAGTGGTTTGTTAATTTAAATCACACACACACATACATACACCCACGCAGGCCTCTATTCCAACAATAGGAAACCTAACCCCACACAGACAACCACACAAAAGCCAAAGGGACACCACCAGCCACAGAGTCAGAGTCAGGCTAGGAGACCAGCTTCAGCGAGTCACCTGTCACACCAAAGCTGGGAGCCAGCCTTGGGGCTGTTCTGTGATCCAGGCAGTTTACGGGGTGGGTCTTTTCCCTCCCTATCTTCTTAACCGCCGGCCGGCCTCTTCCACCTCCTCCCTCCCCCAACCTCTGCCACGGCCTCCCTTCCCTGACAACTGTAGAGAGCAAGGTCTATCGGTGATCTAGAGGGTCCTAGGTAGGCTGGGGATAAGAAGGCAACAAAACAAACAAATACTAAGCGAGAAATCGCAGATTATGCACAATCAACATTTCAAGGCCTTTTTTAAAGAAGGGTGTGGGAAACAGAAACCAAACTCAACAAAGGGTGGGACAAGGAGCCTGGGCAAACCAGTAGAAACTGGTCCAACAGGGAAAAGGACTGGCTGGCAGAAGAGCTGCATTCCAGTCTTAAGAGATGTGACCTCGGGAAGAAGGGCCCAAGCCCAAGAGGGATAAAAACCACCAACTGCAAAGGATCAACTCAGCTGCCAAACCAGGCAAATCAGGAAGCTGTCCCCAAGCCCACCTAAAGCCAGAAATGGAGCCCTTAGTCTCTGGGAGTTCACCCATCCCTTTTCCCACAAGTGTACACAGCTCTTTAACAGCTGTGGTCTTAAAAGAAGCACTAATTACAGCCGGATCTGGCAAGCAGTCAGGGAACCCCCACACACACCCAGAGCAGCAGGATTTCAGGCAGAAAAAATGCCAACAAACTAGTAATAAGATACAATCTGAAAAAAAAAAAGATAAAACATTTGGGGACACTACAGGTAAAACCACTGGAGTCAAACTCTTCTTTAGAAGCCCAGATTCCCAGGACCATTCACCATAGTTATGAGAAAATAGTAATGAGAAATAATTTCAAGTCTCAGATATGGAGCATCCTCAGAAATCCCACTTTTTTCCCAACCAATGAAACTTGCTCGAGGAAGCATCTCTTCACGTACCTGTGTGCGGACCATCAGAACTGAAAGGGCAGCCTGCCGACCCTCACTCAGCGGATCATACAGTTGGCACCACCCCCCACCTTCTGCATCACTCCCCCACCTTCCCACCCCCTACCCCCCAAGCAGATACTCGAGGATAAGCTTGTGAGTTCGCAGCAAAGATGTGGAAAAGTCAGACCAGATGGGGCAGGAAACGAAAATTCCCAAGCTCTGCGCTGGTGAAACAATCAGGCGCCATCGGTTACGTAATCTCAAGTTTCAGGAGGAAAATGGAGGAAAACAGCCCTTACACTGGTCTCTGCTAGGGTCCTAAAATTTCTGACTTGTTTCACCTGTTCCTGTGTTGAGTAAAGAAAATGTTGCCCTTATTTTGACTGGCACCTAAACCAGGGGAAGGTGAGATACAAGCCAGGCGAGATCCTAATATCTGGCTGTAGGGGATCCTCAAATTAGTGTGTTTTGTCCTGGCCCCATGTGCCTTTTCTTTAGTCCTTCTATCACATTAATCCCACTGCACCTAAAATTCAAAGGGTCTTCCTGCAAGGGGTGCTGGCCTGGAAGTCTCAGGCTGGCCTGCCTGAGTCAGCTATGCGGAGCTTCCACTTCCTGGCTCTCCCAACATTTCTCTCCTGGGCGGTGAACATCTATCTGTCTTAGAGTCAGCTCTTATGTTCAGCCTGCACTCAGGTCCTCCTAGTCTGAGCCTGAATCTCCAAGCCCACAATATCCTTATCAACTGTGCTGTGTTTATTGCTAATTCTTTTTAACTATTTACACTGATTTAAGGCTCTGAGCTAAGAGCCTTGGGAGATTAAAAGAACAAGTCTAGAAGAGTCAAGTGTTTAAGAAGTCTTGATTGGTCGGTCTGATGAGGTCCAGTCTGCTCATGGTATCTAGGCATAATTATTGACAGCACCCCCTTTCATTCTCAAAAATAGAACGGTTTGGAAACCCACGGGAGAGGATCAGTAAGACAAATGGAGAATTAACCAAAACACGTGAGAATTAAACAAAATACATAGGAAAAACCACCATCTAGAAAATGACTCCTCCTTCAAGTTATGGGGTGGGGGCCAGGTAAATAGGAAGTGTCTTCTTAGAAAGAACAGCATAAAAAGGGGACTAAGGTGGAAGACTGACAAACCCAATAAAAAGGAACAACCTGAGCAAAGCAGAACACCGTTCCTGGTGTAATTAGAATCTGAGCAGACTGGAGGGAAATGCTGGCTGGACCACAAGGGAAGGCCACGCAACGCGGGAGGCAGGGGAAAGCTTCTGAGCAGGGATATAAATGGAAGCTGGGTGACCTCGAGGGAACAGAGATTGCAGTGATTTCAGTCATCTAGACATGGAAGGAGACCAGGGCACCATGGGAGCCACCTTGTGTGGAAGAGTCAAAAAACCTCAGTTCAAACACTGATGTAGCCCCTTTCTTCTCCAGTTGGATAAGTTTGCCCATTGAGCTCTGTTTCTATCCCTAAAATGGGGATAATATACTTCCTCTCGCGGGTGCTAGTGGTGAAGAAATCATAAGAGAAAAATGCATGAAATCCAAATACTGACCAGCAGTTGAAACAGAAAGGAGAGGGATGGCAGCCTGCCTACGGGGTCCAGCCAGGAAAGCGGCAGGGACCACAGAAACGCGTTTGCGAGCTGGGTGCAAGGCAGGACTGACCAGTTGTAAAGCCATTTCAATCTTCAGGCCAGCATTCTCCAGGGCTGTTTTGTTTGCCCACTGAAAAGAACGTTGAGAGATTCCATAAACACAATCGGGAAAAGTGTACTGGATGACAACCTCTGACCTGTACCTGTCTCTAACTTCCTGTGCAGCCACAGTGTCTGCTCAAAGCCAGGGACTCTGCCCCTCCAACTCCTAGCCAGACAGATCAGCCTCCTTTAGCCCCCACCAACAGATGTCATTGTGTTTTTAACATGAATTCCTAACACATTCACCTTGCCTTATTGTACCATGCTTGGCCGTATGCCCTTGCCCTCAAAGAGGTCACAGTCCAGTACGAGGGATGACTGAGTAAGGCCAGCAATTTCAGTGTTGGAGGAAGAAAACCAGAAAGAATTTACTAGTCCTGAGATGTTAATCTCAGCAGACTTCCTGGAGGAAGAGAAGCCTGAGTGTAGTCTAAAAGTATAAACAGGAATGAATGGGATCAAAGTTGCAGATAAGGAAGTTGCAGACAAGTGAAAAGCAAGCAAGACACCTTCTCGCTGTCTGCCAAAGTCAGCACCAAAGTTGAGAACTACAAGCCTTGCTCAGGATGGGGTCTGGAGGAGATGCCAAGTTACCCCATATCTTTCGGTTCCTCTCCCTTATGCTGCGTGCTGTCTCACCTGGATTGTGGGCTGTTTCATTTCTATCAGCACCTGTGCCCAGGTGGGACAGCTATGATGCTCCGCATCCCTTCCTGCACCCATGAAATCGTTCCTGAGCATGCCACTGCTTTCCAGACCACCTGCAGGCTGGGGACTGTTTCCCAGGGTCTCCTGCTTCTAGACAATTGCTGCCCTAGAGCCTTCTCCATGCAGAGAGCACCTTTTAGAAGTCAGAGACAGATCGCAGCCCAGCCCTCCTTAAAGCTCTTCCTGCGGCACCTCTGGAGGCCACTCTGTCCAGTCCTTGTTCCTTTAACAAGGGCTACACTTGCTGTTCCCTCTGCCCGAGAACCAACCACACATGCCCCCACGCCTACAAGGTGCCCTCACCTTCCCTCAATTCATTCAAGCCTCAATGTCAGTTCCTCAGGGAGACATTTCTGTGACTACTAAACTGGTAGGGAGTGTGGTGTTGGGTCCATTGCCTTATTCTGTTTTATTCATAGCGCTCACACTAACTTGTCGCTACCTGAAAGGGTGTGTGTGTGTGTATTTTTTTTTTTTACTTGATCATGGTCAGTGTCCTCACTAGAATTTAGGCACTGGAAAGGCTGAGCATTTTCTCTCTTGTTTACTGCTTCATTCCCAGCCTCTAAAAATGTCTGGCACATGGATGCGCAATGAATATTTAGATGGGTGGTTAACACCGTATCCCACCAACTAGCAAAGGAATAATGAAGGTCTCCTTGCTTCATCAGCAGTTCTACAGCAAATCTCCAGAGTGATGAATTGTTTAGTAATCTCACTAACTCCTGACGAAAAACACTCCCATTCCAAAAACAAACCAACAAAAACCACGAAAGGGGGAAAGGGGAAAGAAACAGAGTGGGACATGACAGAAAACCACATTCTACATTTCGCAGCTCTAAAATTATGAACAGAAATTAGGTTATGTTGGGGAAATCCAGTTCCCATCACTGACAGGTGGTATCTGGGTACGTTTACGAACTTTTCTGAGAAAAGCCACTTGTGGTCAATTAAAGATGGCTTCACATTTTTTGCTATTCCTCTCATAAAATGTGTCGTCTATTTCCTCTCCCCTTGAATCTGGCCTGGTCTTGCAACTTGCCTTGCCCAGGAGAATGTGATGAAAAGTCATGCTATAAACCTTCCAGCGGGGCAGCCAATGCTGCGTTCCTGTGCTTGGACACTCACTCATGGAAACCAGCACCAAGCGTGGAGGAGTCCAGGCACCCCAGTGGACAGCCCTAGCCAGCCACCAGCCAGGTAAATGAGCCACCTTGGTCCTTCCAGCCTGGCTAACCTTCTAGCTCCAAGACACAGCAGAGTCCAGTCTACCTACAGAATCGTGAGAAACAATCAACAAAGTACCATTTTCATTTTACCTGCTGGGGAAAAAACAAACAAACAAACGAAAAGCTTTTCACTGAGTAGGAGCCAAGGGCTAGGTTTTCCTCAACCAGATAATGCTAAATAATCCTTCGCTTCTTGAGCAAGACCTAAGGATATTCAAGGTTCCTTCCTAGCTCAGCCGTTAGCTAATTCCATCAAAACTTGTTTCATGGATTCCATTCCAGAGCCTGGGTCAGGCGGCAGCCTCGGAGGTGGAACCAGAAGAAAATTCAGATTCCCAAAACCCCAACAGCTTCTGCCAACTTCTCAAGTGCCTCAACAGCCCACAAAAATGTATGGAAGCATCTCTCCGTGTCTGAGACACGTATCTATGAACCAGGTGGTTCTCCAGCAGTAACTACCATGGAATGTGATAGAAAACAAAACCATTAAATGGGAAGGGGAAGAGTGTAAATCCCCAGTATGTTTCCAAAGGTGCCAACCCTAAGCTGTCCTTCCATGGGTCTCTCTAAGCCACTGGCTGTACCTCGTACTTTTGACAAAATCAACCTCCAGATCTGACACACTCGTGGGTCCAGAGCTCTAATCTTATTTCTCACCAGTGGCCCAATGTGAACTTAGGAAAAGCTCTAACCTCCATTTCTTCTCAGGAAAAAGAAAGGGCGTCTCTTTCTCCAGTAAACAAGGACCTTTACAAGCGACAGGATGTATCTTTCTATGTTCGAGCCACCAAGCTAGGAATGAGGCACTTCCTTGAAAAGACAGATGATTTATGGCACCATGTTTGAGATCAGAAGCAAACTAAATGTCCATCAATAGGGGACTGGCTAAATAACTGTTAAATAGATTGATGACTGGGTGAACCATGAGAAAGAATGAGATGCTCTGGCCCTATGAAATGACCTACAAAATATGAAAAGAAATAAGGAGTAATGTACATAGGATGTTACTTATTTGTGTAAAAAAAGAAAAACAGGTATGAGTATTCCCTTGCTGACTAAATCTACACATAGCAAGGAGTATCTGATTGTGGCTTAGACAGCATAGAATACCGCTGTATGCTTTTCCCGCAGACCTGGGGTGTGTTTACATATAGTTACTTAGAACTTAATGAAATTGCACATTCTTTTCGCTATACCCTTTACATTCCTAAAATACTTGCTAAGATAAACTACATTCAATTACTGTTTATACTAAATAAATAACTAATACCAAACATTAACATGATGTGTTATATGAAATGAGAAGAACAGAATACAAATAAGTATTCCCGGTATAATCTTAATAGGGTAAAGGAGGGAAGGAGGGATGCCTACTTTATTTTTAGTTTAAGCCATAAAAGCAAGAACAATATATACCAAATTGTAAATATTTGCCCAAAGACACAAGTAGAAAGTGGCAGAATCTGACTCCAGAGTTGATGTAGAAACCACTAGGCTTTGCTGCCTCTTCTAACAGTAGTAATACTCCCTCTCCCACCGCCTTGAAATAACTATAAATTTCCATCTACCTAGCTAGGGTTTTGGGATCCTGTGGCATAGGCACTTTATCTGTGTGCCAACAATTACTGCTAACATCCTCCAACTGACTTTTTTCATGACTCCCAGACTCAGAAACCCTCAAAGGCTCCCCACTGCTTATGGGTCAAGAATAAATTCATTGAGTTTAACATGCCCAACTTTAATAGCATACTTCCAAGGCACAGTAACACGGACTTTGGGTGATGAAACCTCTGGCCAAATGTCCTGTCTTTGAGCCTCTGCTCCTAAAAGCTCATCTCGGAGGGCCCCACCCTCCTCCTAGCTCTTAAGGAGCCCCTCACCCCCTCCACTGTGTTTATTCCAACCATTCATCTTGGCTCCTAATACCTTAAGTTTCAATACAATCCCCTCAGGCATAACCCAGCAATGGACACATGGTGAAGCTGGAAAAACCTATTTATCTGTCTCCACCCCCATTCCCCCACCCTTCCCCCCTCTGGTCAGAGGGAAGGAACACAGCTCTCAATGTCCTTCTCCAGGATGTGCCCCCAGGGGCTCCAATTTAGGCCACAACACTGTCCCTGTCCCTAATTTCACTCATGACCCCACAATCTAAAAGGCTACCCCCCCCAGGGGATCTGTGACCAATTTCGTCCAAGGCTTAGCGCCAATCATAAAATAGCTGGGTCCAAGATGGCAGCTAGTCCAATATAGAGCCTTTGTCCTACAGGTTTCCTCAGGCAGGCTCCAGGCAGGAGGGTTCCAGGCACATTCTCTCTCCCTCCCACAGAATAGCTTCTTGCCAAGCAGGAAGTGGACAGAAAATCCTTTCCCCAAAAAGAGAAAGCTGTGCTTATGCCTGGATGGTAAAATCCGCTTTCCTTCCTTTCTTTTCCTTTTCCAACTTTGATACACTCCTCGGTCTCCCCTCCTCCCCCGCCATTTTTGCCACCCTGAAACCACTAAGTTCCCAAAATTTTCTATGCCTGTTGCACAAGAAGTAATTAATTTAAACCAGAATTGTTGCATCCCTCTCACAGCTGCAAAGCTCTGGTATCACTGCTAATTGGAATAAAAAGTGAGGATAACACCAACTAATGAGACTTCAAATAACTTTATATTTAGTTGAGTGAGTTCCCTTGAGGAGGAGGAAGGCATACAGTCAGTTCTGCATTTGCCTGTTGACTCGGCTCTTTTGCTAATTGTATTCAGCTCTATGACTAACTGCATTCATTGTATCACCAATTGTAATTCTTCTGCTAATTGTAGGCAGAAATTTAAATTTCAGAAACTACTTAGAGATTTTTTTGAAGTGTGAGTGGGGGTGGGGAGGGAACCGAAACTTAACATTTACCAAAAAGAACAAACTTTCCCCCCATTCCCCTCAAAAAGCATTGTCAAACAAGGTTTTAAAATGCTGGGAGTTGAACTAATGACATTTTCAGTCACATTTTGGGAAAGGAAGCTTTTGTAAAGACGAAAACAAAAACCAGGATGGCGGGGAAGATTGCTTTAAATAAGTTTGCTTTTCATTTTGCGTATTTTGATATAACTTTCTGTTGAGACCCCTCCCCCACCTGCACCTCAGGATTTCCAATTTGAGTGAGGTGGGTGGGGGGCGGGTGGAGAAATGACTTGAGATTTCGGGATTTGATCAATGCAACATGTTAAGGGCAGAGCACAAGGTCAAAAGGAAATGATTAATCCCACAAGAGAAACAGGCGGATGGGGCAGGGAATGGCTTCCCTATAAAACCCTCCCTAATAGGTCGAGGTACTCTGGTTAGCAAGGTTTTCTCCCCGACCCATTCTCAGTTCATCTTCAAACACATTTATAAAGAACCCAAAGAACTTTAAACTACGCAAGCTAGTTTTCCTTAGAGGTTATTTTTATTTGCCAATTACGTTCCAGTTATTGCCAAAGCAGGAGGGAGAATGGTCCAGTCATCTGGATGACTATGACATTCTGTGACAATTTCCATCCCTAGAGGGAACCCACTGATCATTAATGGAGATGGGATATTTTAGGCTGACTTAAAACAAGTTACCAGTTAAGACATACAATATCCCTTTGAAATGCTATGACATCAACACTCTGAAAGTACATAAATAGGTCAAACACAAGAGCAGGGGAGAGGGAAATAAATGCCTTACAAAAATCCTTTGCGAAACAATTTTCCTCTTAGCTTTTCTCCCTCCCTAATGCCTTCAGGGAATCACAGGCAAAAAAAATCTGTATTCCAATTACTGATGCAAATTCTCCCCCCACCCCCAATCACGACATTCTCCTATATACGAATCCAGATTTGCCACAGGGCTGGCATTTTAAACAAGCTCAGAACTGTCTCAACACCCTTCTGGCCCCATTACCTACCTCATTCCCCGCAAAGAAGCACCGATACAGACACAGACACGGGAAGGCTTCAAGGCTTCACCACTGTGAGTCTCAGTCCACAGGGGCTCAACTGTAAAACCATCCATTCTGGGTGGGGTTTTGTTCCACTATAAAATTCATGATAACAGATAACTCTCTCTCCTTAAAAGGAACTGAAGACATTCCCCAAGAATGCTTTAAGCCACAAAAATCTTACAAGCTAAACGGGTCAGCCCCTCAATTTGTGAGTGCACATCTTTTTGGGGAGAAGGTATCAGATTCTCAAATAAGGTCCCTGACTATTAAAAAATAAGATCTACAGTCGACGCTCTCAACTCTTGCCACTTCCACCAGACAAAAAGTGGAGGGGAAAGAGGTGGGTTTATCCTGTAAAACAGGCCCGGGTTAATGTAGGAGTAAGGATTAGAACTTTGATTTCCAGGCCCTAACTATGCTCTAAGCAAGCCATTTACAAATTAGTTGGGGGCGGGAGGCGGGGGAGGTCAAAACACCAGGTTTACAATCTAGGGCAGGTAAGAAGACTTGGCTCTGCCTTCCCCGTGAAAAGACAGGTGCTTAACCAAGACTTCACGGCAACCCCATGAGACCTGCTTCCTTCTGACCTTGTCCATCCAACTGAGGACCATTTTCCAATGCATGGATTTTCCGTTTAAATTACAGCGATCGTGCCCAAGCCCCCAGCTCTATACTTAAGGCCACCTGACCTCCCAGGGCCAGGATCCCCAAGATCCCATTTCCTAAAACAAGAGAGTCCTTAAAAAAAAAAATGGGGTAGCATCTTAACCTTCCCCCAGCTGTAGGGAGCTCGTTGGGTGGGTGGCGTGGGTTGGGTATGTGGAACCCACACGTCAGGCAACTTGGTGTAACGGGCAGAGACGGGAGCAGTGACCCCTATCCGCTGCTGCGTGATGCAGCCACAGGGGACTTGCCAGTCTTTTTGTAAAGTCCCAGCTGCATCTCTACTGGGTCCACCTCCCACGTTTCATCCAGCCTGCCCACATTGGTGGCTGAGGGGCAAACACTGAAGGGGACACAGGTATTAAAAAAAAATTGTCTAGGCAAGGGGAAAGTAACCTGGAGACACTACTCATGGATGAAATGAAGTATATTTTTGACCCTCATTTCCCCAAAGGAGCATGGAAAGAAGCAATATTTAGAAACATGAAGTGATGAAGCGGCAACAAAGAATTAGCAAAACCATCTCCTTGTTTCTTCTGAGGGACCCTTCCAACAGCCCCATGCGCCCTGATGACTCAGGCCCCCATCCCTCCAGAGAATCGAACAGAAGACCAGCTGACTTCTAGAAAGAAGAAGAGCTTATGGGCCAAATCCTGTGAAACTCCCTTGGCAGGATTCCTCTGTCCTGCGGAACCAAGAGGGCAGAGAGAAATGCACCCTACCCTGGGGTATAGGCCTGTCAAAACTCAAACGTCTCAGGTTTGTGCTTGGAGAGGGGAATGTACCTATCACTCCTATTTAACAAATGAGGAAACCAAGGCAAATAGAGATTAACTAACTTGCACGAGGTCACACAATAGTAAGTGGTGCTTTGCTCTCTGACACTCTAGTATAAAGTACACCTGAACACACTGCAGTTGACCCTTGAACAACACAGGTTTAAACCGCGCAGGTCCACTTACTGTGGATTTTTTTTCCCTGACAAATATGTACAGTTCTGTAAGAGTATTTTCCTTACGATTTTCTTAAACATTTTTTTTCTCTGGCTTTATTGTAAGGATACATATAACATACAAAATATTTGTTAATCAACTGTTTATATGTTATCGGTAAGGCTTCCGGTCAACAATAAACTATTAGTAATTAAGTTTTGAGACAGTCAAAAGTTGTGAGTGGATTTGACTGTATGGGGTTCAGCGCCCCTAACCCCCATGTTGTTGAGAGTTGGCTGTACTTCTAACATGTGTCCTATCACAATGAAAAAGAAAAGAACAGAGCCCCACACAGACAGCAACCTGAGCCAAGACTCAGGGCGGAGGGACCTCTTTGGTTGTCAGCACGTTGATTTGTCACACAAGAGGAAGGGGCCGCATTTCACCGAACACAATGCTGTGCTCACAACAGACACTCACCGTATACTTGCCAAATGGATGGATCCAAATGGATGATGCAGTAAAGTCAGGCACTGGGCTAAATGCTTCCCTTCATCACATCTGAAAAGCACAACCTAATGAACCACAGTCCCATCTCTATTTTACAGATGGTTGGAGACTGAAGTATTGCCCAGGTCTCATGGCTGGTATGCAATGTGACCCAGAAATCTCATCAAAGACCCCAAGGCACTTTATTCTCTCATGAGGCTGCACAAGTTAACATTGTTAATCTGCAATACGCACAACTGGTTTATAATCTCATATGATGCTCAGTTACCTAGTACCCACGGCTTTAAAGAGAGGTTTATATATCTGTAAGTAACTGAGCAAAACTCCCTACGAACCTGCCAGAGTGTATGAAAGACATGAATATTGATTTATACAAGAGCTACTTGCTTTATGGACAAGACTTAAAAGAGAATGAAGGAAGAAAGGGAGGAAGGCTGCTGCCTTGGGGTGACATGAGGAGCTGCTTAGCCAGGTGACATGGGGACATCCCGGGACAGCAGCCACGAGAGCCGTCAGCAGCGGCATTCTCCTTCCACCCTCTTCACCCTCGCTCCTAAGGATTCCTAACATCTTTGCAAGCTTTTCGTGGGTCTAGTTGTGTCAGAAGCAGGATGTGACCCACATCATCTCCCACTGTCACCTGGATAGCGAGTGGCAGCCCTGGCTTGGTCTGGGGGACGAAGGCCCCAAAGGCTCAACATTTCGCCTTTGTCTTAAAATTACTGTTCTCTCCACAGCGCAGCAGCAGCTGTTTTAATACAATCTTCAAATAAAGGGGACACTTGAGGAAGATGTGTCTCATTTAAACATTCACCTCTTCACTGGGGAAGTAGATTAATTCAAGGTGGCCTTTGCCGATGGAGTTTGTAAACAACAACTAGTCAGATGACTTACAGAAGAAAAAGAGAAGCTTATTTACAGACTCTTAGTCTTTCAAGGGAAGCATGGAGATGGCGTTAAAAAAAAAATGCTGGGATATAGCGTACAATATTAACAGATAAAATTTCCAAATAATAAAAGAGTAGGATTTATTAATAATAATCTAAATAAATAGTAATCTAAAAGGATTATTTCTTAAGCCAAAATGGAAGTTGGGTGTGCATTGCATCTATACTAGCCACTAATCAAGAAAGGTCTGGGCTTCTTCTGGAGCGAGGCATCATCTTCTCAACTCAGCAGAGAGATGACCACCTTGCCTCTCTCCCAGGAGTTGCCCTGGGATCCTCCTGCAACCTCCCAGCAGCCCATGGGCTCCATGCCCTACAGACAGGTACCTGGAAGGCCTCCAGGTGGCTGCCATCGAGATCTGTCTAAACAGAGGACATCTTAGCAGCTGAAGACCTGGCAAGGGATGTAACCTCGCCCTCAGCAGCTGTGTGGACACAGGAAATCTGGCACCAGTGTCCAGTCCCAGAGCAGCTAACCTAGTTCCAGCTGCTTTTGTGTGCAGTGAGCAGAGTTCTGCATGCAATGACTGTGGGGAGTTTCACTCCAACGCAAACCGAAATTATTGCCTCCATTAACCTGTTTAAATTGGGATGTTCATCCCAATGTCATTAAGATTGGAGGACTTTGGGAATATGGAGTAATTTCTTAGAAACATAATGTCCTCCTTGACTCTCCTCTTTTCAAAGGTGGCTCAGAGGAGGGAGGGCTGGCTACAGGCTGATATGGTTTTGGCTTGAAGTTGAAGAAGCACCAAATAAGTCATTATCATCAAGGGCTGCTTACATCAGGGCATCTGATGATAAACAGGTGTAACAACCCAGGTGCAATCACTTAAATGGGATAAATGAAATAGAGATAATTTATGATTGACAATTGGGGGTTAAATGCTAATATAAAAAACAAAACTGTGCTCAGGACTGCTGTGACCTTAAACCCCCTTCTCCTGAGGCACCATTTAAATCTATTGCTCAAAGAGGCCACCTGCATTATTAGGTGCTTGTTAAAACTGCAAATTTGAGCCCCACCCAGGTTTTAAAGAATAAGAATCTCTATGGGGTAGAGCAGCGGTCCTCAACCTTTTTGGCACCAGGGACCAGTGCTCCTATGAGAATCTAATGCCTGATGACCTGAGGTGGAGCTGAGGCAGTGATGCTCATGCTGGGGAGCGGCTGCAGAGAAATACAGACGGACCTGCCAATACAGATGGAGCTTCACTTTCTAGCAGGCCCTGACCGCAAACAGATCTTACCTGCCCAGGGGTTGGGGACCCCTGGGGTAGAGAGCCTCAGGGTTATCAACACCTCCATCATTTTTAAACTGGAGGGAAAGGCTGATTTAAACATGAAATAAAAAAGAATGAAATAAGAAAACATAAGCAAACTTATAGTGGGCAGTCGCTAAAAATTCTTTTTGCACAAAATACTTCTGGCTCTAAGAATTTAACGCACTTGTTTTCTTCTTTCACCTCCAGGCACCTTGAGTCCCGCACAGAAAGTGCATTATCTAGAGTTATTCGCATAACATTAAATCCAGGAGGATTTATGGAGCTCCTCCACAAAGGAGGGCCAGGGTACTTCAGAGGCAGGGCCCAGATTAACCCTTGCCCACACCCTGGTTGCCTTCTGGGTCAGCTTTGCACCTTCCCAGAGAGCAGAAGACAGTACAGTTTTCAGGGAGGTTCTAATGGCCCTTCCCAGAATGTTACTTGTCCTTGGCTGAGCTGGAACAGAAAACCCAGCGGGTAACGGGATAAGCAGGCAGGCAGGCAGCCCGCTTCCCGCGGAAGATTAAACACAGTTAATTAAAACCCTGCAGAACGGGAGGCAGGGGGATTAGCTAGCAGGGGAAAAGGACGGAGCTGCTAGTAGGAGAGGTGATGCCTGCCCTTAAGATTTCCTTCCCAGAGCTCTTAGCCGCTAATCAAGATTAAATGTGCTGCGCACCGCACCCCAGCCACCCATTCCATTTAGACAGATCTCAGTATCCCTACTGAAAGGCCGCTCTGCAAGCCTGTCCCAAGAGCTGGGCAACCCCAAACGCCCCTCCCCCCCATCAAAAATTAATCTTACTGGGGAGTCACTGCTACAGATGAAAACTGGTGAATGAAACAAAGGGAACTGGGTGGCAGAGAGTTCACTCAACCCTCAATTATGGCTGCCTTCGTATTTCCCCTCGCTCCCACGGAGGCCAGATCTGGGGGGCTGAAAGCAGCAGGAAGCAGAGGGCTCCCCGGGAGAGTGGGGGCCCCCCCCCGCCCCTCCAGGATTCCCCTGCCATACAAATTCAGTCCACCCTTCCCCAGTCACAAAGTCTCCAGATTTGGACAGGCTGAAGAGAGCTGGGCCACCAACCCAGGTAGTGCTGCTATAAAGCTTCCCACCCCACCTCCCAATTACAGGAGACCAAGGGCATCACCATCAAAAAGCATTTATTAAGCACCTAACTGCCTGAAGTCTGGGCAAAGATTCACAGGGGCCTGGCCCCTGCCTGCCCTGGGAGAGGGCCATTTATGACCATTAAGGCCAGAGTAAGGCAGGTTCCCAGAAGCCCATAAAACTCCCAGGGAAGGAAGTGGGGATTAACCACTTCCTCCCACCCCTCAAGAAGGGGTTTCAAGCGCTACCAAATTGGAGAGCAGAGGATTCCCGTGACAGGGTGGGGAGACATGAGTCAGAAGATCCTGCGCCTCTACCCGGGGACATGACTAATGCTGGGGTTTCTCAAATTGCTTTGATTTTTACGGATGAGGACTTTGTAGCCCAGCTGCCCCGGCAGCTCTAGGAGGCACATTGTACAAGTCTCCTTGCCACCCCTGACACGGGTCTGGACTCTGTCCAGGGAGGGACAGAGCACACATGAGGATTATGTGTTTGTTTGACAAGCACTGTGCTAGTACAATGGCTTAATTCTTTCACATACTCATCAGCCAGATTTACTAGATCAAAAACTGTCCCCTATCCTGGGCAGTTTACAACCCCTTCATCCTTCACTCAATTTTTTATATTGAGGTTTCAGAAACTCTTTCTGACCTAAATCAAAGATGAACGACTTACAAAAGAAAGCCACATAATGTCCAGAAACAAGCTTGAGTTAAGAAAGGAGAACCATGTCAGGAAGACGTTCCTGATTGGGACCATAAGTTTGGCTCTGAGCTTCCTGGCAGTCAAAGGAAAATAAGCAACACTATACAAATTATGGCACTGTCAACAAAACACCCGTTTGAGAGGGCCAATGATTTTGCTGGCAGCAAATCCAAGCAGTATTAGAACCTATAAATACCACTCCGGGACATCCCCAAATACACAGCTGGAAATACAGATGTATAACCTGCTCTCTGCACTGTGAAAACCCCTGAAATCCTACAGGGACAATCTTCTTTCTTGTGCTAGAGAAAAGCAGGTAGATACAGGTGCCCAGAACCAAACGGGATGCCCTTATGGTATATGGAGTAAGTTCCCAAAAACTGCACCCTAAAACTTCTCTTCTAAAAACCTAGGAATCACTCTCCCTATGCTACTGCCCAAATCCCTTAACACAGGAATTGGGGGGGGAGGGGGAATGTGCACTCCCCCAGCTCACACCGGCTCATGTTAATTCCAGACCCCAAAAGTGTTTGAGGAAAAACGGACCAGAGTGGATAATGATTCACTGACCTGATGAGATATAGCACTGACAATTCTTCCAGGTAAAATGGAGTGCCTGGGACTGACTATAGTAGACATTTAAAGACTGTCTGACACAACTCTCAGCCAGATCCACTCCACTCACTAGGACCCAGATAGAGGGACAGAGGGGTCCAAGCATGGTGTCCTGTGACAAACTGCTGTCATTCAAGAGGAATCCTGCAAATAAAGGGTCTGTAAGCAAACGCAGAGTCATGGGCATGGGGGGGTGAAGGTGGGGAGCAGTTCTCAGGTTGGGGATTTCAGCATCCCCTACCCCCACCACCAATGGCTTTAAAAGGAATGTCAGAACCAGAATTGCCATATAAAAACACAGAAGTGCCCAATTTAAAGTTTCAGACAACTTTTAGCATGAGTATATCCCAAATACTAGGGTATACTCATACTATAAAATTCTTTGCTGTTTATGAATTGGGCATGGGGGCTGGAGGGATGGACAGGGAGAGAGAGCTAAAGCTGGTAATCCCGGTCAGGAGGCTTCTTGGTGAGTTGCAGTGGTGGGGAGGTGCGGGGGAGGGGGCATTCCTCAGTTAGGTGAGACTCTACAGACCTCTTAAGAAGGGAAATCCCAAACTAAGAACAAACCAATGAATAGGAATAAGCACCAAATTTCTTATTAACCATTTTGGAGGGGGGCAGTATTTAGTTTGATTGTGGTTACGACAAAAGCTGGCTCACTTAATCCAGAGGTGACTGATGGGAGGCCACCAGTCATAGCCAGGCACACTCCCTTCCCACCCGCGTCTAAGCCCTGAGAACTCCCCGGGAACAGAGACAGAAGAGGGCTTCAATGGTGCTCGCCACTCAAGCCAGGCGATCAACATTCCAGGAGGCAGCCATTCCCGCCCTTCAGCAGGAACAAAGAGCCCGGGGAGGAATTCCTGCTGCCCCAAGCCTGGGGGGTGGGGTAGAATCCAAACAAAACGGGGCAGAAAAACGGTGGCCCCGGCAAGGGGCCCTAGGAAGCCCACTCCCTCCATCTCTGTCAGAGGGATGAGGAGGCCAAGAAGCACTCCAGCACAGATTATTAAACCTGGACCTTACAAACACGGTGTGCAATTTTGGGGGCTGAGTCTCTAACTGCGACGGAGTAAAGTTCCAGAGAGAAAAAAGGAAACAGGCCAAAACCTCTGAAGTTAATCATTAACTATATCTTGAGGGTCTTCTTTGAATTCATGCTTTGTGCTGGCTGTTACTGTAACCAATGCAAACATTTTACTGTCCTTCAAAACACGGAAGGTGAGTTTTGTTGGCTTGTTTTTTAAAATGCGGCTTCTGCATCACCATAGGTGATTCCAGGGAGGTTCCAATCAGGGGTCCCCAGCAAAAATAATCTTTGCAAAGAGAGAGTAGGTGGAGAACAGGAACTGATGAGAGCAACCTTTTCTCCCTGTGGCAGGCTGGTGCACCCACTCTGTTGACAAGACAGTGGATAGGATCTTCAAACAGCTTGAAAGGTAGATGAGAGACTTGGGCTTTCCAAGTAAGGAAGTTTTGGGACAGGCTGACGCAACTGAAAGATTTTCTTTTGTTCTGAGGGTCGAGGTGGTTCCAAGGGTGACTGTATTCCCAAGAAAAGTCCCCTTTCACCATCCCGATCACACGTTTTAAATGGAGCCCAACAGCTCCCTGGAGCCCGTTTGAATTAACTCCCGTAAACACTGGTTGAACATTTGCTTTGCAGATAAAGTTCTAATCACCAACAAAGTCCGTGGCAAAGTGCTTCCCAGTTTTTCAAGCTCCCCAGAGGCCCCCAGGTCTTTCTTCTTCCTTGAAGCACTACTAATGATCTGTTCCCCTCTACCTGGGCACCGCCCACCTGCCCCCCAACACAAAACGTCTGTTTTCATGCCTTTCTACCCGTTCTCACGGTATCCAACCCTTACTCCATTCCAGCTCCGCTCAGCAACCTATTTCCTTCAGTAGATCCAGTTCTCACTGGGGGTCCAGAGACCATACTTGTATTAAGAGTTAAGCATAGGGGAAGATAGAGAAGTGAACTCTGAATCCTGACAGTGTCGGGCCATGAGGGACCCTCGTCCACAACGGAGCTCAATATTCAACTTTCTAAACTGAGGACTCCACAATCCTGCACACAGGAAGCTGCTTAAAACCTACTGTAAATTTCTTAGGCTTGGGCATCACATGGTCATTCAGCAAAAAGCGGTTCTGAATGACATATACGATATCCGGTCCGTAGCAAGAAACTGCCCCTACCCCAAAGTGAAATTTCTCCTGTAAAATTTAAATTTTCTAAGAAGCTCAAAAATCAAAATGTTTCTGAAAGGGAAGTCTTCGGGAATGGAAGCCACTAAGCTGTCAACTCCAATTGAACCGGCAGGCCTGGAAAGCTATGAATTTTCTCAGAAGTGTTTACCACCAGGGGCCTAGACTCCAAGAACAAGACAGCTTTAGCTCCCCTATCCCTAACCGCTCCCCCCACCCCCGCCCTGCCCCACCTCTAGAAGAACACAGGAAGCTGGCTCTCTGTTGCTAGGACTTCACTGCATACCACTTTTAAGCCCTTGAATTAAAAAAATAAAAGGCATATAATACCTAGTCAAAAATAATTTAGTACTTTTACACATACAACATTCATCACGGTACCCAAAGTCCCCAATAATTCTATTTCCCTTTACAGTGAGGTAAGGGTCCCCAGAAGGCAACCTCTGTTCTAGTCCTTTATGTCCTCAAAACACCCGGAGAGAGCCAGGCACATGGCAGATGCTCAATGAGAAGTATGTTGATTGAACGGAATTCACTTCCACATTTTCCAAGCAATCCTTGAGGAATTTGCCTCCCAGCAGGCATCTGCTCACTAGAAAACAATGTGCCCTGGCCATTTGCATTGTGGCCCTGAGAGAGCAAATGTTTAAAAGAGAAGAGAGATAGAAATCTGGGCCTTCACAGAGGCTAAAATGTCTCAGAGGTAAAGATTTTAGGGAGTGTTAGAGCTATCCTTGCATCAGCAATAAACCTGAACATTAGACATTGCAACTTTCTGTCATTTCCGTCACCCAAAGCTCTGTGGCTCACTCTAGTTTCTGTGAAACTCCCAAAATCCATGACCAGAGCAGCAGGCCAAATTCTCTAGATTAGCACTAAACGGTACTAAAGCAAGAGAACGCTCTGAGATGGTAGAAATGTTGTCTTGATTGTGGTGGAGGTCGCACGGGTATGTTGGAACTCATCAAAATGAGTGCATCTGACTGGACCTAAACTATACCTCAATAAAGAGGATGAGCAAATGAGTTATGGATTTGTTTGTCATGTGAGGATGTGCCAGATTCATTATTAGAATTTAAAAAAAAAAAAGCAAAATGTAGAACTATAGCTACGGTCAACAAATACATGTTTCAAAACAGCATTATCATCAGTGTGTGCATGATTAAATGATACTCATCAAGTGTCACACAGGCACAAGAAATATGACCAATGATATAATCCAAACTTAACAATAATTACATCTGGGGAGTAGAATTAGCAAGTTATATTTCTTTGCCTACTTAGCATTTGCCTGTATTACAATGACCGCATCTCTTGAAATTTAAAAATTCAATGAAGATAAAATTTGAGGGGGCGGGGGAAGGGCGCGCGCTCTCTCGCTCTCTCTCTCTGTATAAAAGAGCAGGTTTGTATGGCCCAGCCCAGTAATTGGTATACAGCAGGCAACAGAGCAACACATGCTGAAGGACTGACTGGTATGTAACAGCCCTGAGCAATACAAGCACCGCCACTGGTCTGCTGTAAGAACATCTGCAGAGAATCTCCTTCCTTAAAAGTTACCAGATATCAAAGAGATTTTTAAGAGATCACCAGGATATGGCCACAAAGCATGAACACTCAACCAATATATATATATATATTACACTGCAGGGTCGGTTGGCACTCATAGGTAAAGGCCTTAAAACACCCAACTCTTTACCCCCAGCCAACGGCTATATTCAGACTGGTTTCCCAGAAATGGGAGGTTCAGAGGTTAAAAAAAAGGGGGGTGGGGAATGAGACCATTCGCTAACTGTCATAACATTAGGCTTCTCATTTGTTCTAAATAAAATTCAGTTGCATTTCATGATACACCAAGAATATATTTTAGAGTGGGATTAAAGATACAAAGTGTAGAAAAAGTAACACTATTGTCAACCACACTAAGATTTAAAATACCTACTGAGTTAAACTAAATCGAGGCAAGCCATGGGCTCAGAGAAATCCTTTGCGACACACAGCAAGTATTTATCCGAAACCTCTACAAATTGATATTTCAAAGACCCAGGAGAGGTGGGCCCAGGAACCCAGGCAATCCAGGGAGGAAACCCAAATGGCCAATAAACATATGAAAAGACGCCTACCTAGCCCTAATCACGGAAATGCAAAGTAAAACCACAGGGCGAACCATTTTTCTGTTAGATTGATGGCAACAAGGATGGGTGGGGTGGGAGGAAATGTGGCTGGTAGGAGGCAAGCTCTCAGAAGCAAATTAGCATTTCAAATGGTCTCTCCAGCTTCCTAGCAATTCCCTTGCTGGGGGTGGAGAGGGATCTTCCTTCTAGAACAGGGACATTGGATGTGCACTTTAATAGCAATGGCCAAAGAGAGAAAATCCTAATGAGGGAATAGCTAAATAAATTCCATGCCATGAACACCAAGTTCAGAGCAGTAATAGACAGCAAAGTCGCTACAGGAAAACATCTACACGTGTTTTTAAGGATATATTTCTATATGTGTGTGTGTGGGTGGCTGTTAGGGTTTAAAAGGGAAACACAAACCCACGTCCTACACTTTCTAAAAACTTTACAGATAATCTGAACAAAGATACATTTATGTATCGCCTATATAATTAAACCAGTATTAGATTTAATTGGTCTGAGTTACTTCCTAGAAATACAAGGTTGCCGAGAACATTCCCAATTTTCCATTCTTCCAGCAACTACATGCTGAGGATAGTGAAGGAGGAAGCAAAGATCAAATACAGTCAACGAGCATATACATATTCAAAAAATTGCAACCTCAAGTGACAAATGCCTTGCAGTCAAACAAAATGTAAGTTAAAAAAAAAAACAACTTTAATGTCTTTAAAGAACACAACTTTAAAACAAAATACCTCTTACCCCCTTTTTAACCTATCAAGTGTTTGCAAATCTTCTATAGTTTCTATTAAACACTCATTCATTTGGTTCCTCTTTTTTTGTTCACTGTGGGCAAACCTGCCTGCCTTCAGCATCAAGAGCGGGTGAGAACTCTCACACAGTGACAACGCTTGTAAGTGCTGACTGCAAGTCAAGGAACTGAAATGAGAAGGCCCTGGCAGGCGGGACAGAGACCTCCAAGTTAGTTTTTGGACTTTGTTCCTTAATCTGCTGAAACAACAGAATGTTATACCTTAAACATTCTGGGCTCCTGGATGCAACACACCGAGACCTCTCCACCATGTTACACTCCAAGAAAACTGTTACAAGTCAGCAAGGGAGCCAGCCCAACAGAGCCTGAAACCCAATCTCTTCTAAACCCAAGCCAACGTCAAACATCACCTCCTCATCTGCATAATTTAATCTTGTACCTGGCTTTTAAATTTTATTCCTATTTATTTGTTGCTTTACATGCCTTAATTTTGGAGGGAGACGAGAATTGATTGGTTCTGCATCCTACACCAAGCAAACAACAAAAAATCTCTTGAAAATAAGTTCTATGGGGCTACAACAAATAGGCACTGATAAACTGGGCAGCATACTGTCATCAAATGCAGACAAATCCTGTGCTAGGTTAGGTTGCACAGGAGCCGCGAGACAATCAACACTCCAACGTGAATGCTTAGAACACCAAATGTTAACACCATCCCTCCTTTTATGAGAGGGAGGGAAATGTTTGTTTTCAAAGTTCAAGACTAGCTGTGCTAAAAAAGCATAACTTTCAGTCTGAGATGCCCAAATATATTTATACCTTCCTTTGCATAAATTTGTATGTTAATAACATTTGTACACATAGTTAACAATTAACACACACTTTAGTTGTAGCAAATAGCCAAGAACCGACGTAAAGGAATGAAGACTGGCAGTAACTTCAGTTCTGAGGAGTCAAGGCAAATCTACTTATTGTACAGTAGACTTAAGAATGAATAAGATTATAAAATTAGTAGCTGTTGTGATCTAGTCCCAAAGGGTGTCCAGAATTAACCATTATCTCTTGCTACGAAAGGATATTGCTATCCCTTTATAAATGAGTTTCCATTTAGTACCATAAATAAATCCTAACAGAAAACCCCCTTTTCCACTAACTAACCCATCAGTTTAAAAGTGGAGACTCATGTACCTTCCTTCATCCACAATACCTGCAGGGGTTCCTTTCCAAGACTCAGTCAAAGCTCCAGATAACTGGGTTAGTTCATAGCTGACCAATGTGGCACTTTTTAAATCTAATTAAATTCGTAAAATAAAAATTTCCTCTTAGAATATTCCTCTAAATTCCTGAAAGTTCTGATAAAATAAACAACAAAAGCCAAAGGAGATAAACACCAACAGGAATTTCTCTGGAAGATTACTGAAAATAAAAGGTAAGACTAATGGGTGGGTGGCTAACAGGTGCTTCCACTGACACCCTGGCAGCACTGTCCTCAAATTAAATTGTTCCTTCATTTTAAATTTCTAAATGTTTTCACTTATATATAGTGCATAACATTATTTCATCAGGAAATACTTCATTTGATTTTCAAACAAAAAGTCAGTCCTAGGCTGGCTAATGCAAATGTTACCAACCCTTATGCGAATGATGAGGAAAACTAAAAACAGGAAACACAATTGCCCCTCAACTGGTGAATGTATCAACTCTAGTAGATTCGGACAATGCAAAACTACTCAACAATACAAGGGAGGAACTATTGATACTGCAAAACAGGGATGACTCTTGAATGCATTACGCCAACTGAACAACAACTCGACTCGAAAGGCTTTAACACTAGATGATTCCATTGTACCACATTCTAGAAAAGACAAAATCATAGGAATAGAGAACAGACCAGTGGTCACCTAAGGGAGAGGGGAGGGGAGGACTTGGGAGCGATGGGACTGTTCTGTATTTTGACTGGTGAGTACACCTTGTATACTCTTGTTAAAATGTGCAGAATTGGACAATGAAAATAGGTGAATTTTACAATATGTAATCTACACCTCAGTAAATGAAAATACCAAAAAAATCAAACTAGAAAAATCACCAAGCTAGGAGAAGTGAGGCCTTCCCTCTCAGCCTAAGGTTATGCAGCATAAACTGCAGCACAATTGCAGGACAAAGTGTGGGGTTGCGGGGTGGTGGGGAGGAGGCGTGCGTTCTGGCCATCTTAAAGGCGGAAGAGAGGAAGAGAAAGCAGGGAGTGGGGGAAGTGCCTCCCTACAGCCTGTATGTACTGAGTGTCCCTAGCTCATTCCCAAGATTATAGCCATAATGGGCTAAAGAGTCTGGTTCCCACCAGGGAGATATGCATGGTCTTCCAGGCAGCCATCCACAGACCCCCTCCCTCTGTGGACCAGCAGCAGCCCCCACTCAGGGGTCAGAACCGAATCAGGCCATTAGGGAAGGCAGGGAATCACCCGATCCCAAACTGGCTGCGTAAACTCTACGAGGAAAGGGATTTGGGGCTATTTTTGCCTGCTGCTGTAATCCCAGGGCCTCCTACTTTGCCAAATCAGTTTTCGTAGAAATTCAGGTCTGTTTTCATAGAAATTACAATTTCCTGCACTCGTTTCATCTCTACTTACACTGTGTAATTACACGACCAAGTACAACGGACATAAACAGGTCCGAGAACAAAAACAGCAGTCTCTCTCGGTAAGCACGCAAGTCAACTGGGGAGAGCTGTCCGCAGGGAGAGGGGCTGCGTGTGGCTCATGCGGCCGGCTGGTGGAGGCTGGCAGCAAGCTGGGCTGGTAGACTCTAACCACAGTGATAGGAAGAGCACCGCTAACTTTGGACACATTCTGGTTCTCATCCCTCTGAGATCTCCCCCATATTTTCATGAAAAGTTTCATGAAAAAGAATCGAATCAGGTGGTGCTGCCAGGAGCAATGGCCCTAATGGAATGCCATCTTCTCAGCTCTGCTGCTTACTGAATTATCTTCTCTCAGCCTTAAACCCATCCTCTTTCTGACATCACCCCCCCCCAACCCCTCCTTTATGATTTGGGAGAATGGGAGGACTGGGACTGAGCAAACCACATCTCTGCCTTGCCAGCTGGGTCATACTTAGATTCTGCCAATAGGGGATGCTGGAGGGAGAAAGGATTTGGGTCTATCTTGATGGTCTTAACAGACTTCTTCACCCCAGCAGTACTGGGCCCTCATTCCAGTAGCAGCAGCACCGGATTCCGGTTTGCAGTTTTCTAACACTGGAGGGACCAGCTTTGCCATCCCGTCTCCCACACCCATCCCAAGGGGCCAGACCCGTAGGAACCCCACTAAGTATTAATAACTCCAACCTCTTCCCTTTTGATCTCTGTGGGAAGCAGCGAGGATGGCAGCTGCTTCCCACAGTTGCTATTTCCCAGATACCCTAATATTCTCTTCTTGCCTTTCAGTAACAGTCAACAATTCTTTACATTAAATTACCTCTTAAAGTAACTAATGTGGCCCTGGCTCCTGACTGATACACCAGTTGTTTCCTCTACATATAATTAACCCACTCTACTTGGAGAGGTCAGAGGAAGGGACCCTAACACCTTCTTTAGGATTAGGTAAAATTAAGTAAAAGGTTTATTTAGATTACACACCCTCCCTCCTCTAGAGTCATTCCACTGCAGGTTCCTAGAAACCACACTCTGCTCATCAGCACACCTACCTAAAGTCCATGGTTCTCTGAAAAGCTCTCTCTCCAGTCCCAACTCATCCCCCTTTAGGAACCTGTTTAGATGCCCTGAGCTTTAACATTTAGATTTCATACAGTAATTTAAATAAGACCACATATAAAGTAGGCACACAGAGATGATAAGCCCCCTCTTCATTCACCTTTCTCCCTTTCAGTTCTGTCTTCCCAAACAAACTAACCACAAGGCTCAAGTAGGGAATAGGTCACAGACTGCCCTTATACATCTTTAAGCATGGAATGCAATTCTTAGGTGCAGACATTCAAATATTTTGATGACAAATATCAACACATCAAGTCCTATCAGCAATGAGGAACTACTCAAATTATTCCATGCATCAAATATTGCTTGGCCATCCACCAGAAAATATTTGAGAATGATAGCATATTTAACTTCATGAAAAATAAATTTTACCTGTTTGGCAGCAACTTGCAGGAAAAGTTAAAGCCAAATTCTTTTTAGGATATTTACACATAGTTATGTGCCTCTGTTGTTATTAAAACATGAATTTTTCTAACTCTTTCAAAGCATCTTCATGTAAATTACAGCTCTCCCCACAGATAGATCTCGAAAACATAACCATTCCCATCTCTCCCACCTAAAAGGTCAGAGATCAAGAGGTTAAATGACTTGCCCAAGGTCACATTGCAACTTTTGGGCAATATTGGGATTTTAAACCCAGGTCTTTTTACTCTAAAGCTCATGCTCCTGGTCTTTATACTGAGAAGCTACAAGCATTTTCCAATTTACTGTTCCCCCTTTCATCCACAAAATGTGTCCCTCCATCTACATAATGTGAGAGAAAGGTCCATCCCTAATATTTTTCAAGGGCATTTATTCTTGGCTTGAAAACTAAGACATCTCCTTTGTTCCTGGCAAATGAATAAAAAGGCACCAGTATGAGCATCTTCTGAGGGTCAAACACAACCTGCACCAATTACCACCGAGAACTGACAATCTGGTAAAATCTTTCTGGAACTAGTCTTTAAACCCGCTAACATAAACAGAGGCCAGATATAGTGTAAAAGCCCCTACCTGCTAATGCCAAAGTACTTGCTTTGAAGGGTTGAGGCCAGGGTTCAAGGGAATCGGGCGGGCGGGCGGGGTGGTCAGGAGGTGGCCTTCATTGCCCGAAATCCAGAATAAAACATGCCTGTTATATGTTAAATGGCAGAGGAAACCTTCTCATTCTGATATTGTAGAGATCTCCTATGAGACAATTATAATTTCAAGAGAATAATTAAAACTCTTCCTTGCTAAATTATTGTTCTGGTAATAGTGTATGTTAAGTGAATTTTGGAGTGAGTGACACAGTAATGTCACACGCATTTTTGCCGAGAGGCCATGGCACATTTCTATCTGCTATTTAATTTTCTCCTTAACATGGAAAAGATCAAAAATAAGAATAAAACACAAGATTCAAGCAACAAATTTCACATTAAATATGAGATGTTTAAGGACGAGTTTCAAAAACATAAAATTGCCAAATATTGTGAATAAAGAGCAATGTGAAAAGAGAACTAGTTTCTGATCAACAAGTCATTTCACCAACACAGGCCTGTAAAGTAGCAGGTTTTTTTCTATGGTGATTTAAGGCCTTTCCAGTAATAATTTTTCTCTTCAGATACTTCCTCCAACATACATATACATACACACACACACACACACACTGTGAAATTAAAGCTCATACAATATTTCAGTCCCTGAAATCAGACTGTTCCCTTGAGCAAGTTGATCCAATTCCCTGAAATACCACAGTCCTCCACCTCCATAAAAAAAGTATCATGGCTTCAAAGATTAGCGGTTCTCAAATATATCATTTTAAATATAAACTCGATTTCCATCTGCAAAAAATGCTGCAGGTTATTGATACAGCTTCTGAATATACCACTTGTGCACCTCATTCTCTCCTAGGCTTGGGGAGCCTTATAACCCTAAAACAGTCTAGACCGAAAGTTAAAGCTGAGTCCCTGTTTTTTTCTAAAGTAAAACAAGGTTTAAAAGCCTTTTTCTCCAGTACACCTTGCATCACCTGAATCACTACATACCTTTCCATTTAGATACTGGTAAAATGATAAAAGCACAGCTCAGCCATTATTTCCAACACTGAAAATTGATTTTCTTCTAAGACATCTCCTTTTGGGGGAAAGAGGAAGGAAGAGGAGGAAGAGGAGGAGGGGGGGGAAGAGGAGGGAAGAAGGGAGGAAGAAGAGGAAGGAGGAAGAGAGGAAGAGGAGGAGAGGAGGGAAGAGGAGGGAAGAGGAGGGAAGAGGAGGGAAGGAGAGGTCTGCTTCAACATTCTAACATGTAGTTTATTAATAAAAAGCTATTGCAATGCTTAACATTGCCTTCTATTGTGAGATGCTGTGCTGTGGCACCGTTATCCCTAATCCTTACCACACTGAAAAGTGTGACAGCCATTTTACAGATGACAAAACTGAGACAGCAAGAATTCAACCTAGGATCACACTGTTGGAGCGCTCGAGTAAAGCAAAGCTAAATCACTTATAATCAGAAACATCACAAAAACCTTTTTGAACTATTAAGCTTTCTTTTCCATAACCACTTTTCTGCTCAACACTTATTTATACACTTGTGTGTGCATTTTTCAGTACAAGCCTATAGATGATCGTGAGAAATCTCTCCCAATAATATTGGTCTCAAAGAAGCAGAGCACACAGACCACATTTACAGGTGTGGTCTAAACACATCATAATTATGACTGCTGATGCCACCTATTCGCAACTCTCAGTTTTAAAACACCTGTGCTGATGTAGTCATATCAGATTCATGTTTGGCAGCAAAACCTGAGTATGCAGTTTTAATACAGTAGAATTTTTATAATTATCCCAATTAGTCTGAATATGAATGACATTCTCAAAACCCACTGGCATTTCAAGAAAAACATTTTTATCTGCAAATGGTTAAGGCTAGAAAGAAGGAAATGGCTGGCCAAATTTTCCAGAAGTAACAACTAAAGGATTCAGTTGTTGACACCTGTTTAGAAGGCACAGGAGTTCCTCTCTCATTCCCAGGGGCTTCCTCACCAGCTCAGGCTTCAAAGCTCCTTTGGAGGCCCTCAAAATTCACAGGTGTCAAAGCCATGAGAGAATGCCCTCAGTCTATACAACTAACCTTGACTCAACTTAATACTCTTGTGTGTACATTGCTCTGCTTCATTCAAATCCCATTAATGTTGATAGAATGTGCTATTCTGCAGGAGCCTGTCCAGGTAAATAATCACAATCGAGAATTATTCCCTTATTCATGACCAAGCCTTCTCTTCCCAATATTTACAACTTCACTGTGCTATTACTGAAAGTAATAACTTTACCACTAAAGATTACCTTTTCCTTAGGGTGCTGTGCCTATTGATCATCAAACTGAGATCTTAAACAGATTCACCAAAAAAACAAAAAACAAAAACAAAAAAACAAAAAAAAAATCCTCCAAAAAACAGAAAAAAAAACACTTCACTTGGTGGAAGCTGATGCTCAGGAAAGGAACTATCTGGGGTTAGCAGAAAATCTACAGTAAGGAGGACAAAAAATACTGGCCTGATGTCTTCAGATTAAACATGGATCTCCCAAAATCTCAGTTGGTTTTGAGAGATGAGACCCCAGAATAGGGGATCATTTCACTCTACCTTCAAAGCCAGTTGTAAACCAACTATCTAAAACATGAGATAAGCTGGAGATGGCACCTGAAGAAGGAAAGAATTACACTGGATTAAGTATTGAGTCAAATAGTTCTGATGTAAGTTGCCAGTGCTCAGCCCCCATCCCTCCCAATTTCTCTGTTAGCAAGTCAGAGGTCTTGTCAATCAAAGTCAATCTGGTTTCAGTCACCTCAGTTCGTGGGTATAGACAAAACCTCAAGAGGAGAAGAATAATTTAGTATTGAACAAGCATGAGGTCACATCAACTGAAGGGGAAAGATGCATCAGCTTCCTCTTGCAAGTCACAATGCTTGAAAGGTCAAGAGAAGGGGGAACAGAGTGGACTGCAACGGGTGGCATCTTGCTCCCTTTAGGCAACTGTAATTCTTTGTCAGTATCGTTCTCTTGCTCTTCCAAAATAACAGAGATGGCAAAAACAGCCTTAGTGAGCCAAGCATTTCCTTTAACTCTTTGTCAGTATTATGAAGGAGTGGGGACGGAACATTATTTTGAAACCGCCTGCATGGTAGAATTCGGCTCAACCTTTTGCTTTAAGTGTCATGAAGAATGACCCCCAAAATGGTCCTTTATTCACTTATAAGGACATCTAAAATAAATCTTGCCCTGTGTGAGAACGGGATGGAGAAATGGCAAGCAAACCATGTGACTTTTAAGGTAACACTAGAGGAAACAAAATCTGTAGAGTTAAATTTTAAAGTTACAGAATTATCGAATTATCAAATAAGTTAAAATTTCTATTGAATCGGGAACATTTATAAACCTTTTTCTACTACTTCAATAAAAGCATTAACCATTTCACCTCCTCTTATAAGCTTCCCCAAAAGCTAACTTACATTCTCTCTCTATATATATGCCAAGTTTTTAAAATGACAACATAAAAAGCTAATAGCTGCTCAAAATTTCACATATGAAAAGTTCCTTCTGTTTTAAGTATGCTTTAAGAAACTACATTTTAATGTTGGTTTCAGCATCCTGAAATTTATAAGCATCTGAAATGGGAGGGAGAACTGTGGTGGAAAAAGGAAATTTTACTCAATTCTTCACTTTCGGGTTTCTTTATTCCACGTACAATTACTTAACTTGAAAACATCTGAATCATAAAGAACACATAGTACTATCAAATGAAGAACTGAAGTCTGAGAGAAAGTGCCCATTTTCTTCCTAAAGTATCTTTATTGTTTCAAATATATATTCTAGCATTGAAAACAAAACCCCTGTAAACCAAAAACAAAGTCTATGCAACCTCTAAACCAGTGTATTCTTTTTTAATTAGAAAAAGTCAGTAACAAATAGGTTCCTCTGACAGTGCTGATACCACACTGCAGGTTCAAATATTACCAGCACACTTTATGGCTTGGCGTTATGCCTGCGAGCCAACCTCACCAGCAAAGGCTTGCCAGACTAGCCAAGGCCCACTTCCCCTGGATCCATGTTGATAAAAATCCACCCCTATGCACTTTAATGAAAGGAAGACCAGGCACATTCCTCAGCTAAAAACGTGACTTTCTAAAAGCCCACAAACAGATTACATTCAAGGATAAGAAATTAAGAATCAATAATGAACATCTATCTCCCATATATTTTCACCAAGCATTTTCTTAATTTAAGACTTCAACCTACAAACAGCCATCTGCTGAACTGGATTCAAAAGCAGCAACCTCCAATTATTTCTAAGTTACGAAAAGTTTGGTTTTCTGGCAAACAGGCAAGATGCATGCATTAGGCAGACAGAAATGCACCTAAACCCCATAGAATGGGTCGAAGATGGGGTGCAGAAAATACTAGAATGCACACTTTACATTCATTTTTTTTTCTCTTGTCCTTACAAAAAGCCTTTTGGTATAGGTTTTATAATTTACACAGCACATGCACATTAACACAAACATGCATACACTACCTATTCATGCCTGAAAAAGCTTAGACACTGGTGAATGTGCAATAAAATACATATATTGGTGCCAGCACCGGTACAATCCCCGTTCACAGTGACTTATTCAAAATAAGATACAAGAATTTATTGCACAATCAGTTATTTTAGGCAGCAAACCTGCCTTCCTCAAAGCGGGTTAAGGCTGATTTTTGGAGAGTGGTTTTCTGGGGAAAGATGATCCCCAAGCCTAGGATGGCTCAATATTCAGGGTTTTATCTAGTTGGAATTCTGGAATTTATCTTTCCAGGAAGCTTTTTATTTTTAAGCCCAAGGCAGGGACTGACTATAAATTGTATCAACACCTGCACCCCATTTTCTATCCAGGAGACTCAAGAAAATCCCAACCCTGGCTTGCCTAACTGGAAACAATATTACCTTACTCAGTGAGACGGGCTACAATGTTGCTCCTGGCTCAAAATGGCAACTGTGTCAACCCCGCGGGCTCACTACTGCTAGTGAGAGCCTCTCCCCGGGTCCGGAACACGCTCAGATCCCACTCGGCTTCCCGCCATTTACAGAATCCTGATGCTCAGCCCTTTAACACACAACACACACCATGGAAGCCCCAAGATCTCAGCTCCTGTGTTGCCTTCAAGGCAGCAAAGGGCTCACCATCCAATATGCCAATAATACATTAAAGGGCAACTCGGGAGTGGCTGGGACAGCGCGCTCAAGTCCCGCCCGACTTCCTACCCACCTCTCTTCTCCCCACACGTGCGCAGACCCTTCCCCGGGTGTCCGCGGGGTGAGGAGAGGCCACGGGTCCGGCCGCGTTCTCACAGCCGACGCGAGCTGCGGGCTCCAGGCTGGCCGGCGGCGGCGCAGCCTCAATGTGCCTCTCCCGGGACCCAACGGCACTGACCAGTGGGTTTGGGGACGCTGGCCTAGGACTCCCGGCCTGTATGTTCGCCGGGCCGCGGCGCCTGCAGGCCTTTCGGACCGACCATCCACACACACACACAACTAGAGAAAAACCCAAACTATTTTTTTTATGAGCCAGATACGAGTAGGAGCAAGCAATTCTTGTCATTTCGTTGGAAATGCTCACTCCTTTCTCTTTTAGGTTTGAAAGTTATTTGTTTTAAACCAAGCACTGAAAACACCGCCTTGTCAATCCCAAGGAGCCATTTCGATGGAGGACAGAGAGGCTTAAGAAAAGCCTCCCGCACCCCAAGTGAGTAGCCAACTGTTGGAGGCACCCTCCCTAAAAGAAAAGGGTTTGGAAAAGCCAGGCGTCAGCCCTCCTTCCCAAGGTCAGGTGGCATCAGTCACCATAAGGCAAGAGCGCCCTGAATTATTTAATGAAGCCTGTTGTCTCAGGAGGCAACTCACTAAAGTAGCCCATTTAAAAAATTGAGTAGATAGTACATATAGCCAAATATCTCAATTTAGGTATTCAGTCGCAATCAAATAGAGGACAGTCATTCTCCCAAAGTGCCCTCATGCTATTTCCCAGTCAAAAGCGGGGCTTTCCAACCGTAATATTTTCAAACTATTACCGATCACTTCCTTGGAAGGAAAGGAAGAATTTAGGCCGTGGGTGGGACCTATGTGTACCTGATGTAACACCTTAATCCTCTAGTCACAGCACCAATTTGTCATCTTTAAATTCAAATTTTCTAGTATTCTAAATCCAGGAAAAAGAGGTCTAAAACTTAGAATTTCTGAGTTTTCTTTAAATGGAAAACTAAACGAGCAAAGTAGAATTTTGCTTAAAAGTGAAAAAATGTCATGTTTTTAAAGAGTATTTAGTTTAATATCTTAACGCTTTTGCCGAAGAACTTTACATATGTTAAAAAGTAAATTTTCAGGGCATCCATGTAACTCCCAGGTAAATGAGGGGCGCTTCACTTCACACTTTACACTCTCCCATCCCATTTGAATGGTTTGATAATTTAAAAAGAGTATAAACCTTTTACAAGTCTGGCAACACTGAGCATCTACTGTTTTAGCCCAAATAAACAGTATGTGGATCTTTAACTGGGAATATAAATAAAACCTGACATTTAAACCCAACTGCTGAGAGGTAAGGTTCAATCAACACCCCTCCCAGGAAGAAAAACTGTAGCGGATTCACGGTGCCCACTCTCTTTCACTCCCAACCCCCACCATCCCCCATTTGACCCTAATCTTCAAGTGAATTGGCTTTCAGATTGGCATTTGGCTCAATCGTTTTTCTATAAGTGACGAAAGAACACACTAGAAGCATTCACCCATAAGTGTGGAAAAACTTTAAAGATGAGTCCATTCAAAGCTTAAAAACGAAGAAAAAGAAAAACTGCCTCCTGGCTTCATACCTAGAAGGAAACTTTTAAAGTGAGGCGCCCACAAATAGATCAGAATTTCAACTTTTTTCCAATAGGAGAAGCCGGCTTAAGGCCATCAGGCAATAGCTCCGCCTTCCTCCCCAAATAACAGGTTAGGAATGGAAAAGGCTGCGCTGTGCAAGCCTCAGCCGGGCTCGGTACCAGCACGCCCATTCCGACTCGCAGGCAGCAACTCCCACTAGAATTTTTGAACCCTCTGCTGTCTCCAGCTCTACATCCAAAGCCAAGACTATATAGCAAGCACACACACCAAACTTCACGGGTCTACTACAGGTAGATCGTGTAAGCTACCGACCCTCGCGGCAGAACTTACTGCTCAAAATTTTCACCCCTTTCCTCTAATGGGTTCGGGTGAGTGGAAGGTGTCAACATGGTGTGAAAAAATAAGCAAAAAGGTTTGTTCAACAGTCCAAATAGCGAAATCAATCTCAATCGCTGAAGTGCAGCCCTCGGACCCTGCGCACCCTGGGGTTCAAGCCGCGTGGAGCTGGGTCCAGTTTTTCTTCAAGAGAAGTCGAACCCCTGGTTGGGGGGCGGGGTGAGGAAACACCTCCCAACCAGAGAAACCGGTTCCAGCTGGGATCGAAGCGGGGGAAGCGGGGAGCGGCCCAAGGGACTCCCAGCTGGGCGAGAGCAATGGGTACGGTCCCCCAATTTCGCTCATTTAGGCGCAGCCGCGGGGCCACGAGGCCGAATTCCAAGCAAGGGGAAGTTCAGGGGCCATTTACACGTTTTTTACACAGTGCGAGAAACAGCCACGAAGAGAAGGACTTAAGATCGAGGGCTTGGTCCTCAAAGACCCACAGATGCCCTCTGACCCGAGGAGGCAACGACAAAAAAAAAAAACAGCTTTCCCTCTGAAGCACGCACGTGGAAACCAGGTCCACACAAGCACGCGCACTCCACACCCACTCACCCACACAACCATCTCTTCCTGACCCACGCCCTACTTAAAAGCAACAATCTACTGGTTTACAAACAAAAATGAGAAAATAAACCCTCAGCATGTTGGGAGGCCTCTGGTGTGCCCACACAAGGAGACCACGTCTACACAGACACAGACACACACGATCTTCCATCTCGTGCCTTATTTAAAATAGCGTGCACCCTTTTTCAAACAGAAGTCAAAATCTAAAACGAAGAGGTGTCCTGAAACCTCGCGAACGGGGGTGGAAGAACCCTCGCACACGGAGACCAGGTCTACACAGACACACACATCTAACTCCTTCAGCTCACGCCTAATTGGAGACAACGGTTGCCACGTTTTGCCACACAGAAAATTAGCTGAGGAAAAGGTTAGAATCACTCCACGTTTTGGAACCCTTAGGGGGCCCCCTCGCAACACGCACACAGCCAGGTCTTCTACACACGCGCGCGCGCTCGCGCGTATACACACACACACACACACACACACACACTTCCCAGGCCATGATCCACTTGTGGGCAAAGACCGCCATGTAGCCAAAGGAAAAATAACATCCCGAAAGGGAAGAACCTCTCCCCGACCCCCAATCGCTTTGGGACCCGGTCCCCAGACCCTTTGCGTGAGTTCTTGAGGTTCCCGGGTGGACACACACATATGCCCCACCCCCTCGGGAGCCGCCACACGCTCACCTCGTCGTCGTGGTGCTGGCAGAAGCCGAGGCGCTCCGGGAAGACCGAAAGGATGGAGAAGGGCGGGCCGGGGAAGGACGGCCCGAGCCCGAGCTGCTGCGCCGCCGCCGCTGCCGCAGCGGCAGCGGGACCCGGCGGGCCGCGCTCGATGTAGTGGTCCTTGGTGAGGCGCACGCGCTGATGCGCGCGAACGCAGTTGTCGCACAGGTGCTCCTGGCAGTCGAGGCAGCGCGACGAGGCTGCGTTGCCCTCGTCGCAGGAGCTGCAACCGTGAGGCCGGCGCAGCAGCAGCGCGGACGGGGAGGCAGCCGGTCCGCCGGGCGCGGAGCGAGGAGGCGCGGGCGTAGGAGGCGCCGGTGGGAGCGGCGGCGCCGAGGCGGACGCGCGCGGGTGCGCGTGGTGCGCGTGGTGGCGGTGGTTGCTGTGGCCGCCCGCGCCCGCTGGGGCGCCTGCACGCCCGTTCTTGGGCGGCGGCTCGTCGGCGGTGGCCACCACCGCGTCGAGCAGGTTGCTGAGCAGGAAGGCGGACGAGGGCAGCGCGTCCATGCCTGCCGCTTCGGCCAGCACTACTTTCTGGTCGCACACAGGGCAGCGCAGCTTGAGTGGCTCTCCTGGCGCGCCGCCGGCTGCAGCCGGCACCCGATGCGCCTCGAGGCACGGGCGGCAGAAGGCATGCAAGCAGGGCAAGACGTGCAGGCGGCGCGCCGCAGCCCCGGGGCCCCCGCCGCCGCCCCCCGACGACGTGGACGTCTGCGAGGACGACGACGACGCAGACGAGTTGGAGGAGAGCGGCACCGGCGAGCCGCACATCTCCTTGCACAGCAGGCAGATCTGGAAGTCAGTCTCAGAGAACGAAGCCATTTGCAACCAGGCCCGGAGGAGGGAGGAGACCAGAGAGGAAGAGGAGGAGAGGAGAGTGCGGACGAGGTGGGTGGGGGAGCCGCCGACTCACTCAGAAAAATGCATCGATTAGACCTGCAATCCAGGAGCAGGCACCAGAGCGGCGCGGCCCGCTTGGCCTCGCCGCGTCCGGCCCGCGCGCTGCCACCCCGACGCTGCGGGCATTAAATGCCACTATCCAGAGGCGACACAGATTCTTCCCGGAGGACGTGGGGGCTGCGTGCCTTCCGAAGCGGGAGCGCCGGAACAAGTCCCGACTCGCGAGGGTCGAGCGGGGGCAGGGAGGTCAGGGGACACGCTGGAGCAGCTGGAGCTTGGCTTCTCGCTCGCTGAGGGAAGTCCTCTAAAGTAGAGTCCGCTGTGCAATCTCAGCCCGGCGGGAGAAGCAGAATTTGGTTCGACGAGTATTTGGTGCGTTGCTTTCCTTTAAACGAATTTAGTTAGTCTCTTTTTGGGAGAGAAAGGCTCCCCAAACTAGTAAAGGCGGGAGCGGCGCGACGCCAAGCCCGTGTCCCCCCGCGCGACGCCGGCCGCCCCACCGCATGACGCGGCGGCCAGGGACTCCTGGGTGGCCCGGCGTGCTGCGCTCGGGCTTGCGAATGGCCGGCGCTGGCTCCCCTGCAGGGCAGTCGGCCCCGCGGCAGCTGCAGCTCTTGGGGGCCCGGCCGCCGCCGCACGCGTGTAGTACGCACGCGCGTCCCACGCGCCTCAAGTCTCCCGCGCGCCCGCCTGGGCCGGCCGCGGCTGCCGGTGCTTAACACGCACGCGCGCCCCACGCGGCACAGGGCCCTCGTGCCCCCGCCTCGCCCGGCCTGGCCGCCTCCCGCGCGCTCCCTCGCCTCCGGTTTAGCGGCGCTGCAGCGCGGGGCCGCAGGTCCCCGCGGGCCGTCCTGAATTATTCATCCGTAGGAAGATATTAGATGTACCCGCTGCCCGCTCCGCGCGAGCCGTCGTGCAATGCTATCCGAGCTCCGCGCGCGCCCCGCGCCCCTCCTCCTCCTCACGTCCGTCCTCTCTGAAACCTTGGCAGCGAAGGGGGATCACATTTCCTTTGTCATCGGGCCATTTCGCCCTCGCCTTGGTCCCCCCTCCGATCTCGAGCCGCGGGGACGGAGCCTCCTCCCGGGCGCGCTGGAATCAGTGGAACCCGCAACGGCCCAGCGTGGTGAGCTCCGGAGCCGCGTGGCCAACGCCGCCGGCCCGCGCCCGCGTCATCTTTCTGAAACGAGTCGCCGTGCAAGACTAGGGTGGCCCCAACCGCGCTGCGCCTACCGGGCTTAGCTCGCGCCGTGTGCCCTGGCCTCCTGGGGCTTTGCACAACTCCCCCAATTCGGGCTGCGTGCGTGCACGCGCGCGCGCGAGCCCCCTCTTTCTCTGCTTTGCCGCCTCTTCCTCCTCCTCCTCCTCCTCCTCCTCCTCCTCCCTCTCAGTACGCCGGGTTATTGGGACCGATCGGAATTCGGAATCCTTTTAATCTCCAAAGGAGCAAACTCACTTCCGCCGAGTGCTGGGAGGGGGCTGGGGGAGGGGACACAGGGGAGGGGGTTCCAGGCAAACAGGAAACATTAGCCCTCTCGGCAAGGCTTGCTTTTGTGTGCTCCCTCCCTCCTCCCTCTAACCTCCTCCCTTCTCCAGGCCGCTGGGGAGATGAACGCCCCCCGGCTTCAGTGTGACGACCTTTGAAACCTTCCGAGCTGGGAGCGGAGAGCGACTCTTCCGTTTATTTAAAAAAGAAAAAAATTAAAGATTTCATTCTGAATCCTGGTTCAACAGAGGCTGGTATCCACTGCCCGTGAGATCTGGGTTTTACCCCCCACCTTTTTTTTTTTTTCTTGTTACGTTTTCTTAAGGACTATGTCTGATCAACACCAAAACATCACGCGGTTGTGTGCCGTTGGATGCGTGGAATTAAACGCATCTGAATTCTGATCTCCGGAGGG